>NC_134873.1:49286610-49586610 GCF_049852395.1 Peromyscus maniculatus bairdii | reverse complement strand
AACAGAGAGGAGAATTGGAACCAGAAGGCAGCCACCGTCATGACAAGCAGCATGTGAAGATACCGGTAAGCCATGAGGCAAGGTATAGATTTATGGAAATGGGTTAATTTAAGCTATAAGAACAGTTAGCAAGAAGCCTGCCACGGCCATACAGTTTGTAAACAATATAAGTCTCTGTGTTTACTTGGTTGGGTCTGAGGGGCTGTGGGACTGACAAGTGACAGATTTGTCCTGACTGTGGGCAAGGCAGGAAAACTCTAGCTACAACAGTCCATGCTATCACTGACACCCAGAAGACTACGGACAGCCTCTGTGTACAGTAGTGGTGTGATGGTCACGAGACTGTCCAGAACATTATCTCTGCGTCTATCAGTGTTGCCAAGGCTGTGGGCAGGACCATGCCAGAACTGAAAAAGAAGCTCACTGGCATGGCCTTCTATATCCCCATCCCCGATGTGTCCACCGTGGATATGGCATGCCCCCTGGAGAAAGCTGCCAAGAACAGTGATATCAAGAAAGTCGTCGCCGGGCGGTGGTGGCGCACGCCTTTAATGCCAGCACTTGGGAGGCAGAGGCAGGCGGATCTTTGTGAGTTCGAGGCCAGCCTGGTCTACAGAGCGAGATCCAGGAAAGGCGCAAGGCTACACAGAGAAACCCTGTCTCGAAAAACCAAAAAAAAAAAAAAAGAAAAGAAAAGAAAGTTGTGAAACAGGCATGGGGGGGGGCGCTACCAAAGGGTATCCTGGGCTACACTGAGGACCAGGCTGCTTCCTGCAAATTTGAACACTGACACCCACTCTTCTACCTTTGAAACCAGGACTGGCATTGTTCTCAGCGACCACTTGGTCAAGCTCATTTCCTGGTAGGACAAGAAATTTGACTACCACAGAGTGGTACGTCTCATGGACCACATGGCCCCCAAGGAGTAAGATGCCCTGGACCATTGGGCCACCCACCCGAGCAAGAACGAGACACTCTGCTGCCGAGGAGTCCCTGTTCCAAGTCAGCCCCTAACACTGAGCATCTCCCTTCACAGTTTCTATCCCAGACCTCCAGAAGTACACAAGGGACTTAAGGAGACCATCAATAAAGTTCACTGCACACACACCCCTAAAAAAAGAGAGAGAGAGTTGGTGAGGTTAACTATGATATTCAGTCTATTTTCCAACAATCACAAATTTATCCCGCAAGGATGGAGTGAAGTCCCTGGGACCCAAAGGAAATTCCCTGCAGGCCTTTGGACTACATTTATTATCTATTGCAATGTAGTTTAGTGATTTGAAATGGTGACAGACGTTTACTGTCCCACACAGCTTCTGTGGGTCAAAAACTTAAGGCACAGCTTAGCTGACCTGAGTGTAGCATGAATCTTTAAAGAGTCTTATTAATAAAAACAAACCCGGAGCCAGGTATTGGGGTGAATGCTGGAAGATCAAAGAGACAGAACAGGCCACAGCCACCTCACCTTGCCAATTCCTCAGCTGATCCTGTTTCCTCAGACTGGAAGCCTCTGAGTCCTCATCCAAATGGATCTCAGCTGAACTGCTTCTCAAAAGCCTGAAAGCTTAACCAGGTTCTAGTTCCTCATCCTCACGCCTTAAATACCTTTCTGCTTTCAGCCATCACTCCCTGGGATTAAAGGCTCACTTCTTGGGATTAAAGGCGTGAGTTACCATGCTTGGCTGTATCCTTTGTGGCCTTGAACTCACAGAGATCCAGATGGATCTCTGCCTCTGGAATGCTAGGATTAAAGGCATGAGTGCCACCATTTTCTAGCCTCTGTATCTAGCGGCTGTTCTGTTCTCTGACCCCAGATGAGTTTATTAGGGTGCACAATATTTTGGGGAACGCAATACCTCCACACCTGAGGGCTGTGGTCCAGGTGCCAGTCGGGGCTGCAGTCATCTGAAGCTGTGCCGGGACTGAGGGTCTATTTCTAGGACCATACACTCAAGTGATGCTGACCATTGGCCTCTGGTTCTCGCAGGTGGCCTCTTTGTGCATTGTTTCAGTTCTTCAAAACACAGTCAGTGGCCTTCCTCGGAGCAAATCTAAAAAGGGACCAAGCCAAAGCTGCCGTGTATTATGACCCAGTCTCAGAAGTCACTCACCTTCCTTCCTACAACAGCTCCACGATTGCATCAGCCTTATGTAAAGTGAGAAGGGTACACAAAGGCGTGGATACCAGGACCTGGCACTGTGTGGGTATCTGGGGAGCTTGCTATCTTGTGGACACAGGAACATCTGAGCATGGAGCTTCGGTACAGTGGATCCAAATGAAGGAAAAAGAAAGCGAATGAGGCAAGATAAATGGAGACTGACTTCGGGAGCCAGGGATGTAGGTGGGCAAGCCATTTGGTTTAATTCCCAGTTTGTATGTTGATAAGGCATAAGACAGCAATAATGAGAAAAAAAAAACCTATTGAATTCTAGCTGCATATATTAAAATACTGATAAGAAAGGCAAACTTTGCTAGAGAAAGAGAAAGTGTATGGGGGGGGGCGCGGGTGCGTGCGCACACGCACGCGTGCACAGGAGGCCAGAGGCCAGCCAGAGGTGTCTTTCCTCAGGCACCACTGATGCTTCTTTGAAGACAGTGTCTCTCGTTGACCAGGAGCTGCATCAATTAGACTGCCTGAAAATCGAACCCAAGGGATCCGCCTACCTCTACCTCCCAGAGAGGACAAGCATGTGCCACCATGCCTGGCTTTATTTAAAAAAAAAAAAAAAAAAGGGTTCTGGGGATCGAACTCAGGTCTTCGTGCTTGTAAGTCAAGCACAACCACTTCACCAACTGAACCGTCTCTCAGCCCTCTGCTTTAATATTCCAAACCAGAAGTGGAGAGCTATCCAACATAATGGGTCAAGTATCTCAAAAGGGAAACTCAGCAAAAATACATACCAAGAAATAATTGAACAGATTCTGTCTTTATTTACAGAGATTGGTATTATCAATGAAGACTTACCAAGTACTGTAAAATGTGGAATGGGTTATTTGACAAGCTATTGACTAAAATAAGCAGTGTTCTGGGGTCTCATGTAGTAAACATGTGTGTTACACCTCCTCAGCACCAGTTGAGGAGCCCATACCCTGCATTGAAATGTTTCTCTCGATTCTTCTTGGTGTGTATCCTGGGGTCTGTCATGGCTGCTATGGCCCAAATGCCAGAGCAAGAGTTCTGACTGGTAGGGAGAAGGTACAGAGGTAAAAAGGAGGGTGGAGTTGAGACACGCAGAAGACATGGCATTTATAATCAGCCCCTATACACAGGGAGCCCGCGGGTACCCTCAGGATATAAGCAAGGAGGTGGAGGCAGCAAATTTCTACCTTCTGGCCAGCTATAATATTTTCTGCCTTCCATAGAAAGGTCACTCTGGGGACCAAGGCACTTGATTACCAGGTGTCCAGCACTTAATTTCCCAGGACACAGGATTTCCAGCATGGAAATTCGGACGGCCCCAGGCATCTCTGAGACTGAGTCAGCCAGCCCTATTTCTGTTTTTAAGCATATCCGAGGACCAGGTTGTCTCTGGATTCCCACTTTCTTCCTCCGTGTACTGATGGTCAAGTATTCCTGCTGACATGGGTAGGTCAACCCCTGTAAAATTAGAGAGTTAGAAAACGTCTGGAGAAAAGACCACACCACATCTAAACTCTAGATAAGCCAGAGCAAAAAGCTTTGGAAAGTTATAAATTAATATTTGAGGATGATGGGAAATGAGGAGTAAAATTAATAAGCGGACAAAAAGGACAGGCAAGTTGTGGGATACTTTTTGAAGAATCAAATCTATAACAGCAGCTATAGTGGCCCTGGAGATCAGAACTGCAGAGCAGTTAAAATACAGTTGTCAATCCATGTGGGGGACAAAAGAACAAAAAAAACGAAAAACACATTATAGAGAAAGAGAAATCTGTAAAACAGTTAATAATCGCAACTAGAGCATCATATTGTCAGCGATATCCACAGACATCTCAAGCGTCTAGGAAACTGTTGTCTATAAAGAACTAGGCTGTGCCTAGTGGATTCCCACCGCTAGGTGGGGTGAGCAATAAAAATAAAACCAGGCTTTCTCTCCACATTCCTCTGTGAACTAAAAGGGATTGATGGTGCTGGAGAGCTGGCTCACAGGAGCTCACACTGCTCTTACAGAGGACCAGAATTCAGTTCCTAGCGTCTCTGTCACATGACGCATGACCCCCTGTAATTCCAGCTCCAGGGAATCTTACACCCTCTTCTGACCTCCATGGGCAACTGCGCTCACATTCACATAAGTCCCCAGACACACAAGCATATACATATTTAAAAATAAAACCAGCCGAGCCGTGGTGGCGTACGCCTTTACTTGGGAGGCAGAGTCAGGCAGATCTTTGTGAGTTCGAAGCCACCCTGGTCTACAGAGCGAGATCCAGGATAGGTGCAAAGCTACACAGAGAAACCCTGTCTCGAAAAACTAAATAATAATAATAATAATAATAATAATAATAATAATACCAATTTTTAAAACAATTACCCCCGACGCTCACTTGATAATTCCAAGCGAACGTCAGGGGTAATTGTTTGTAGGCTAAAAGCCTCAGACCTCTGACTCTCATGAAGATTCTCTGAGGGAACCCGAGCCTACTCAAACACGGCTTTAGCCAAAATACACGGCCCTTCAGCTCTGGAGCTTGTCACTGTGGCACATCTGTGCTGCTACGACCCACACCACTCTCCTCCTACCCTTTGTCTCAAGAGTCTGCAAAAGGAAGCGGCTCCTGGAGAGGCTAAGTCGCTGTGTGCTTAGATCTGGTCTGCAGGACTTGGGAAAATCTGAAATGCATTGTGACCTGCTAATCATCTTTCACAGCTAACCAAGTGATCACTGATTAAAAATAGCGTCGAATGTGTATTGGGCATCTATTTCGGGCCTCGTTTTATTTGGAATGCAAATCCTGTTGGAAGCCAGAGCGGCGGGCATTAAGCAGCAGCTGGAAATCGACTCTGAACGTTCCAGCCAATTCACGTCGAGCCCAGTTGGCAGAATTAATGCCATTCTGCCGTCTCAGCGAAGGAGAGGCGGTTAATTATGCCCCACTGCCCAGCGGTTTCTATTATGGACACATCTGGACTGAAAGGCTCATTTGAAATCTCCAATCTCTCTGCTTCCTGGAGCCTGAACCAAGCTGAGGGCTTGATTTGTGATGTGGGGGAGGGGAGGGAGTGTAAGCAAACAGCTTTGCCCATGTGCCGCCTCCCCTCCCCCTGGGGAAGGTCTGATGAAAGTCCGCTGGAGTTTCAAAGGCCCGTGGTTCTGTCCCAATGCTCAGACTTCTATCAGTGTTGCCTCGGAGTTCCTAACACACAGTGTCTGCCCAGGTTGAGCTGTAAATAATAAATAAAACACACGCATTCACTCCCGCACCTTAGGGCAAGGGAGTTTAGTTTCCACGGTGCCCTCTACCACCACCGCAGGCTGGGATGTTTTCATCTTCCCTAAAGGAAGGTAAGGCTGAGACCTTGTCTGCTTTGAACAAAAAGCCTTTCAAGAAATGTCTATGCCCTGGATCAAGACACATAGCCGTCTGTTATAAGAAAAACTTCCCTCCGAGTAATGGCTGCCTCCCGGCTTGGCAGTCGGCACCACTCTGTGAGGATTTCTCTGTTGGAGGTGCCATCTTTGAGAGGAAAATTAAAACAGACCATCACTCAAACCCAAGGGTGGCCATGGAAATCCTCCAGGGCTTCAATTTTTGGAACTGGATCCCTGTCTTCTTTCCATTTGGATTTTCTACTGTACATAATTGAGGAAGTTCGGTTTGAAAATGTAAAAATATATAATGATCAAATCAGGATAATTAGCATCTCCCTCTCCTTTTATACTTACCAGTCCTTTGTATCAGGCAACTTCAAAGTCTTCTAGCTCTCTCTCTCTCTCTTTTTTTTTTTACGTTTTATAAAATCTTTATTGACAAATAATTCACGTAGTATACAATTTGCCTGTTTGCACAATTTGATAGACTTTAGTCCAGCATCCTCATAGGCCCAGGACACCATCACCACTTTCTATTTAAAAACATCACTGTCTTCAATTTCATACACACATGTAATGTATGGTGATTACATTCGCTTCATTTTTTAATGAATATAATATTTACAATTGTAACCATTTTTAACAACAACATATTATTGTGGACTATAGTCACTCCACTGTGTTTGGGTGCCTGTCATCCAATCTCCCCGTGTTTTCTAAGGACCGCAAGTCAACTCTTTGCTTCTGTGAAATCAACTCTCGGGTCTCACTTACTAGTGAGAGCGTGTGATACATTCTGTACCTGGCTCGCTTCGCTGAGTACAAGCAGGTCACTTACTATTCCCCTGGGACCTCAAATAGCTCAGGTCTCCCATCGCCCTTCTCTCCCACGTGTCCCTGAAAGGTAACTGGATTTCTCTCAGTATGGAAGATGCTCAGGTCCAGCAGGACCCTAAAGCAGGGGACCTGGACCAGGCTCAGTTGATATATTAGATGTCTCCACCCTGGCGGTGTCTGAAGCCCTGGGAATCCATCCCCTCACTCTCCATCCTCCCTTAAACAGCCTGATGACTAACATTCATGTTGAGTGACTTCCTTTATGCCAAACCCTGCACGGTTTCATCCTTAATACAGAATAAATTACCTCATGGACATTCACAACTCGGGCCATAGGAGCTGAACTCAATGTGGTGATACAATAACCAAAGCACGGGTACCCTCAACACCAGGTCAGGGGGATTGGCCACAACCCTGTTCACATCTTTATAACATCGGGACACCGAGGAGGAAACTGAAGAGTCACCTGGCCTGGACACAGACAACATTCAGAGGCAAGATCCCTCTCTCCTGGGATCCCAGCCTGCGAAACAGCCTTTTTCTGCGCTACAGAAAGTCCCAAAATGCCAGGTTGTGGCTTCAGGAAGCAGCTCTTGCAATAGGTTCCCCATGAAAGCAATAGGAGTGTGATACTTCCCGCCAGTGCCAGAGGATAACTGGCTAGGGCCAGATTCGGAGATTGAGATCCTAGGATTGTTCAACACCGCGCATAAAGACAGAATCCCAAAGGAAGAAACTGGTGGTGTTCAAAAAAAGGGAGTGCTTCTTCGGGGGCCAAGATTTGCATTCAAACCCCAGGTGGGCTGCGAGAGCTGCCCACATGTGCTCAGGCTTTCTGAGCCTTGGCTGTCCTGTGAATAATTGCACGAGAATTAAACTGGACAAGATGCAGAGAGAAGAGCAAAAGCTGTGTTCAGTGTAACTGTGAATTATCCTGCTCCCTCCATGGAGAATTCTTTGGCTGTCTCTTGCCCAGTTACAGATTAGAATCACCTGGGGCATTTGCTGTGCCATCTCGCCAGAGCTCGATTCCCTTCCCTGAAGGTTGTGATGTACTTAGTCATAGATACTCTAAATATTCTTTTTTAAAAATCTTGCCCAGATTAATAGTCACTGCCCAAATACATCAAAATGAGTATCTTCTTTGGACCTGAAATTTTATATTAGGGTTTAGGCAAACATTTTACTTCTCTGAGTCTTGATTTGTTACTAAAAAGAGGAACGATATTCTGGTTTTATAGGTTATTTAGAATATTTGCTAAGATATGTTTACAAGGCTCCTCAAATGATAACTGAAAGCTAGTAGCTGCTCAACAAATATTCATTTCCTCCATCCACTCATTTCTTTTTTTATCATTAGTCAGGAAACACACGTGCTAAAATATTGACAATGTAAATAAGGATGATAGATAAAAGGTACCATGCCTGTCATCTTTGAAATTAAAATAATTCCTACCTCCTCCAAAACTGTCTCACCTTACTCAACTATAACATGGGCTTACATTCTAGAACAGAGGTGGAAATTTTGTTGTATAGGTACCTAATTCCTCCTTCCCATGCTCAGGGCAGACATCACTAATCAATGATGACACTCTTTCCTACAGATCTCATGTGATGACTCGAAAGTCCTTTACTCCACAGACATGCACTAATAATCACCCCCAGCATATGTTTAAAACAAATTATCCATCCTTATCATAGATCAAGGGCAGTCTTAAGCCTGCAAATGAGGCTAAATTCAGAATAGATGGAGATTAGTCAAAGATGAAGGCAGACCCTGAGGGTGTCATGGCCCTGTGAAACCTGGTCGATCCTCAAAGAATTTGTGCTTTCTCATGAGTGGAAAGAGTGCGAAGGGAGTGAGTAAACGCCAACATTGAAATGGAAGAGCCAGCGCCTACCACCCATGGTTTCCAGAAAGGACCATCAAATTGTTTCCAGAAGACAGATTATTTCTCTAACGTAAGGAACATGGTACTGACGGCCACAGTTTCGCTCACCTAGGGTGATGGACAGGCTCTAATGAGCAAGCCCCATGAAGCTCCAGCCAGTGGCTGAAAACTGACATCGGCACCTGCAGGTTTTGTTGCAGCTGAGATCTCATGAAACTTCAAAGATGGCGGGGGTCCTCACCCACTGTGTTGGCTGCATCAGATACGTCCGCTGGTAGAGATTTCTGCTCTAACTCCTCATTATTAATTACTCCCTTGGCGGGCCACAAGCTTGTTCACTCTCTACGGTGCAGCAGCCTCTGCTGGCCAAGTCCTGGTGGGGTGGAGCTGCTTCCACAGCAGGAGTGAGATATCCTGCTGGTAGCCCTTGTGGGTGGAAAGACTTTTTATCTGGAACCCTAAATAAAATTAGAACAGCATACTCATTTTTCTTTTTTGTTTGCTTGTTTTTGGATTTCTTCTGTTTGTTTGGTTTTGGTTTTTTGTTTGTTTGTTTGTTTGTTTGTTTGTTTGTTTGTTTGTTTGTTTGTTTTAAGACAGAGTTTCTCTGTGTAGCCCTGGCTGTCTTGGGACTTGCTCTGTAGCCCAGGCTGGCCTCGAACTCACAGAGATACACCTGCCTCTGCCTCCAGAGTGCTGGAATTAAAGGCATACACCCTCACTCTCTGGCTTATTCCTTCTCTTTTAAAGGCCTAGCAAATGGGTTTTTATTTTTATTTGTTGTTGTTTTGCTTGCTTGTGGCTATGTTCGAAAATGGGAGCTAGGAAACAGATGGGCTGCAAATTTATTTGGAGGGCCATGCCTCGAGGCAGCTCAGAGACCAGAATGCAGGGACAGAAGCAGGTGAAACACAGCGGGGAAAAGGTGGGATAGGAAAGTGGTGGGAGGGAGAAAGAGAGGGGTGTGGTTGGGAGATAAAGAAAATAAGTAAATAATATTGAAGAAAACAAGGAACCAAAATTCTCATCCCCAGAGAGACACATCGGAGAAAAAATTACATTTAGAAACATTGGAGAAAAATCCAGAAAGAAGAAAGAAAGAAAGAAAGAAAGAAAGAAAGAAAGAAAGAAAGAAAGAAAGAAAGAAAGAAAGAAAGAAAGAAAAAAGAAAAACCCACAATGAAACAGAAACTACTGAGGAATCAAATTGGAATCGAGGTATTTGTATGGACTCCTGCCTTTAGTGTGTGTGTGTGTGTGTGTATTGTGTATTAATAGTTATAGGTGTGTGCATCTGTATACCTTATATAAACGAGATGAAACCGCTTTGACCTAATAACAGCACATTGAGAATCCAGATTTTGATTTCTAAATGCCATCCTTTTTTGAAAGGAAGCAGAAACTCTTGGGGCAAATGACTTACTCAGAAGCTAGAACAGGGAATGTACAAATTGAACCCCGGAACATCTTATGCCTGGGAGGAAGGAAGCACACCCCTGGATGAAGAGGGCACATCAACAAGGCAAAGACTTCAGCTTGAAGGACATCAAAAATAATGGTAGTAATGAGTTGCAATCTTTGAATAAACTCGGACTCCATATGTCTATCTATGTTAATACAAATAAGTGAATGAATCACTGAAGGCGAAGGAAAGCTCTCATTTATGGTACAGTGCCAACCAATAAAAACAGAAGACATGATGGGAACAGACACTCATCATTTAGCAAACAACATAAAGGTGGTTATCTTTGTTAGGGTTTCTACTGCTGTGAAGAGACACCATGACCATGGCAACTCTTATAAAGGACAACATTAATCGGGGTGGCTTGCTTACAGACCAGAGGTTCAGTCCATTACCATCATGGTAGGACATGGCAAGGCAGACATGTGCTGGAGAAGTAGCTGAGATGCCTACATCTTGCAGGCAACAGAAAGTTGACTGAAAGTCACACTGGACGAAGCTTGAGCAAAAGAGACCTCAAAGCCAGCCCCCACAGTGACACACTTCCTCCAACAAGGCCATACCTCTAATAGTGCCACTCCTTTTGGGGGATATTTTCTTTCAAACCACCACAGTGGTTGATTCTGTCCATGGATGCTGAAGCCAGTACTTGGAAATTTGATGAGAAACAGGGGGGTTGCCTCCGACTATGGCCCCACAAACACTAATCAGTTGAAGCAGAGAGGTCCTGAAAGTGTCAGCATGAGCCTCCAGATGTGAGGCTCTATGTAGAGAGCATGTCTATAGAGTTATGGCCAAGAATGCAAACTCTTGGTCTGGTCATAAGAAAATAAGCTGGAGTGGCGGTGGTGCATGCCTTTAATCCCAGCACTTGGGAGGTAGAGGCAAGTAGATCTCTGAGTTCCCGGCCAGACTGGTCTACAGAGCAAGTTCCAGGACAGCCAGGACTACATAGAGAAATTATGTCAAGAAAGAAAGAAAGAAAGAAAGAAAGAAAGAAAGAAAGAAAGAAAGAAAGAAAGAAAGAAAGAAAGAAAGAAAGAAAGAAAAGAAGGGAGGGAGGGAGGGAGGGAGGGAGGAGAGAGAGAGAAGAAAGAAAGAAAGAAAGAAAGAAAGAAAGAAAGAAAGAAAGAAAGAAAGAAAGAAAGAAAGAAAGAAAGAAAGAAAGAAGAAAGGAGGGAGGGAAGGGAGGGATGGAGGGAGGGAAGGGAGGAAGGAAGGAAAGAAGAACAAAAAGGAAAATGAAAGAAAAAAATAAGCCCGGATCAGAGGTCACCAAGTAGAATACGCAACTAACTGCCAAGCACAGAAAGAACAGGGATGGAGAGAGTAGCTGAGGGTGTGTGATGAAATCCAAGGAGTCGTGTCAACCAAAGCACTGTATGTTCTTGGACTGAGGCCTGGAGCCCAGAGGAGAAAGGAATTTGGATGATTCTTGGTGAGAACCAAAGGCAGCCAGTGAACTGGACAGGGCTCCGTACACCACATCTGATAGTCAGGTTTGGAGATCCGCATGTTGGTACTGAAGGAAAGGGCACTTGTCTGGGGAAAATGTATCATAGAATGAGCCACCCCAACCTTGTCCTTTATAAGAGTTGCCATGGTCATGGTGTCTCTTTACAGCAATAGAAACCCTAACTAAGACAACCACGACAACCACCTTTATGTTGTTTGCTAAATGATGAGTGTCTGTTCCCATCATGTCTTCTGTTTTTTTGTTTTTGTTTTTGTTTGTTTTTTTTGTTTTTTGTTTGTTTTTGTTTTGTTTTGTTTTGTTTTGTTTTGTTTTGTTTTTTGGTTTTTCAAGACAGGGTTTCTCTGTGTAGCTTTGTGCCCTGGAGCTCACTTGGTAGCCCAGGCCCCGAACTCACAGAGATCCGCCTGCCTCTGCCTCCTGGGTGCTGGGATTAAAGGCATGCACCACCAACGCCCGTCACATCTTCTGTGAAAAAAAAAATACCACAGAAGGAAAGAGGAAAAAAATGAAAACATTAGACAATAGGTTATTTATGTGCATAATTGACCTATTCAGGGGAAACTATGCCATGTCAGCAACTTGTTATGACATTCGTTTTACCTTGAGGTGGATCAATGAGTCCTAGAGAAATTTTTAACCATAGCACGTAGATGACAGTTTTGAGTGTTTTGCGTAATTTTTTGGGGATCTTTTCTGTATGTTTGATAATCCCTATAATAAAGTGTTGGGAAATGTATGTGTATATGAAAATAAAAATCACTTGCTACAGACCCGCAGTTTGGAGCCACTCAGATACAAAGAGTGAACAGTGTAGTACCCAATGAACTGAGAGACCTGGAAAAATTGCTCCAGGGTGTCTCTCCCTAGTGGGTGTCCTCGGCGAAATGACGAAGGAGATTTATGGGTCAGCTCCACACACTGTCTTTAGTGTGAGAGATCACTCAGACTGACTACTCTCCTTGCCCGTTGATCGATAGAATGCTCCAAAACACCAATCGACCTAAGCATTTTTCCTTGTCTTCTTCTAGAACTGTTAGCAGTTAACCAAGTTGTGTGAGAGCAGCTTTTCTGAATGTCATGCCATTTCAAATCTAGAGCCACTGTTATCTATTAGGAGTGCACCTAGGAGCAAAATTCTTTGCTCCTTCATTAGTGTATTGCATGGCAATGCTTAATATATCACATATAGTACACTGCTACTTGACTTAAGCTTATATCTTTGAATATTTTCCCATGTTAATATACAAACCATACTATCTACAAGAGGGAAATGTGAGTGTAAAGACTGAATTATGCAACCCTTACAAATAATATGGAACAAAGCCTAGCATATAGTAATTACTTAACTTAGATTAGCTATTGTTATTCCTTTGGGGAAATGGTCCATAATCTGTATCATCAATTCATAGACATGTAGGCTACTGCAGTTTCCCTACTATAAATGATGAGTAAATGAAACAAACTTAGATATAATCTTGACTCATGTAATGTTTCTAGGACAAATTCACAGAAGTGCACCCGGGAAGCTGACTCTAAAGAGCTTACCACACAAATGTGAGGACTTGAGTTTGGATCCTGAGAACCTGTATAAAGCTAGCACACATCTGTCATCCCAAATCCTATAGCAAGTGACAGAAGAACCCCAGGGAGCTCATGGGGAGCTAGTCTGCTTCTTATATACAGCAGTGAACATGCGACCCTGCCTCAAACGAGGGAGGAGAGGATTGACATCCAAGATTGTCCTCTGATGTACACCACAGCAAGAGAACACATGCACTGATACACCACATACATGAACATCCCACCACCACACACACACACAACATACACACACACATCATACACACATACCATACACACACATATCATACACACACATATCATACACACACATGTCATATACACACACATCATACACACACACACACATCATATACACACACACATCATACACAAAGAAAGAAGAAAGGATGGAAGGAAGGAAGGGAGGGAGGGAGGGAGGGAGGGAGAAAGTGAAGGAGGGGGAGAGAGAGAGAGAGAGAGAGAGAGAGAGAGGTGAGAGAGAGAGAGAGAGAGAGAGTCAGTCCCAGGAGTGGGGCCGCTGAACCATAGAGAATGCATCTTGTACCAGTCATCTACCTATTGTCTCCCAGCCCAAGCCCATTCTCCCATACCTTGCCCTGTGACCCCGGGTCTGCATTTCCCAAACTGGCCACTCAGTTGGCTTTTCTTTTTGTTTATGGTATGATATTACCAAATGGAGTTTCCAACTGGCCAAATAATGTTTGCACTCCCACCAACAGTAATATGAGAGTTCTTTCCCAATCTGTGTCAAGAAAAGAGAAAAACATAGCTAAAGAGACCCATTAAGATCTTGTGAGAAAAGATCCAAGCCCTCAGGGCCTGGACCCACCACCAGTGGTTTGAAGCACAGCCAAGTAAGAACCATTGTTTTATATCTTTGATTCTCAAAAATGCTAGCTTTACCTGGGAGTTTGTTTAAAAAAAAAAAAAATACAGAATTCCAAAGCCGAGCATGTTGATGCATGCTGGGTAATCCTGGCACATGGGAAATGGAGGCAGAGGGATCCAGATTCCAAGGTCATTCCCTGACACATGAGATGGAGTCTCAAAACAATAAAAGTGGCACAGAGCAGAATTCCAGAGGGTACATTGTAACATCATCCTCAAAGGAAACATTGCAACAGCATCCTCAAAGGATACATTGTAACAGCATCCTGGAAGGATTCAGATCCACGCTCAAGTCTGCGAAGTGCTATTCTGCAACCGATGTTGCAACCGAGGAACCACAGAGCCTTGTGGGATTCAGAGCTTCTGTAGCAGCCGTAGCTGCCCCTTTGACCAAGAGGGGGAAAGACACTGAATCCCAAGCCACATTGAGCACAACTGAAAGTTTTTTACAATAAAGTAATAATACATTGTAATAAAATATACATTTGTGGGAGTGAGGGGGTTTGTGTGTGTGTATGTGTGTGTGTGTGTGTTGCTGGTGTGTGTCTGTCACTATCTCTGTCCCTCAGTCCCTCTGTCCGCCTGCCTGTCTCTCTCTCTCTCTCTCTCTCTCTCTCTCTCTCTCTCTCTCTCTCTCTCTCTCTCTCTCTCTCTCTCTCTCTGGTGTGTGTTGCTGGGAATGGAACCCATGGCTTCATGCTTGCTACGTAAGGACTCTAGCACTAAGTTATACCCCCTGCCTTTGTCCTTATAACTCTGGCTACAACACTTCTTAATTTCTGCTGTGATAAAAAAGAGTTTTTAACATTTTGAGGTTTCTACTAGTCATTTTCCTTTTAGCTTAGGTTTTCAGTTTCCAGCAATATATATTTTTCTTTCATTTGAATTTCAGTATGATCAAAATTAATATGAAATACAAGCATCTCCAAGAACAAGTCAAATACATTTTAAATTTGTGACCATAATATATTGAGCTGCATAATGATACATTTAAATTATTCTTATGCTATGACTTTCCCTTACTGATGAATATAGGCATTCTGTAACCAGACTCTTTGTTCTACAGGACTTTCTAATGAATTGTGTCAATACTGCATGCTATTTCATCTGAAACTACCAGAATTCATCAAGACAAGATGAATCAGGTTTATTGAGATTTAGTTGGAAATGCATAAAACCAGAAAAATTGCGCACAGATTTAGTGTTCGTGCAGCTATTAAAGGTTTTTTAATCTCTGCAAACACAGGAACTCCAGTCGATTCTGTGTTGAGCAATTACCATCCAAACTGTAAAAGTGTGTGCATAATTGTGTGTGCTATATTATGAGTATATTCCTGACAGAACATGGCCATATTGTTGGAGCATCATTGTGAACTGAATTATCCATTTATGATTTTATATATCTGATGATTGGAAGCTTCTCACAGACTAGCTAACATTTCAGATTTTCTCTTCCACTCGCTATAGGTTTCTAGTGCCAAGCATTGTAAGATAACTTCACATCATGACCCCAAGGGTGGCCCTGTGCCTTCAGGCCACAATACTGGATAAGCCAGCACAGGGCTGAAGGACTAATATACATCCCAGGAAGACATAGACATACTAGAATTCACTATATATGAAGTGCCATAAGCTACATAAAGATATACCAATAAACCCCAAATCACCGTATCTCCAACTCAGTATCCCTCATGTACAGATCCCCCAAATGCCTGAAGTCTTTTCTGAGCCACCCCATACCTGGGGGATTGTGATGGTGAAAAAGGGGAGTAGAAATAAATAGTTTTTTTCTGGGCTTTTTTTTTTAATCTTTTGTTTAGTTTTCTTTATGACATGGCCTCACTCTGTAGCCAAAGATGACCTTGAACTTCTGATCTTCCTGCCTCAGCCTACCAAGTGCTGCGATTACAGGTTTGTGCCACCACATCTGGTTCATGCAGTGTTAGGGGGTCTGCCTAAAGGCCTTGTGTATGCTATACAAGCATTCCATCAATTGAACTACCCCCACCCCCACCCCCCGTGAACAACACATTGATGAGACCTTCTCAGGGCTCTCTGTAAGTGAGGAACCTTGAAGCATAAGCTTCCCTAATTATACAGTCCATCTGTCCCCACAAAGGGGTTCATAGAATTGAAATGACAGAACGGAGAAATAACTTCAGAGACCGTGCAGTACCACCTTTCTCCTGCAAAACCGGGGAAGCTGAGGTTGTTGTGTGGCTTCCCCGGAGCTGACAGCTGGTTGATAACAGAGCTGAGACTAGGTTCTCTACTGCCTTTCTAGAATGCTTCTAGCCCTGTGCTTTCTCAAGAGCCTAAGACATTGAGAGCTAAATTTATATCCTATATATATATCAAAGGAAATAAAATGATGGAAGTATCACTCTAGATTTCACTTAGGCAAAGTACCAAATAGTGCCGTTCATCCTGGGAATCAGCCACTCATGGAGTACTTACCAGTTATTCGTTGACTCTTATGCGACAAAGACAAAAACCCCATCCTTAAGTTGTAATGTATACGTAGATGACATATGGTTTGATACCAAAATAGTCATTCTCTACCCCAAAGAAGAAAAGGATTAGTGGATGCTAATACTAATGCTTATGTTAGCCTATTACAAGTGTGTCCCGCTGGGGCTCTATTCTGCGTTGTGCCTTGAGATACAGATTTCATATCACTCACAAATTACAGTGTCTATTCAGTTTTTATAGGCTGCAGGATGCTCCACACTAATATTTCAATTTAATCATTTCTATCCTGGAGATTTATTTTGTCTGACAATCCACACATACCGGGTAAACAAAACAACTTAGACATTAGACATCTGGGCCAGAGTGCGTCGATCCTCCTTCACAATACAACCGCTTATTGGCTGCCAGGCACCATGATACAGGAAGAGTGGGCAAGGGACACTGAAGAGTGGCTTACAAGGGTGAACTGGTCATGTCGTTTGCCGTTAGGGGAGCTCTTAGAGTATAGGAAAAACAGACCCCTGGCTCAGTTGTTACCGTGTTGTGGTCTCTGAGTGTGCTGAGATGGGAAGCCTGCGGAGGATTGGACTCGAACCCGGGTATTAGGGAGCTCCCACTTGAGCCAAGGCTCAAAGGAAACCATGCATCAGCCAGAGAAGAGGAAGGACTTTAAAAGAATAAACCTCGGCATCTGGAAAGGTCTAGAGAGCTGGAGGAAGTGTTTGGAAAATAACTGAGTGTGTCTTTGAGTGAACCTAGACTACTCAGGACCTAGAAGGTTAGATCAGGAGAAACACTGACATTCAAGGAGCATCCCATCATCCTAGGGAGGCTCTGAGTGTCATGCCATGGAATTTAGACTTGGTCCTATGGGAAAGAATGCACTTTTAGGTGGCACAGGGATAAAATCAGGTCGGTTTTAGGAAAGCCAATAATAGGTAGCAGGGGTACTATGTTGTATGAGTCAATAAAATGGCAAGCACTGAAGAGCTGGGTTATAGGAATTGCAATTACCGTCATTGTGGTATCTATGGGTAAAGGATCCTAAGATGTGTCTTTTAATGACCGCGTCCTTGACCATGTCTGCAGATGAACTGCTCGGGCTACAGCAAGACTAGAGCCACCCTTGCCTTATTTCAAGCAGTTGCCCATACATTGGATTCCCACATGATTGATGTAAGCAAATGGCATGTCCCCCGATGACCTATATTTGGTTCTTTCTTCCTACTTTTTTGTTGTTGTTGTTTTTTGTTTTTCCAAGATAGGGTTTCTCCATGTAGTTTTGGTGCCTGTCCTGGATTTCGCTCTGTAGACCAGGCTGTCCTCGAACTCACAGAGATCCTCCTTGGCTTTGCTTTCCGAGTTCTGGGATTAAAGGCATGCACCATCACGGCCTGGCTTCTTTCTAATGACTTTGTATGCTGACCTCTTTCCTCTGCCCTAGGTTGGTCAATAACTAGGATGTTGTTTAGAGACCGCAATAATGTAACACCACACAAGAAGAACAAAGAAATCCGCTATCCCAATGAGAAAAGGAGAGATGGAATACAGCATCCTATGGTTTCCAAATTCTGAGCTCATTGGTAAAGAGCTGGACTAGATGGGGAGAAAAGATTAAACAAACAAGGCCTCTGTTTACATACAACATGTCTTAGAACCTGAGCATGGGGGCATGTCTGAGATGAACACCCCACACAGCCAGCTTAAGAGACTGTTGGCTGGATGTTGGAACTGACAAGTTCTGCGGGGAGCAGAACAGGGAGAAACTCTCCCTCCTTTGAGCAGCTCTGCCTGGTGTGTGGCAGGGGGACGGGTCTCCCATGAGAGAAGAAAGAGAAAAGAGCCCATGGTTTCCCTTTCTAGGCAGTGAAGGCAAAAGAAGCTGAAAGCCTTGGCTCAGACACTGCTGTCCTCGCCGGTCAAATGTGGCCAAGGAAACTCACAGATTCTAAACAGCCATATTCATCAGTTTCTTCCTGTCACATGTCAGGACAAAGGTGGAAAGACAGACGTACCTTCCCCAGACCCTTCCAACACCTGCCCCCACTAAATAGGAGGTCAGAGAAAGCTAAGTAGAAGCTGGCCAACATCAGATAAAACAGGTCTTATCCAGAAAAACTTGGATTTTAGATAGGCAGCAAATACTCTAGCGGTACAAACATTGCACGGGATACTCTTACAATAAAAAGAGCTGTTGACTAGCCGGGCGGCGGCGGCGGCGGTGGCGGCGGCGGCGGCGGCGGCGGCGGCGGCGGCGGCGGCGGCGGGCGGCGGCGGCCGGCGGCGGCGGCGGCGCACGCCTTTAATCCCAGCACTCGGGAGGCAGAGCCAGGCGGATCTCTGTGAGTTCGAGGCCAGCCTGGGCTACAGAGCAAGATCCAGGACAGGCTCCAAAACTACACAGAGAAAGCCTGTCTCGAAAAGCAAACAAACAAACAAACAAAAAAAATTGTTTCTGAACTAAATAAAACTGAACATTGTGTACTTTCTGACAACTCTTACTCCACGGGGCATAAACTCATATCTGACCTAGGACCTCAGAATTCTAGACATGGAGGAGAACTTTAAAATCCTTCAGCCCATCAAATCAAATTAATCTATGATGAGAGTGAGGAGACCCAAAGAATTGCAAGAACGGACCCAAAGTCACGCTGCTAATTAATGGGAGACCCCGGGGGGGGGGGGTGAAATACATCTCCAGGCTCCTCTTGCACTGTGTCCACCCACCCCACCCCCCACTCTGCCACCTTAAGCTCTTTTTGTCCCTTGGCTCACTAGCTCCCAAATTACTCAAGTTTCCCCAAAGGCAAAAGAATTATTTTTTTTAATATCTTTTCCCAATGCTTTATGAGCCCTGGCAGCACGATCGATGTAGAGGGGCTGGCCATGTGGCTAAATTACCTGGACACCAGCCACCGATCTCCGCTCACACCTTCTGTGCTCTGGGCCTGAGAAGCCTGATGTGGCTTTTTGTTGTCTGTGTGGGTTGCTGCTGTTGCTCCCGGGAGGCTGGCACCAGCCTTTAGCCAGCTGTAAAAATGATTGTCAACCCCCGAAAGGCTATAAACTGTGATTTCTGACTAACACAGCTTTGGGGAAGGATCCTGGGGTAATGGGTTCAAGAAAAACACACCTGAGGCCTGAGGCTGTTTGGAAGGCACACAGCTTTTAATCAGCTTCCTCCATAACCAGCCTTTGGCCAGAGTCGCCTTGGAAGATTCCCTTTCTCTCGCCTTTCCCCTGCCTCCCTCTTGTGGACAAGCAGACAAGCAGTTTAACCATGGGCTTGGGGAGGGGAGAAGACTTCCATGGCCACACAGACTGATACCCGAGGTCTTTGTTGCTTACAATGGATGTTACGTCAGTTCTTGACGAATGTGTGAAACCGCGTCTTCACGGCCTTCTAGCCCATCACACATCGCACACCGTTTTGTTCCCCAGGATCTCCTCCCAACTCCCCTAAGCTCTACCTCCACATTCCCTATTTCCTTCTGTTATAACCCGATCAAGATGTCGGGTTCTTGGAGTCCCAGGCCACCCGTAATGCCTTACTCTTCTGGGGGAACAAGTTGTGCTATTCCACTTGGAAGAGACCACGCCATCTGAAGCAGGCTGTGAGGACACCGGCTGCTTAGTGATTCCTCTTCTACTCACATACCACACGGTCCCTCTCTTGCATCTGCAATCTCCAAGCAGCCAGCGAAGGAGATACTGTGATTTCTGTCCATTTCACCAGGGAGGAAGGAAGATCTGAGATCCTTAAATAACTCCTATAAGCTCCTGCAGAAGCAGCGGGACCAGAATTTAAACTCAAGAAGATCTGGCTGTAGAGTCGAGAAGCAGCCTTGTCCAAAAGGACTTTCGACATGGATCCAAGGTCCTGCTTTGTCCAACGTGGCAGCTTTCAGCTACAAGAGGCTACTGGGTATCTGAAAGGTGACTTTTGCGAACAAGCCACCAAAATTTGACTTTTTTTCCCTACTTTTTAAACAGTCACAGATGGCAAGAAGCTACTCTGCTAAACAGAGCTATCTAGAATGCAACCCCTGTATGTCTAGTTCAGCGGTTCTCGATCTTCCTAATGCCATGACCCTTTAATACAGTTCCTCATGTTGTGGTGACCCCTCAACCATAAAATTATTTTGTTGCTACTTCATAATGGTAATTTTGCTACTGTTATGAATCATAATGTAAATATCTGATATGCAACCCCGCCAAGGGGCCGTGGCCCACAGGTTGAGAACCACTGCTCTAGTTAGCTTTGCTCGTATCTACCCAGCTGTACATATGCACTCGTGTGTAACCTCTGAGTATATCAATGATATATTTAGTTCCATCATCCACTTAGACCTCACTGCACATAGAAATAAGGTAGATCCTGACTGGAAAGCTGATAGTTGCTGTGACGGTCCTGTTTGATTCCATCAGACAACGGAAAGGGAACTGATAATGTAGAAGACCCGGGCTCTTTGCTTTGTAAGCGACAAATCACGTCATTTCCTGCAGACTCCTTTTCTTGCCCCGTTCGAGGACAGGTCCATACTCTTTGATCTCAAAGACCGCTTCCAGCTTTACACCCCATAGTTGGAAAATGTCCCGTAGAACTCCTGTCCACCCTCAAAGGGGCACATGGAGAAATCAGGAGCTACAGGTGAGGAGTCTGGAGCCCGCACTGATTACCTGGAGGAACATGCTTGATTGTACACATCCAACACCCCATAATATAGAGGGTGCTTTTTTTAGCGCCCTAATCAGAAATTCATTTGCATAATTAACATCTTTAGGAATAATTGCAAATGACACATCTGTTCACATTGCCCCCCTCCTTGGCAAACTATGTGTTATAAACATAGTTTCTTTGGCTTTGTCAACACCGG
Organism: Peromyscus maniculatus bairdii; assembly: GCF_049852395.1. NCBI lineage: Eukaryota > Metazoa > Chordata > Mammalia > Rodentia > Cricetidae > Peromyscus > Peromyscus maniculatus. The sequence continues at coordinate 49,565,610 of NC_134873.1, read as the reverse complement.
ATGGCTGCCCTTTGCTTATCGCTGTTACTGCTTGCCATCTTGGGGAAAGTTACGACCCTGAGCGGCCTGTCCTTCTACAGTCTCATCCTCTTGGGGTTTGACTTAGTTGATGTCCTATTGCTGTGAAGAGACACTGTGACCAAGGCAACTTATAAAAGAGAGTATTTAATGGGGCATTTGATTACAGTTTCAGAGGGTGAGCCCCTGACCATAATGGGCAGTCGGCAGACAGGCATGGCCCTGGAGCAGTAGCTGAGAGCTTACATCTCATCTGTGAGATAAGATACATCAGTTGCAACAGATGTCCATACCCCATCTCCAATGGTTCAGAATCATATACCATATGGTTTTACTTACATGAAAGTTTAGGATAGAGTATTCACAGAGATAAAGACTTTCTTAAGGGTGGGGCTATGGGAAATGGAAAGCTAAGAAGTGATATCTAAATGATGGGATGTCTTCTTAAGGGGATACAAATATTCTAAAACTGCTTGATGGTCACTACACATATCTGTGACCATACTAAAAACCATCATAGATGCTTACAGAAAACAAGGCTGGGTTCTCTCTGTTACCAGAAAGCCTTGAATGATACCAAACATAGTTCTGGTGGCATAAGTCTAGTTTACAGCATCAGGAGGGCTCTCTAGACAGCATTTCTCAAACTGTAATGAACCCAAGAGTTCCAAGGCAAGCCTCAGTGGCAAAGGTCCAGTTCAGAGGAGAGGAAGTGTGGGTATTTGTGGTGGTTAATCTACATTTTTAACTTTTATGGTGGAAAGACACCTTTGGGTGGGTCTATGGGTGTGTTTCTAGGAAGGTTAGACTTAAGAAGGAAGGTCCAGCCTGTGTGTAGATGGCAATATCCCACGACCTGGGATCCCAGCATTCATTTCTCTCTGCTTCCCGACTAAGGATGCAATGAACCAACTACTCCTGCACCATAAACAAATGCAACACCTCCTTGCCTAGTTAAAATAAAATTCCATAGCAGTGAATCTGGAATACCTGGATGTGGAGGACCAACAGACGTCCATATGTACACTTCTAACCACTACAGGCAAGGTTACAGGAAACAACCGTTTTCCCAATTCAGCTAGTATTTTGTGACATTGTCCTGCTGTTCGTTCCCTACAGCCGAGCTTTTAGTCTGACCTTAGGCGGATATTGCATCAACTAATTTTAGCTGCACAATTTGACAATTTGGTAATATCTGGTAACATTTTAGAAAATCCATCCTTGTGCCCCAGCAGTTCCATTTCAAGGTACGCACCCTGTAGAAAAGGATTCTCACATGGGTCTCAGCAAAGATCCACATTCCTTCCAGCATTTCCTGTAGTAAGGAAAACATGCTCATAAAACGGTAAAGTAAAGTAAATTAAGGGTTTATTTGTACACTGTGATACAATGGAGAAGCTAAAATGATTGAATTAGATCTGTTAGCATCAACATGGATCAATTACAAAAAAAGTTTGTGTTAATTTTTTTTAAAGTATAGGAGTTGAATATGTAGCTCATTGGTAGAGTGCTTGACTAGTAGTTGAGGTCCTGGGTTCTAGTCCCAGTACCGCACGCATCCTTAACTGCATAACTTCTAAGCTGTGGATTAGAAGCTTTAAAGTGTGCATGTAAAATGGTGATTCTCAGTCTATGGATTCTGACCCCTTTAAGATTATCAGCAATATCAGATATGTACATTATAATTCATTACAGTAGCAAAATTACAGTTATGAAGTAGCAACAAAAGTAATTTTATGGTGGGGGGGTCACCACCTCATAAGGAACTGTATTAGAAGGACACAGCATTAGGAAGGTTGAGAGCCACTGATGAATAATATAGTGCATGGGTTAATAATATGAAAAGTCTAGCCCCCAAAAATAGCACACATTCTTCCGGCATAGTAAAAGTAATTCGAATGAACAGAAACATGGATTATAATGATATGATACCAGTTCCCTCCAAAATGGAAGAAAAAAGAAGAAATCTGGGGCTAGAATGGTGGGCCACATAACTATACTAGCACATGGAAAGGGAAAGGGGAGAGAATAAAGATAGAAATGCTAATCTCGAAAAAGAGTAATTCTTAACAAATCACATAGTTGACACATGGGTGTTGACTGGTCTATTGGGTTTGCTTTTTTTTTTTTCAGTTTTCTCATATGTTTAAATTATGCTAAATTTTTCAAATTTAAAATGATGGATGTGACTGAGAGTGTAGCTCAGTGGTAGTGTACTTGTCTAGTGTGTGTGTGGGGGGCCCTTGGTTTGATTCTCTGTACCACTAAAAGGAAGAAAGGCAGGAAGAGAGTGAGAGGAGGAAGGGAGGGGAGGGGAGGGAATAGAAGAAAAGGAAGAGAAGGGGAGGGGAGGGAAACAGGGAAGGGAAGGGGAGGGGAGGGGAGGGAGGCAGGGGAGGGAAGTAAAGGGAAGGGGAGGGGAGGGGAGGGAGACAGGGGAGGGGAGGGAAGGGAAGGAGAGGGGAGGGGAGGGGAGGGGAAGGAAGGGAGGGGAGGGGAAGGGAAGGGAAGGGAGGGGAGGGGAAGGGAAGGGAAGGGAGGGGAGGGGAAGGGAAGGAAGGGAGGGGAGGGGAAGGGAAGGAAGGGAGGGGAGGGGAGGGAGACAGGGGAGGGGAAGGAAGGGAGGGAGGGGAGGGAGACAGGGGAGGGGAAGGAAGGAGGGGAGGGGAGGGGAAGGAAGGGAGGGGAGGGAAGGGAAGGAAGGGAGGGGAGGGAAGGGAAGGAAGGGAGGGAGGGAAGGGAGAAGGGAGGGGAGGGGAGGGAGACAGGGGAGGGGAAGGAAGGGGAGGGGAGGGGGGAGGGAGACAGGGGAGGGGAAGGAAGGGAGGGGAGGGGAGGGGAAGGAAGGGAGGGGAGGGGAAGGGAAGGAGAGGGGAGGGGAAGGGAAGGAAGGGAGGGGAAGGGAAGGGAAGGAAGGGAGGGGAAGGGAAGGGAAGGAAGGGAGGGGAGGGGAAGGGAAGGAAAGGGAAGGGAAACAGGGAGAGAAGGAGGCAAAGAGGCAGATAAAATGATGGCTGAATCTCCAGTAAAGGGACTTCACTCCCTCTGATGAGATGCCTCTCTTCTCTGGGGGCATCTCCAACTTATTAACGACTCATGTACAACTAAGTTCATCCCAGAATTCAACACGAACCTCTCCTCATCCCCACACAAGCCAGCTCATCTTCAGTGTCATAAGCATGCATTGTCTTTGGTCTCTGCCGGATGACTTCAGCCCCAGGAGGAAGGAGAAGAGGGGGGGGGACATAAAACCAAAGCCTGGTACGATGTGAAGAAACACTCTCGCTGCAGCCCACGTTGGAGCATTCTGTGTCTCTGTCACCTCGGGCGTCCTGATTCACTCTGAGCATCTCCTCCAGACACAAGTGATTTAGCCAGCCGACAAGAGGAACAATTACTGCTGGCTTAAAAGATTGGTTGATGCCTCTGGCGTCTATTTGCCTGCAGTTCTGGTTCTCTGACAAATCAAGTCAGATCAATTTGTACCCTAAAGAATAAATGGGAAGATGTGATTGCTTTCTGGTTCAACGGAAAAGCGTTTCATTTCAAAGGGCTGTTGCACATTTCTTCTGAGAGTCACTGAGAAGCGTCTGGTCTGCAGAGAGCGAACGGTGGACTCCCAAGAGGATGATGAATGGCTGCCATAGCTTCCCACCTATGTGTTGGGGACTGAGATGTGAAACTGAGAAAGCAGAAAGCTGTCACTGACAGGGACCGCGACATAGCTCATGTTTAAGGAATGTTTTCTCTGCCTCCTCAGAAGCAGTGAGCCTTTTAAATCACCTGCTAGAGGTTTCAGAGGAATGAATCCCAATTCTACCGGAAGCGAGTTCTAGAAAATGTAGTCTATTTGATGGGCTAATGCAGGAGGGTCACTGCAGCCCAGAAGTTCAAGAACAGCTAAGAGCAATGTAGTGAGAAAGAAAAAAAATCACAGAAAAAAATTGTGGAGGAGGCCAGAGCAGCCGGGGAGATGTCTCAGATGGTAAGACGGCATGGCAACAAGTGTCTGTAACCTTGGCATTGTGGAGGCCAAGACAGGACAATTCCTGCTGATCGTTGCCCAGCCAACATAGCCAAGTCCACTGAGAGACTTGCCTCAAAATAAATCTCAGGAATCACTGAAGAAGAGGGAGCGGAAAGATTGTAAGAGCCGAAAGTGGTGTATAATGCCTGCAGCAAAACCTCATCTGCTGTACATGACAAGGACCTTGTGCACATGAACTCACAATGGCTGGGACAGCATGTCCAACACCTGTACCAGGGCTAGCCAGTCAAAAAGCCCAGCATCAGCAAGGGAAGAACTCATGAAGTACCACCTGAGAGGCCATTAGCAAGTGATGGCTGCTGGGGGTGGGGGGGAGGAGAGTAAGTTTTCTTCAGGGATGTGGTCCCTAAAAGGCTACTCAAGCTCCAGTAAATGATCCTATACTCATGTACATACAGGTAGCAAGCACTACATGAACTTAATGGGGGGGGGGGGGAGAGAGAGAGAGAGAGAGAGAGAGAGAGAGAGAGAGAGAGAGAGAGAGAGAGAGAGAGAACACATGAAATCAGGAGAGGGGACACTTTAGGGGAGGATAGGAGAAAATTTGGAAGGGAGGGGATATTTGATCAAAACACATTGAATGCATGCATGTGAATTAACACAGTTAAATGGATAGAAGTATAAAAAAATCATGCTGAATGAGGTAACCCAGTCCCTGAAAGACGAATATGATATATATTGGCTTATATGTGGATATTGGCTGTTAAATCAATGATAACCAAGCTACAATCCATAGAACCACGGAGGTTAGGTATAGAGTAAGGGACTAGGTGGGAAAGATAGACCTCTCTAGGAAAGGAAAATAGAATAGATAGTTATGGATGGATGGATGGATGGATGGATGGATGGATGGATGGATGGATGATGGATGGATGGATAGATGGATGATGGATGATGGATGGATGGTTGGATAGATGGATGGATGGATGGATGGATGGATGATGGATGGATAGATGGATGGATGGATAGATGGATGATGGATGGATGGGTGATGGATGGATGGATGGATGGGACAGGAGAATCAAGCAGAGAGGGTGAGGGAAAAGGGGGGATGAGGGTAGGGCTATGGGGAGAGACAGCTAAAATTAAGGGCCAGTTTGAGTGATAATGTGGAAACCTAATACAGTAGAAGTTTCCTAAAATATATAGGTATATGAAGACGATGTAAATGAAATCGCCAAATAATGGGGGAGACAGAGCCCCAGCTGCACATCTCTTGTCACCAGATGAAGCTTCTAATACTGGGAATGGGTTACATCTAATTGAGTTGTTGGCCAAAGGGGTCTCATGGGAACCTCCCATCTAAACCAGGCTGTTGCCAAGACTGCAGGTTGCTCTCCACAAACTGACAATAAGGCCCCATGGCTGAAGATACCACCTACATAACTCATTGAACACGGAGAAGTCAAGCCAGTGCCTACACAGAGCCTTCACCCTCTACGTGCCAGCATCTTTGGTACAGGAAGGCACTGTGCACACTATCAACGGAGAAGCAGAAACACCCACCCAGCTACATACCTTTTGATCTACAATGGGGTCCTGCCTACGAGACAGGCTAGCGCAACGGTGGCACAGAGGGTGTGGGAGTCACCAACCCACATCTGACGTGGCTGAAGGTCTGCTCCACAAGATGGAACTCACACCCGACACTGCTTGGGTGACCGAGAAACTGAGACTAGACAGCCCAGGGACTTCGGATAAAACCAAATACTGCTGTTCTACTAGAAAAAAAAATAGCAATAAAATCACTCCTGATGACATTCTGCTATACTCACAGATCAGTGTCTTGCTTAGCCATGGTCAGAGAGCCTTCCTCCTGAAGCAGACGGGAACAGAGACCGATGGCCAGACAATATGCAAAGTGAGAGACCTCGGAACACTCAACACTAAAAGGGATGTCTCCATCAAATCCCTCTCCTCAGGACTCAGGGAACCCTGCAGAAGAGGAGGTAGAAAGAGCATAAGAAGCAGAGGGAATGGAGGTCAGAGAAACAAGGCCTTTGTAGTCTCCTGGGAATGGGGCAAAGAGGAAGGAGAGGCCCCACCTGGTCTGCTCTGGGGTCGGGGATAAGACCAGGGAATTAGAATTGGAGGACAAGAAAGACAGTCAAGATTGCCTCCCTGATTCACTGGCTGCTGTGGCCATCAGGTCTCCAGGTATAGATTAGCCCTGGGTATTGGTAGCTGAGAAAAAGGGGTGGGATGAGGGAGGAAGGCTGGGTACCATAAGGATTTTAGGAGTCCCCAGGAAATGGAGTAGAGAGAAAGGACTGGCCCCTTGAGGCTTTGGGTTTCTAATTAATCAGTTGGATATTTTGAAATCCTAATTTTAACAGGTCTTTGTCAGTTATCTGAACATTGGATAGACATATTTTAGCGAGCTTCTTGCTAGGCGTGAGGGAAAGGCTCCCTGAGTCATTTCCATCTATCTACTGGATATCAGTCCTATTGGTGCCCATCCTTATATGGATCTACTCTGAAGTCACATTCACCCCTGCTCCTGTTTCTGGAGGGCTTCTCTCCAGGTTCTACCAAGCCCCGCAGTCCCACAATCCACGTATAAAATAATCACTCAGACGCTTATATTACTTATAAACTGTATGGCTGTGGCAGGCTTCTTGCTAACTGTTTTTATATCTTAAATTAACTCATTTCTACAAATCTATACCTTGCCAGGTCGCTTGTGGCTTACCGGTGTCTTTACATGTTGCTTGTCCTAATGGTGGCTGCAGTGTCTCTCCCCCCTTCTTCCTGTTTCCCCAATTCTCCTCTCTCCTTGTCCTGCCTATACTTCCTGTCTGGTCACTAGCCATCCTGTCTGGTCACTGGCCATCAGTGTTTTATTTATATAGAGCGATATCCACAGCATGCTCCTCTCTACCACACTCTACACAAGGTGCAGCCATTCAGAAGCACAATATGGTACGCTGTCATTTGGGTCTTAAGTGTCTCCCAAAGGCTCACATGGTAAAGAGTTGGTCCATAGGACAGCACTATTAAAAGATGGTGTGAGCTTTAGAAGGTGGGGTCTACTTAGAGAAAATGGGTCTCTGGAGGTCCATCCTTGAAGAGTCTATTCTCTTTTTCTCCCCCCCCCCCCTCCCCCACCTGCCTCACCCCACCCCCCAGCCTGCTCTGAGATGAGCAGTCGTCTTCCACGGCCCCCTTCGGTCATATCATTCTACTTGGCCGCTGGCCCAAAGCAACCACTGGGGCCAGGCAACCATAGACTAATTGAGCCCTCTGAAGCTACAAAACACAAAGAATGTGTCCTCTCTTCAAAGGTTTGGTTAGCTCAGATATTTTTGTCCCCTGCGACAGAATCCTGACTAGCATGGTGTAGGAAGAGACGAGACGTCAGAAGGTGAGAATTGGAGTTCTTTTCCATGGCATCAGACAGTTTCGAGTGTGAGCAATCCATTTATTGTTTCTGAGTGCCGACGTCATCCTGTACAAAGTAACGATCACTTTTCACATTCTACTCGTTGTACCAGGTTATGGAAAACTAGCAAATGAATGTGACGTTACGTCAACCTGTTAAACCAGCAGGAAGAAGTGTCGATGCTGGTGTTGACTGGTTGCGTCTCTTCTGACATCCGGAAATTTCTGAATGAACTCAGAGGAGGTGTCAGGTGACCATGCTAATGTAGCAACAGGGCTTTTCACTACACTGACTGTTAACAGGACTCATACTGTGAAAAACACCACTGGCGACATCATAAATATTACTGGTAATGGCAGCTTCGCGAACTGAAGTTTGAAAGTTTCTGATGCGCGCTGTAATTCTGATCTGCAAATTGCTCGTTCCTGTCACACAACGGAAGCCTGGCACATCCACAACTTTCCATCCTGAAATTTAAAACCGGCCAAGTACAAACATCCACGGTGTCTTCAGCCTCACTTCCCGAGGTTTCAGTTACCCAAATTCAACCGCAGAATAAAAATGTGTCTGTACCTGACGGTTTTATATGAATTGTCAACTTGAGAAGAGCAGAATCACCTAGAAATGGAACATCACTCATGTCTCTGCAGGATCTTCTTGATTAAGTTAACTGAGGTTGGAGGACCCACCCTACATGGGGGCAGCACCGTCTCAAGGGTGAGGTCTTCTGGGGAGTAAAAAGGATAATTAGGAATGAGCAGCCTCACTCGTCTCCCTAGGCTCCCCTACTGCACAGCGTGACTGGCTGCGTCAGCTCCCGCCACCATGATTTTGCTTCCACGATGAACTGTCCCCTTGAACTGTGAGCTGAAATAAAGCCTTCTTTTCTTAAGTGGCTTTATCAGCCTACTTTTTCCATAGCAGCAGAGCAGATAACTAAGAGTGTATCATGCCGGGCGGCAGTGGCACACGCCTTTAATCCCAGGACTCAGGAGGCAGAGGCAGACAGATTTCTGTGAGTCTGAGGCCAGCCTGGGCTACAGAGCGAGTTCCAGGACAGGCACCAAAACTACATGGAGAAACCCTGTCTCGAAAAAACAAATTATTGCCGGGCGGTGGTGACGCAGGCCTTTAATCCCAGCACTCAGGAGGCAGAGACAGGAGGATCTCTGTGAATTCAAGGCCAGCCTGGGCTACAGAGTGAGATCCAGGACAGGCACCAAAACTACATAGAGAAACCCTGTCTTGGGGGAAAAAAAGAAAGAAAGAAAGAAAAAACTAATTATTTAAAAAACAAAAAATACTGCATCATGAAATACTTTGACATACTCTAATCACATAACTTTTATTGTAGTATATTAATGCGATTTTTCCAATTTATGTTAATCTCTCACTATGCCTATTTCAAAATGACATCTTATCATAGGAATGTGTGTGAGAGAGAAACGTGGTATATACAGGGTCTGGTACTCTCCACAGTTTCTGGAACTCACTGAAGGGCTACAGAACATTGCTTCGTTGGGTCACTAACAATATTTATATTTGACTATTGTTTTTCTTAAATTAAAGAAATACTATGAGACAAACAAAAAAATTTTGCATTTGTTTCTTTTTATTTAGAAAACACAACAACTACAGAAATTATTTTAAAATTTGGTGGTTTTCTGGCTTTGTGTTAAAAGCCCAAAACTAAAGAAAGCCTAGCCCATTAACACTTGACTGCCTTGATGACTAAACTCATAATCCTCCTGCCTCAACCTCTGAATAGTTGTAATGACAGACCTGGGCCTCCACACCCAGCTGGAAATGGTTCCTGCTTTGAAGTATTTTTCTGTTCGTTCAGTCGAGGCTGGTACCTGCTCTCGCTGTTATCTGCTGTGGGGCCCGAGCAGATACGATGTGCACAGAGTAAACTGTAAATAGTTCATTTGCAACAAGCACTTCCTGCTGTTCCAGCCGTACGAACACCCTGTTTCCCATCCTTGAGCAATTTGGAGATGATTAATCACCACTCCTGCTTAGCGGATGCAAATATAAGCAACTTGGGAAGAATGTACTTATTGATATTAATGGGATTTATTTTGGATTTTTAAACAGTAGGCAATTTCCCCAGCTATGGCAAGGCCAGAACTCTCGGGCCCTTTTGTTCCAGGGAAATGACTAGGCCCTAATCTTACGTTTCCTCAGCCTCGTTCTCTAACACCCGAGCTGTCCAAACTTTTCATAGGCCATCTATTCCGGTTCCTCCCACTCAAATGACTCCCCTCCTTCCCTAAGCTATCATAGCCACTCACACACAAATCTAGACGTGTGGTTGAGGCCCTTCAGATTTTATGTTTTCTGAGAACTGTGACCCCATCATTCATATTTCTATCCGTCTGTATGCCCATATATATCCACCATGCACCCATATGGTACTTTGCACATAGTAAGTGCATAATAAATATTAACCGATATAACAGTCATCACACAGCCGTCCAGTAAGAATCTATTAATTACTTCCTGTGGGACAAGCATGTGCCAGACCCCGAAACTAGAAGGTTTTAACAGGGATAAATAAGACGCAATCTAATGAAGGAGTCAGCCATGTTAATACAATTACAATGTGCTGTGATGAATGGTCTCTGATTAAAAATATGCAAAACAGCAAGGAAACATGAGGAGAAAGAAACTGACTGTTGCCAGAGACCTTGAGACAGCCCCTCAACAGAGAGAGATGGAACCAGATAGTGAGAGATCTTAACTGCTGGGTCCACGAGTTTCACCTTGACCCAGCAGGCAGGAGACCTGTCTCGAGGGTTGCCACAGGAGAAAAAGCGGGTCAGTGCTGAGGTTTAGAACGCCTGAGCTCCTCCTGGCTGGTGGCTCTGTCAGTCACAGCTGCAGGCCCTTGTTTAGATCTTCTGTTCCTGTTCACGACTCTTTGCAGAATGTAGAGTAAATCCCGGTGAGTTCCCAAGAACTGTCCCTTCTCTCCGACACTGCAGACTGGAGTGATCACGTTCTCAGAATATAAATTGACTTTTGTATACTTTCCCATAGGCGGTCACAGTAAAACAAATGCTGTTAATTAGTGTGGGCTTAAAGACCAACAGCAATAAATTTCTCCTTCCTGCCAACACACACGCCGACCATGACATAGCACTATTTTCAGAAGGAGTGCAAAAGAAAATTTAAGAGGAACTCTGTGGAGAGACCACAGCCCATTGGGTTTACGGAGTAAGGCCTCATGTATTTCAGGCTGATCTGGATGGAACTCACTACATAACCCAGGGTGGCCTTGAACTTCTGATCTTCCTACCTTAGCCTTCCATGTGCCGAGACTGTAGGTAATGCACCACCATCCCTGGATACCTATGGTTTTGTATTCAAAATCATCCTTTCTAAAGGAGAGAAAATGTACCCAGTAGGGATCCTTTCATGTCTTCCTTCCACAGGCTTTGAGATAGGTGGATCTAAATAATTATTTTTCAAGAAGTGGCAGGACAAGTAGTTGGTAGTGACCCTCTGCACCTTCTAACAGTGCCGAAGGTGTACCACAAACCCTGAGTGAGCTCTGGCTCTTTAATAAGAAAAGAAAGGGCCTTCACATTTTTGTTGCCAGTATCTCTAGCCATTGAGAACAACAGTTTTAGTTTGAACGTCAGATTTCCTAATTTCTCGTGTGTGTGTGGGGGGGCGGTGTGGTTTATATGTGTGTTCATGATCATGTGTGGGCGCACATTTATGTGGAAGCCAGAAGTCAACACCAGGTACCTCCCTCCATCACATCCCACCTTGTTTTTTTGGATACAGTGTTTCTCACTGAATCTGAAGCTCCTGGATTCAGCTAGATTGGCCAACAAGCCCATGGATCCTGTTGTCTCCGTCCCATGTCTACCCCACAGACCAGCACTGGGATTACAGGTTTGAACCACAAACCAGTTTTGGGGGGTGGGGGGGTGGACGTGTTTGAAATCTGAACTCAGGCCCTCGGGCTTACACAATCAGCACTTTATGGACTAAATCATCTCCCTAGCTCTCCAATCTTTGACCTACAATTTTCTGTGTGAGTTTGTCCAAATCACATAAACTTTAGAGACATAAATAACTAATCTATAAATGAAAGGAAAGAAAGTATGGGCATGAAAAACTGTGAGGATGACGTAAGACAACAGAGGTGTCTGGCACAGATGTTAGAATCATCTGCAACTGTCAACCAGACCTAATTACCTGTTATCTGAAAATACTAATTTTAGTGTGTGTTAGTTTATCACTTTCCTTCATAAACATCACTGTAGAAGTTGGGTCCCAGATGTCGAAGTACAGCAAGCTCAACCTGTATGCTGTTCAGAGGAAGACAATGAAGTTTGGTGACCTACCAGAGGACGCCCTGTTTCTTCAGTAGCCTAACAGACCAGCACCTGAGGTCCAAGTCCAACTTAATGCCCTCTCCATGCCATCATACTTTCACCTACGAGGGGAAAAAAATGTAGAAGCACAAGTCACTGAGTACCCAAGAAGCCAGCAGTCCACTGTTTATAACACTTGGCTTAGAATTGTGTTGACTACCTGTCTAAGTTTGCCCACAGCTGAAGGGTTTCCTGAACTGCAGGACCTTCAACTTTAAAACCAAGACAGTACCAAATACAGAGGATGGTGGGTCAGTGTCTTAGTCCATGTTGTCCTGCTATAGTACAATGATAGAGACTAGGTAAATTACAAAGAGCAGAACTATATAGTCACAGTTCTGGATGGTGGGAAGCCTCAAGCTATCATAAGCACAGCTGTCCAGTCAGGGTTGTTCTGTATTTCCAAGATGGCGCCTTACTATGGCATCCTCCCAAAAGGAGAAATGCTGTGTTCTCACAGGGCAAGAGGAAAGGATCGCGTCCAGTTGCCTCCCACAAGCCCTGTGAAGGAATGAAGCCTCTATGACACCTTCATGTCCTAAAGGTGATTTTGTGGCATTGGGGACCACATTTCAACATGAATTTTGGAGGAATCATCATCATTCAAACCATTGTGGGTGCCTCACTTAAGGTAGACCTCAGCAAGTCCTCACTGGATAAGTGGGTGAATGTCTCTCGAGTAGCAATCGAGTGTTCTACATAGACAGCTGGTTTATGTTGAGAAAAGAAGACACTCAAGAAGGAAGACAGGAAGGGTCTGGCCTGTCATGTCAGGGTAAGTCAGACATGCAGAACCTCTCTCAGAATGGATCCACAGTGCGAAAAGAACAAACTGAAGAGTAAAGACGGACCAAGATGGACTTTATTCTTAAAAGAAAAGTCTAGCCAACAAAACATGGCCATGAGAACCAATGAGATGCTCAGCATAACAACCTAAGTTCAATCCCCAGACCCACGTGGTAGAAGAAGGAAGGAGGAGAGAACCCCACAAGTTATTCTCTGACCTCCACACAAAAGCTGTGACATGGACACATACACACACACACATACACACACACTCACACATGCACATGCACACACACGCATACACACAAAACAAATGAATAAATGTAACTTAAAATATAAAAACAACAAACAGCAATAGCCAGAGAGTAACATTGACCTGGCTTGTCTCCCTGAGTTTCAGGAAGAGGAATGGAGCCTGAACTCTGTGCTGATGTTAGAAGGAGCATTGCTATAGGACGGGGACTAACCCTACCATCATATCTCCGAGTTACAAGGCAAGAGTACAATGAAGGGAGACCCTGAGAGGAAACAAGGTGTTAATCCCAGAGATGGAACAGTATATGAGACAGAAACAGGAAGGACAAAAGAGAGAATGCAGTTAGCTAATAATTTTCAGGATCATCAAAGGGTTTTTCTACCGCCGGTCAGTGAGCCTCAGACAATCTGGAAGGACAGAGCAATATTGCAGGGCCCAAGACCTTGCCATGCTTAAAGAGCAATCACTGCCTCTCAAATACCGATTCCTACCCCTGACCCCAGCCCCCAATCTACTGCTTCCTGTGGCACATTGTGTAAAATCATATGTCAGCAATACGACAGACTCTGAGTGCAGAGAAGCTACTGTTTCCCTTTTTAATGACAAGAGTTTACTGAATTTAATTTGATGATGAGAGACAGTAACTATGCCCATTTTTAACTCCTTTTTGGAAGGTTTTCACTTCAACCAGAATCTCTTCAGGTCACCTTGAACAAATCACAGCTCTTCTCTAGACCCGAGGCTCCTTCCTATTCTTTCTTCTCTGTAACAACATATCAATGGAGGGGTTCTGCCCCCGCGGGCCACAGTATTGGGGTTCTGAGCACTTTTAGACTATTCGTAGGACTTGTTACATGTGACAGACCCAAGGCAAGATGAACCAGACAGGTGCCTCCAGCTCCCAGAAGTTGGCTTCAGATCCCATAAGGCAACTTGCCAAGATGAACCAGCCTAACCCTCAGGGAACTAGACAACGTAGAAAGGCTCAGAGAGGTTCCTGCTCCCCTGGTCCTCAACCAATCACTTTACCACTGTTTCTGTTGCCAATGCATGCACAAGTTATTCTTGCAGCTGGGCCAAGACCACTGAACCTGAAAGAATCAGGCCCACGTGCTCCATGATAAAGTCTGGCAGCCAAGCTGGGAACTCCCTCAACAGGCTGTGGCCATGGATGGTTCTGCGTGGCCTCGGCTTGCGAGGAATACGCTTGTTCATTCGCTTCCTCATCTGGACATGCTTTTTCTCGTCTGCCACTGGCGCTTTTCCCACTGCTTCCCAGAGGATGCTCAGCAGGGCCGTGTGCAAACCAGCAGAGGATGGAATCTGCTTGAGAGACTCCATCTTTCTTTAGGTAGCCTGCCAGGATTTGGGCCACTCATTTTCAACTGTGTTGCCCTGTGGTCGGAGAGTGACAGAGGAGGATGCCTGAAGCCCTCTCCTGGAGGGAGCACACAAGGGCTTGTGTGTGGGGGCAGGGGTGGGGTGGTGTCAGATTCCCTGGAAGTAGAGACATCTCAGCCTCTTTTTGGAATGTCTTGAACGTGAATGAGTTTCTCCCCAGGGTAAAATAATCCAGTTTTATGGAAACTGCTATATAACACTTCTATTATAACTGGAAGAGGTGCAGGGAAGAAGGCCCTGGGTGTGGTGAGGAAGGACTCACACCTTCCATAGCCACCGACTCAAGATACCTTACAGTATGGTTTAAGTGATCTTGGCCTCAACTCATTGAAGTTTAATCTCCACTGGGAAGTATTAACAAGATGAAAACTAAATCTGACTATACTATTTGGAGATGTGATATTTGGGAGGTAATTAAGTGAGGCCAGAAGGATGAAGCCCTAATCCAAGCAAAGCTGTGGCTTTATAAAAAGAGACTTAGGCTCAGTGTTGTGCCTCCTGGTGATCCCCCATGCCTTCCGGGAAATCAGTAGATGATGCTTGCACGAAGAAGAAATTCATGGGATGATAGAGAGCCACTCAGTCGTGAACTTCTTAGCCCTTAGAACTGCCAAGTCAACCTTCATTCTTTATAAATTGCTCAGTCTGTGGTAATGTGTTAGAGCAACAGAAAATGGATTAGGTAAGGAGGATATCTTTTTTTTCTCTTTGCTTGTGCTCACTCTTCTGACTTGGCAGTGTGCCAGGAAACATATGGACAGTGCTAAAGACAGCCAGCACCAATGATTTCCACTGCTACCTTCAAATGCTGCCGTTCACAGTTGCTAAGGGCTGGGACCACCGTCTGCAGATTGCTGAGGGGGTGGCCAACTGTTTGGGGTTTGTTTACCATTGCTTTGGGTGAGTCAGAGAGCCATGCATTATTCATAAGCCTCAGGCTTGAAGTAAGTTCTCTTGAAGTAAATTCCCTTGTGTAAATCTGCTCATTGGACAGTCCAATCCAAAGTGAAGTAAACAGCAGCGCATAATGGCACACGGAGCCTACCTTATGTTTTCAACTGTGGACTAATGCTCAGGGAACGAGAAACAGAAGCTGGGCCAGCAGACATGAAGTCAGATTCCCTCCTGGTGTCTTATAAATTGATATTGAGCATATTGGTAAATACATTAAAAAAAATCTGAAATAATACACAAGGCCCATGAAAGCTCTAATAGTCCTTAACAGGAAACAAGTATAAAAGGAAGAGCAAAAAGGGAATTAGAGACTTTGAAAAAAATGAAAAATTGTAAAAAGCTTTCTTAAAGCCTGCAATGTCCCAGTTTTTCCTTCTTTGTCCCGACCACTCCATGTCTAGATTAAATTATCTTGCTCTCTAAACTCCAGTGACCAATGCGCCTCTTTCCTCTTCAACCCATGTGCACGTATCTAGCAGCAACTTACACAACTGCTTCTTCCCAAGGCATTGTTCTTGAACTAAGTCAATACCTAAGTAAAGGGAAAATAATTCATAGTGGATATCTGTCTTTCTGCAGTTGCTGGAAAATCATTTTATACCCCACACCAAATGCATTGCCGGGTATAAAAGAAAGTAACAAATTGCTATGATTAAGTTTGTGTGTCAACTTGATTGGGCCCCAAGGTACCCGGATACTTGGTTAAGCTTTATTCTGAATCTGAAAGTTGAGAGTATTTCTGGATGAGAGTAGCATTTCAATTGGTAGACTGAGTCATATGTTCTGCTCAGTGTGGATGGGTCCCATCCACATCACTGAAGGAAATAAAAATAATAAAAATAGGCCGGCCTTGAACTCCTGATTCTTTTGCCTCAGCTTCCCAAGTTCTAGGATTACCAACCTGCTCAGTAAAAATTCTTCCTTCTTGCCTGCATTGTCTTCAAGCTGAGCACTGCTATTGGCATATTCTCAGATTCAGGTATGATTGCATACCATTGGCTATTTCCAACTTGCCAATGGCAGATCTTTGGAGATCTTAACCTCCAAAATTTGCATAATCCAATTTCCTATAGAAGGTCAATAGATAGATAGATGATAGATAGATAGATGGATGGACGGACAGACAGACGGATAGATAGATAGATAGATAGATAGATAGATAGATAGATAGATAGATAGATAGATAGATAGATAGATTAAATATGTTAGATTGACAGACAGACAGGTACAGAGACACAGTCATGAACCCTGTAATATTTCAGTCAACAACAGACTTATTTGACAGTCATTTCACAAGGTTACATGGAGTGGAAAATTCTTTTTACCTAACTGAGTTCAGAGCCAAGGTAGCATGCTGGTACAACATACTACTCACGTGATTTGGGGGCTGATGCTATAAATAAACATGAAACGCTGCCAGTCATGAGAATCCAGCACACGCAGTCATGCACATACAATACGGGATCCTTGATAAAGATAACAGATAGCTTTGTTCCTGTCTTGCGTTTTCTATACCACAGTTTTCATAGCTATTTTAAAATATGCTCCCATGTATAGAAATAGTTTGTAGGGCTAGGGGTATTGCTCAGTGGTAGAGCACTTACCTAACATGCACTGGGCATGACTATCAGCAACACAAAACACACACACACACACACACACAGAGAGAGAGAGAGAGAGAGAGAGAGAGAGAGAGAGGCACACACACACTCTCACACACTTTAAACAGTAAGCCCTATTAATGCTAGCAACAGCTTCATATAGCTCACATTTATTGCGTCTTTGAGTGTGTGTATGTGTGTGTGTGTCCGTGTGTGTGTGTGTCCGTGTCCGTGTCCGTGTGTGTGTGTGTGTGTGTGTGTGTGTGTGTGTGTGTCTGATATATTGGGTGCAGGTGCACATGCATGAGTTTGACACCCAGAGATCAATATTAGACATCTTCATCAATAGCTCTCCATCTTACTCTTTTTGAGACCATGTTTCTCACTGAACCTGGAGTTCATGAATTCAGCTAGCCTAGCTGGCTAACGAACTATCTCCACTACCCACTAGCATGGAAGTTACAGACACATGCCACTATGCCTGTCTTTTATACGGATGCTGGGGATTCGAACTCAAGTCCTCGTGCTTGCAACAGCAAACATTGTATCGACTGAGCCATCTCCTCAGTCTCTTAATGCCTCTCATAGTTACATCAAGGGGCCACATCAGTTGATTGGCCCATACCATCTAGGTTTGTGTAAGCGGACTATGATTTGCACAATGACAAAATCGCTTCACCAATACCTATTGGCGATCCTCCCTGAATATACATTTATCATAAGTCATCATAAAATTATGTTTGGGAGCCTATCATTCAACCTAAGAAGCAGTTTCCTATTGTTCTCTTTTCTCCGGGCTCTTTCCTAGCTCTCCAAGAATATATTGAACACCTTTTTTAATATCTTGATGATTTCCCATTCTGTTGAAGCTGCCTTTTGAACAACTTTTTTAAACTACGTTTAGATCGGGGTGCAGTTCAGTGGCAACGTGCCTTTCTAGCATGTGTGAGGCCCTAAATTTGATCCCCAGTACTGTAAGAAAAAAAAAAAAAAGACGAAAAGTAAAGCTGTCTTTCCCCACCTTTTTATACTCAGATGCCCGCATGTGATTGAGATTCCACCAAGAAAATGTATCCACAGCAGGCTGATTCAGAGCTGAGATACACAGGGGAGAGACAGGGCTGGAGTCGTATATATTTCTAGCGTGGACTGGAACCAGGGGTTGTGTTGGATTCCTGATCGTAACAGATGCTGTAGCTCTGACCATTTGCGAGTGAGGAATTACACAGAGTACCTTTGGCTTCCCTAGGGTCTGCTGAGGCAGCCTCAGCGATGCCTCTTCACACTCTCTGCTCCTTAATAAATTCTTTTCTCCTTAAGGAACCGGAAGAAATTCATTGACCGCAACCAAGAAACTCTGACCAATAAAAGAAACCAGAGCGGAAGTAATTGCGAACAAACAAACTTCAAAGACAGGGTATCCTTATGTTGGCTGCATGACCTAGTTGAGTTGGAAGTGACTGCTTGGGTATCATTAAGCACTTGTAATTCGTGGTATATAAAGGGTAAAGCAGCTGCTTGCCTGATTAACTGTGATCGCTTTGAATAAAACATCGGCCAAAGTAAAGATTTGGGCTTCCATTTTAATTGCTACCATAAACCATGGTGTGGACTGAGGAGCATACAGCCGATGGATGGGGACGGCTGACCCCATTAGTGCCAGTGACTTTTTCAAAACATAAAGCAAGGTGGAGGAGGAACTGGGAGGAGCTGGGAGAGGGGACTGGATATGATCAAAAGACACTGTATGATGTTCTCATGAAATTAATAAGAACATTGTTTTTAAAAACAAAATTAAAAGAACAAAGAGATCTGGACAGATTGCTCAACAGGTAAGAACCCATACTACTTTTACAGAAAACCTGAGTTCAATTCCTACCATCCATGTTGGACAGTTCAGGACTACGTGTAACTCCAATTAGAAGGGGGTCTGACACCTCTGCCCTCTTTGGGAGCCAGACACACATGCAGAAACACACACATAATTAAAAAATAAAAGTAAATCCTCGAAAATAGTTAGAAAGGAGAAAAAATAGATGCTGTAAAACTGAAGAGAATATAAAGATGGATTAAAGCGGACTGAGGTGAGTTCGGTCTGTAAGAAGCCTGCCACGCAAGCGTGAGAACCTGGCTTCAGATCCACCGCATTCTCATAGAAAGCCGAACCTTTCAGATGTTTATAACCCCATTGCTGGGGAAACAGAGACAGAAAGGTCCCTGGGGCCTTGCTGGTCGGCCAGTCTAGCCAAATCAGTATGTTCCAGGTTAAGTAAGTGAAAGACTTCTCTCAAAAAGTAAGGTGTGAGTAATTGAAGAAAGCACCTGATCATGACCTCTGACCTCACCACCCACCCACAAAACAGGTTTAAAACATTAAATTCTTACATGAAACAGCTGTTTAAAAAACAGGGTGTTTCTAGGTCTCCACCAAAGTTTAGTTTTTTGTTTTGTGTTGTTGCGTTAAGACTCAAAACCAGGACCTCATGCATCTAACAACTCACTCAAACACAGAAAACATTCTCCAGTCCACTCAAACACAGAAAACATTCTCCAGTCCAGAATTTGTAATCTTTTAGAGTCACAGAACTACCAAGACCAGAAACAAACGCAGAAGGAAATCCAACCAGTTGCTCAATTTCTATACAGGGTTGAATTTACATCCTCACAGATCTCTTATATGAAAGTTGGGGCATGACTTGAGAAAGAAAAAGCTACCAGAATCAGAATGAGAGCATTTGGGAGGATCTGGAGGACATGGTGCCCCCAACATCATTGTATTTCTCGTACCAAAGGAAAGACCTTCTAATGACCTCCCATGAAACACTTGCTTCATATAGGGGTTGCAACTCTCCCTGTGCCCTTCCCCTGTGTCTTTCTCTCCATCCAAGCACAACCACTTCCAGATTCCAGGATCAGGATGCCCAGAGGAGCCAATTTAAAAAAGCAAACTTGGAAAGAAAAAAGATTCGCATCACAAAAGAATTGCAAGATTTTCTAATTAACATTGGCAAAAGATGGGAGAATTTACTGAGTGTTCTACCAGTGTGTGCCAAATTGTTAGCCTGGGTGTACTAACCTGAAATTCAGGATTCATTGGATGTAGCTTGCACCAATTGTTAAGTTGGTTAGTTGGGTAGAGCCTGTATTCTACTGTGGCTTATTGCTAAGGAAATGAAAACACTAAGACTCCAGAGATTTAGAGAAATCAGAATAAATTTCCACATCTCACATACACCCAAAATAAGCTCAGAAGACAGTCTCTTTTCTAAGGCTTTGAGAAAAACATTGATGAAGAATCAGGATCCTTTTTTTTTTTTTTTTTTTTTTTTTTTTGGTTTTTCGAGACAGGGTTTCTCTGTGTAGCTTTGCGCCTTTCCTGGTACTCACTTGGTAGCCCAGGCTGGCCTCGAACTCACAGAGATCCGCCTGGCTCTGCCTCCCGAGTGCTGGGATTAAAGGCGTGCGCCACCACCGCCCGGCAAGAATCAGGATCCTTGAAGAACGCTTTGCTGAATGTACCCTGGAGAAGGAAGTGGGAGGCATTGCTACTGAAATTAGTTCCCTGATTCTGGTAGATTTGGTGAATGGCCAGAGGAGTAGCCACCAAATTGAACTGGCAGAAACAGTGGATGTGGTAACATAATAGCAAGTGTTTTAACTTGCAGGATCTTTTGGTGTGTGCTATTTGGCAATGGTGTTCCTAAAACTGAACCAGATGGACTGCCTACAATTCCTTGCCCTCTCTAGATCTTTGACCTACCTAATTAAGGAAATAAATCCACATATTTGCAGTCAATTAATTTTCAGCAAAGATGCCAAGAACACATAATAGGGAAATGTAATCTTTTTGTAAACAGTGTTAGAAAATTTGGACACCCACATGCAGAGGAATGGAATTAGACTGAACTCAAAATTGATTAAAGATAAAATACTTAAAACTGTAAGACTGGCTGGACATGGTGGCCCACACCTTCAGTCCCAGCACTCGGGAGGCAGAGGCAGATGTATCTCTGAGAGTTTGAGGCCAGCCTGGTCTATATAGTGAGTTCTGTACAGCTAGGGAAATAATCCCCCAAGGAAAGAGACAGTCACCAAGAAAAGGAGAACACATCTGTAAGCCACAGACCTGACAAGGAGTTAATATTCAAGATGCAGACGGAGCTCAATCATAAAAACACAAATCAGTGTAACCTCAAACAGAGGACCTGAATAGTCAGGCGCTTCTCAAAAGAAAACACTCAGATGACCAACACATTTCCAAAAAGACATTCAACAACACTAATCATGGAGGAAATAGAAATCAAACCCCCAAGGAGGTACCACTGCACACCTGTTAGAACAGCTGTTGTCCAAAAGTCAAAAGAAAATGGTAAGGGCCAGAATGCCAGGAAGTCTGCTACGAAACAATCTCTTCTAGAAATGGCTGCATAAACCAGACTGGAACAATAGCTGTATCGATGAACACGTTAATGCAGAATGGGGGAAATTCCCCAGGGCCCCACGCAACCCCTAGACAAAGAGTTACAGGCAGCTAGCTATTGACTGCTGGGAGAAGGAGAATTAGCCTATCCCAAGGATGAACTACCTTATTGGCTACCCAATGCGGAGTTGTCAACCTTAAAACCATATACATACAACAACAAAAAAATGGACTCAGCAGGTTGTGTGTGTGTGTGTGTGTGTGTGTGTGTGTGTGTGTGTGCTTACATGTATATATAACTTGAGAATGGGGGGGACATGGGAGGGGCTTTAGGGAGGATACCTGGGAGGGATGGGAGGGAGGGAGAGAGGGAGGGGAGGGGGAAAAGAGATATAACTCGATTTCAATTTAAAAAGTATATTTTACAAAAGTCAAAAGATAACAAAGGCCATCAGGAACATAGAGAAGAGGGAGTCCTTGCGTGCTATTGGTGGGAAAGGAAGTTTGCGCAGCCGTTATGGAAAATAGCAGAGAGGCCTCTCTATAAATTCAAAATAGAACTGTCATAGGCTCCAGCAACTCTAGTTCTAGGCATAGATCCAAAGGAAATGAGATCGGCAAGCGAAAGGACACCTCGCGATGGCCGCCGTGTGGACTCCACCCAAGTGTTCATCAGTGGCTGAACAGATAAAGAAGTGTGGTCTGTATACACAATGGAATGCTATTAAACCTAGACAGGGAAATGCCATCCTCTACAACACAGAGGAACTTGGAGCGCACTATGTTATGTGAAGTAAACCAGATACCTTGGATGTAGTTTGGATCTTGAATGAGCTCCCAAATACTCACATGCTACAGGTTTAGCCTATGATGCTCCCAGAGAATGTTTAAAAGGTAGAGCTTCCAAACTTTGTTGACTCCCCATGGGAGGCCTTACCCTCTCTGAGAAGTGGATGGGGGTGGGAGAAGGAGAGGGGAACGGGAAGAGGAGGGGGAAGGGAAGGGGAACTGTGGTTGGTATGTAAAATAAAATTTAAAAAAACTTTTAAATTAAATAAATAATAAAAAGGTAGGGCTTCGTGGAAGATTGTAGGTAATTAGGAGAGTAGCTTTGAAGGAGATTGTGGGACCCGGTTGCTTCTACTCTCCGTCTTTAGATGAATGGGCCTTATATGTTCCCACTGTGATTGGCTGAGCTACCACAGAGCCAACCAATCATGGACCTTGAATCGAAATAAACCTTTCTTCTTTCCAAGTTCGCTTGTCTCAGATGCGCTTTGCGGTAGCAGAACTCGGACAAGAGCCGGGGAGACAACTCAGTCACTAAGGTGCTTGTCACCAAGCGTGAAGATCGAACGCCCTAACTCCCGCTGTAAAAGCTGGGCATGGGGTGTGCACCTGTAATCCCAGGCTGGGGGGTGTGGTAGGAGGATCCCCAGCGCTCATTGGCCAGCCAGTCTAGGCAAATCGATGAGCTTCCAGATCAGAGAGACCTTCTGTCTCAAAAATAAGGTGGAGAACTGCTGAGAAAGATACCTGACATTGACCTCTGGCCTCCACTCACCTGTGCGCGCACCTATGCGAGCATGAACATACATCACCCCACACAAAGAAAGCTGACTGGCACATACAAGATGCACACTATGTGATTGTACTCGTGTGAAGCAGGGGGAAAAAAGTCAGTTCATAGACTCAGGGAAGAGAACTGTGTTTCCTGGGAGCTGGAGGCGACAGGATAGGACAGAGGTTGATATGAAATCTCACTTGAACAGAGGGGTAAATTCAAGAGGTCTGCCATATAGCGTGGTGACCAGAATGGATAGCAATGCTTTAATGCTTGAAAATTGCCCAAAGGACAGAATCTGAACGTTCTCATCATAGAAAAGTGAAAACAATGTGAGATAATAAATATGATAATTAGCCTGGTGCAGCCATTCCATACTAGTATACATGTTGTGCATCATAAATATATATCATTTTTAGCCAGGCATAACAACACAGTCCTGTAATCCCAATACCCAGGAGACCAGGGCAGGGAGATTGATAGTTTGAGGCCAGCCTACAAGGCTACTTTATGAGTCTCAAAAAATACAAACACAAATATATATTGCTTTTATTTAACAATGAAAAGTAAAGTTCAGTCTTAACTGAGCAGAAAACTTTGAGATTAGTGATTTTACTCTAGATCCATTTAATGTATGGATTTAAAATTTCATATCAGTAAATGTATCCATTTAATCCATATGCAGAGAGCTGCTGGATTTTGTGGATTATCAAAATCTTGGTCGGGAACATCAGTGGTCGCCACTATTCCTGAGACTGTCTCTAATGGAACTGATGGCCACAAGCCTGACCTACCATGTACAGTGATTGCTTTTTTTAATGCATTTCTCTTTATCCCGCCAAGCCTGAAACACCAGAAGCAATTCACTTTTTCTTGCTTGGGACAGCAGCTCCCTGTTCTGACTCTGAACTACAGCAACAGTCTATACTCCTTTCCATATGGAGAAAAAAAAATGAATTTCTCTCTGGCATAAGAATTCTTCAGGGCCCCTCCCCTAATAACCAAAGAAAATTCCTATCAGAAATATGGAGCATGTCAAAATCCATAACCATCAGAGGATGCAGCAAGAAGGATTTGTGGATGCTGAGAGCTTTCTTAGTGAATATGTGTCCAAGAATAAGAATTTAGATTCAGGTTATTTTTTTTTCTCTCGGGCATTATTAGAAAGATGACCTTCATTAAAGTAATCCACATGCAGTCAATTTAGTAGACTTCTAACGTTCAGAATTTTCTGGGCTAAAAAAATAAATAATTAAACCTAACATCGTAAGGGTTAGGCTAAATGACCTGTTGTTCCTTGGAACTCACAAGTCAATTCTAATTAAATCCTGAGTGGAGTGAGTCTCTGAGACACAACTGCCTTTGACCAACAATCCACCCCTTGCTGAACAATAGGTTTTCTACTCATTGTTGTTTTTAACGTAGGCATAACCACAGACCTGTGCCTTTTCTCTTAGTGCCGGAACCACTATGGAATTTTCTAGTTTGACTGAAGACTTAAGCTCACTAGACCTCGGTTGTGAAAGAATAATAATGCCTTTGCCATAAATCCCATCAGTAGAGAAGTTATGGAGATGAATGAAGCCATGCTGGGCCAATTTCCTATCTTATGTAAATCTGACTCAGTCAGAGTCATACAGGATTAGACACTTTCTCAGAGTCCCGGGAGAAAGTCGCTTTATCAATGTACACTTGGCACAATTTTGAAACACAACAACATCCATCTTGCCAACCCACTGACTTACGATAGCAGGTTGTGGTATTTTCTACTGCATTGTGCCCAGAGCTGTAGAAAAGTAGCATTATAAGTTAAGCAAGCAATACAATAGGTACAACTTCCTTTGTTGTGGGAATATTAAAGCTTTTTCCTTTAGCCAGCTCCCTGAGGACCGCAGAAGGTCACAGGTGTGTCATGGAGATAGTCAGTACCGTTTTCCTAGTGTTCAGTCCACAGATGAATGTCTACATTCTGTGGCAGGGAAGATAAGAAAGAGCACATAGGAGATGCAGATGGACATTGTCATTGGGAGCAGAGATGTGGAGTAATGAATCTAATTAGAGAATCTACTGCTTATGAGTAAGAGGGGAGATTCATGCTCGTCTCGGGGCTAATAACAAGTGTGGATTTTATGGATGCAGAAGCAGCTTTGAATTAGCACTTCCAGGGAGACTTGCTGGCCGTTTTTCAGATTTTCAGAATATCACCTCCATCAAGAACTCTTGTTGAAGATGTCAGCCACCTGCCGAGGGCTGAAAGAGCCACTGGGCCCCAAATGGGGGAGGGAGAACTGTACCACTAAAGGAATAAGGGAAGAGAGTCTACATGCTGCTGGAGTAGAAGGGTAGATCGATCATTTTGATCAAATGGGCCCTATGTAGGAGCCCACAGTGACTCCAGCTTGTGGCTTGATCCATCTCGACTCAAGGTCAGAGAGTTCTAGCTTGTCTTTGCTCTTTAAGGCTGGATGACAGGATGTTTGGCTAAAGTGTGGTTACTCCTCAAGGCTGGATAACAGGATGTATAGCCAAAGGCATGGTTGCCAGATGTCTTGAGAATTTAAGGAGATGTTTATCCTTGTTTGTTCCTTGAACCATGGTGTCCTTGAGAGAGGGGGGTCTTTTGCCCCTCTTGCTTTGGGTATAAAAAAGGCTGTGAGAAATCAACTCGGGGCTGCTGTGGTACTGACTCAGAGCCCTCCCAAACCTATCCTGTGTCTCTTGTCTTTTCTTTAATGTCTCTGTTTTTCCTAGCTGTTTCTTCTCAATCCTCACTCCCTTACTCAGGATTGTTCAAAAGGTTGGGCGTGACCCAACAGCCCTAGGTTGCCTGGACTATGTTACTGAGAAGTCAAATGTAACACACATCTCAACATTCCCCAATTGTGGGAGCCCGTTCTGGGGTTCCTCGTGGCTTTACCCAGCAGGTCCAAATAGAGGATGATCAGGACCACGGGCCTGAGTGCAGGTGTCTGAGATGGCCTGCACTTGGCTGTGCTGGGGGAGGAGGTCTTTTGCTCCACCCCTTGGCGTCTCTATAAAAACCCTGGACCAGAGACAGTCCGGGCCCGTTGGAATAGGTTCCAGGCCCTCTCGAGGCTATCCTTTATTTTCTATCTGTTTATCTCCGCAAGATTCTCTGCTATAAATCCTTCTATCTAATATTTCCTGCTGCTCGCACTCAAGAAAACTCTGGGAAGCTGTGGGGGTGGTGGGTAAACGCCCCACAGAATGGCGCCGTGAACAGGGACTAAAGAAAAAAAGGGACTAAAGAAAGGGGGAAAAAAAGGGACTAAAGAAAGGGGAAAAAAAGGGACTAAAGAAAGGGGAAAAAAGGGACTAAAAAAAGGGGAAAAAGGGGACTAAAGAAAAAAGGAACAAAAAAAGGGACTAAAGACAAATGAACAGGGACTTAAGACAAAGTAATAGGGACTAAAGATAAAGGAAAATAATAGTTTTAATACAGAGTTTTTGGTGAAAGTGCTGAGTCAGCCCTGCCAGTGGAAAGGCATGCCGGTGTTATGGAATATATATATTTTTATATATATATATATATTTTTGGTGAGGCAGGGGTTTTATCCTCGAGAGAAAAGGAAAGCGGACTGGAAGGATGTCCGATGCTGCAGCGAAATTCTCTTCTGTCAAAATTTTCTATCTTCTATCCCTTTCTCAATTTCTATCTGTGATAAGTAAGATATAGGGTAGTAATATAGTTTAGGAAAAACTTAGAAATGTAAGATTGTGTAGGAAAAAATAAGTAAGGCAACTAGACAGAAAAACTCTTCAATTTTCTAACTTTGGGGGCTTTAAAAGCAAACTGGGGAAAAATCTTTCTTTGGGCTTTATGGGTAGTAAAAAAGCTCTTCTTTGAGCTTATGGGGAAAGAAAAAGTTTCCTATGGAAGCTTTTGACCTGGGGACAGCTGAAATACCAAATCCAAGCGGCAGGAGAAAGTAATTTCTCCCTGAGGCAAAAATGGGGGTGTAAGAAGTCAAAGTTTAAAGTTGGGATGTTTTGGGAAAAGTTGGTCTTTCTCCTGGGGAAAAAAAAAATCGTTCTCCTAAACTCTAAAGCTTTTCTTGAAAAATTTTGGGGGGAAAAATCTCTCTAAAAAGCCTTAATCTTTCTCAAAAGCTCTCTTAAACTTAAAAGCTAAATTTGTCCTTCTGGGAGATGACAAAAATTAGAATCACCTGAAGATATTAGTATAGGGACCACCTGTGATTAGCTCTAAGGGAAAACAACAAACCTCTTAAGACAGCAAAACCTCTAAGTTCTTTTTCAAGCTTTAAAAATCATCCCTGCAATGCAATGCAGGAGGCTGGAACAAGTTCCTAAAAAAACCTCTTCTAAGCTCTGTCTCTTCAAGCTAGTAAAAGACAGTGGGTCAGAGTACCCTGAGGGAAACGCTTGGGAGAGTGTGGGTGAAGAGCTACAGAGAGCCCAAAAAGGGCAGGAAACTTTGCCTGAGAAAAGCAAAAAAGCCAAGCTTTTCTGTTACAGCGGAGCTGAGGCAGCAAAGGTTTTGAGTGAGCATTTCAGAATGAAACGGCCCTAATCTTCCTAATACAAAGAGCCCCTGAAGCAATGCAAACTGTTAGCATTGTATCCTCGCTTCTGACCAAAAACCCAGAGGCGACTGGCCAGCGTCTCTGAGTTGGAGTGCATTTCGGGGATTCTAGGGTTCCTGCAGTTGTAAACTTCCTGGAGCACAGAGCTGAGGCAGGAAGGTGCAGGACCTGGGGGAAGATTGCTAATGAACAAACAAAGCTAAAGCCGGTGGGAATGGCACAGTTATCTGCTTTCCTACAAGTCCCAGGGTTGATAGGTCCACAACTGCAAAAAGAAATCTGAGAAAAAGCTTCCTATCAGAGAAAGGACCTTTCTGGGAAAACAGTAAAGCTGAACTGTGTCTGAAGAAGTTGTGCTGCCGAGTCAGAACGCTGTCTGGGGAAAGAGACCAGCCAGGGCAGAAAAGAACTATCCAGGAGTAAAGCTTTCTTTTCTGTCAGAGAAAGCACCTCTTTGAGAAAGCTTTGTTTCAAATGACTCCCAATGAGATGAGGGAGTGTAGCCCTGAGGGGTGATTGCCTCTGGCATAAGCTCTGTCCTTGAGCACCCAGACAAGCAAACACAACCCACTGGGGGACTGGGCCAGGTGAAGGCCTGAAGAGGCAAAACACCTGTCCTAATGGGAGTTTAGAAACGGCAAAAACCTCCCTTGTTAGATTTTCAGTCTGTACGCAAACCACACAGACCCTGAAAACAAACGGACAAAAAGCCCCTACCTTCAGTAGCAGGGAAAGCCGCCGCTCTAGTGTCGGAAACCGTTTCTGGGGTAGAGGGGATAAATTGAGACCAAACTGGGAACTGTCTGGGAGAAAGACTCTGAAGAAACAGAAGGGACATAATCCTCCCCAGAAAATATGTGACCTGAAAAAGCTGCTAGAATTTGAGGCAGATTCGGGGGGGAGAAAAAAAGCCCCTACCTCCAAAGGCAGCTAGCAGAGGAACAGAGCCGCAGACAGATAGCTGAAGCTCGGCATCTGGGGGGGAGGAACAAGCAAAATGAGAATAAGATCAGTGGGAGAAAATCTCTGAAGGAGCTATGGAAAAGCTCTGTTGCAAATGATCTTGTTTTTCACTGACTGGCTAAGGCAAGCACAAGCCCCGAGCAAAGTTGCTATCAGAAATGCCAGCCTCAATGCGCGCTAACGAGGCAGGTGTGGTTCTGATTCGGGGGCCAGTGTCAAATGAAGGAGAAACACCTGTTAAAGCCAGTTGAGAGACCAGAAATCTCCCAATGTGCCATAGCTGGAAATGTAAAATGCTTGTTCAAATCTCCCATTGCAAAAGCAAAAAACTTTGTTCAAACCTCCCGGGCAAGAATTTGTAAGCAAGTCTGGTAAAAAAGAACTTAGAAGTTGGCCCTCAGACCCAAAAAGAACTATGAGAAAAGTCCAAAAGCTAGCTTGCAATATGGGACTGATGTTATTATGGCATGATATAAGGGAAATGCATTCTGGGAAAGGTAGTTTTTCTGCTAAAGATGATGACATTGCCCTGAAACACTTTTGTCAGCTCTAAAATTAAAATACAGCTTTTAAAAGAATAAGGGGAAAAGTCATCTAAGAGTTTAAGTGTCAGTTCCAATGAAAAATTGAAAGGATATGGAACTAGGTGCTTCGCGGTTTGGGGCTCCGTTCGTAAAATGCCTTATTTACCCTAATAGCTGTGCAAAGTTTTTACGGTAATTGGATGACAAAACTACCTATAAGAGCAAATGAGTCACTTTAAAATCCTTAAAATACCACCTAATAGCTGTGCAGTTTTTGGCGAAGAGCTTTACAGCAGCTAAATATGATAATTTCACCCTCAGCGTAAAGTTTTTCAGTAGAACAAACCAAAAAACTGCTGTGATAGAAACGTTTGTTTGAATTGAAATTCTTAGGGGAGCTATTATGAATTTGGGTGAAGGGACAGCCTCTAGTTAAAAACTGTGTACTGCTGACAGTGCATCTCTGCCTGTCCGGAACGGCTGAGAGAACTCGCAACTTTGGGGTGTGGCTTCGTCCCGAGAATGTTACAAACCCCTAGCAACAAGTATCACAACTCTATAATGACAACACTCACTAAATCCCAGTGCTTTATAGCAAAGCTGACTATAAACTGTAAACTTTAGAAATGATGTACGTACTTCCTGTCTAGTTAAGAGAATCTTTCTGATAGATGGTGATAATAATTAAGAGTAAGAAGTAGAAAGACGAATATAAGATATGTGAGTTTGTAAAATTCTGTCTTGTTAGATCTGTGTTAAGAAATCTTTAGGTGTTTTGCTAAGTTAGATATATGCTAATGGTAGCCTATATAAGTTTGTAAAATAGATCAATAGAGTTCCTTTAAGAATATAAGCTTGTAAGAAGTATTTAAGGTAGTCTTAAGACATGTAGTAATAAGCTTGTAAGATGCTAGTAGTAAATGTAAGTTTAAATAAGAAATAAGATAAGTATATAAGAATTAATAGGAAATATATTTGCTAAAGTAGTTCTATAAAGTATAAATAAGTAGATGTTAATATGTTGTATGTGAGTTTGTAAAAAACGTGTAAATGTTGAATATGAGTCTAAATGCTTTGCAAGGCAAAAAAAAGTTATATGTGAGTTTGTGAAAAAGTGTAAATGTTAAGTGTGAGTCTATTAATGTAAATGGTGAAAACACCTGAGACATAGGAGATAGTGTCCTAATAGACTGCAAAGTAGGCAGTCTGAATGGTTTCAAAAGCTCCAGAAGCCGCTAAGAAGCTAAGAAGCTAAGAATGGCGGACGCCAGAACCAGCACAAGGCATCCGCAGCTGAGATCCGTGAAATATCAACGCAGCACAGAAAAACCTGAGCTAACAGCAAAAACGGTGCGGTTTAAAATATTACTATAACTAAAAAGGTCTGTTTGTGAGAACAAAAGTTGCAGAGATGCTTGTTTGAACAAAAATTAACTGCAAAAAGTTTTGGTTGAAAAACGTCTCTTCATATTTGGAAGTGAAAGCCTGATATCAGAATTTTTCTTGTTTGAACTTTTTGAACTTAAAAATGAGATAAAATTACAAAAACATTTTGGTTATGGATTTCTTCAAATTTGGAAGGCTAGTACCAATATTTATCATTTGAATTTTGGTACTTAAATGAAATGAACAATAGAGATTTCATTGCAATGGGACAATTTTGAGCTTACTTATAGTAATGACCTAGAAAGTTTTCTGGAATTGGGTTAAAAATGAAACTGTTTAAATGAAGAAATGTATTTCTACTTAGAATCAAGATGCAATTTTGTGTATGCATATATGCTTTATTAATTGGAGATTTATGAATTGTATTTTGGAACTGTTTATGTAAAAATGGAATTACTTATGGAACTGGTTTTGTGTTACAAATGGAACTGTTTAAACAGATAAGTTTGGGTTCCTCTAACTAGGTTTGAGACTTTGTTTAAAAAATTATAAAGAAAAGGAGGAGTTATGAGATTGAATTATGTTCGCAGAAACCTATTGATATTAATGCACCCTGGTTTTGTGGAGTTAAGGAAATATTTAAGTTTGATGTGGATACATCGAAGTTTTTCCTATGTTCTGTTAACAAGAAAATTCAAATGACTGAGTTAAAGTTGTAAGACGGAGAAAATTGTTAACTATATATAGCACCATATATGCTAATTCTAATGGTTCTGTTAAGAGTTTGCTTTGAGTTGTAAGATTGAGAGAATTGTGACTATGTATAGCAATATTTTTGTTAACCTGTTAATGGTAATGATGAAGCTAAGGGATTCTTTAAGTTTGTAGTCGCCTTAAGAGTTTTGGTTTAGAAAGGGCTTGAGGCAGCTAAGACTGCTGTGGTCACCTTGGACCTAATTCAAAAGAGAAATGCCATCTATATCATCCTCTACTCCCATACTGGGAGGTGTAACAGCTATGGAGATTGCTGTAAGCCATTAATAGTTATTTTTTTATATATTAAGAAGGGGGGACCTGTGGGAGCCCGTTCTGGGGTTCCTCGTGGCTTTACCCAGCAGGTCCAAATAGAGGATGATCAGGACCACGGGCCTGAGTGCAGGTGTCTGAGATGGCCTGCACTTGGCTGTGCTGGGGGAGGAGGTCTTTTGCTCCACCCCTTGGCGTCTCTATAAAAACCCTGGACCAGAGACAGTCCGGGCCCGTTGGAATAGGTTCCAGGCCCTCTCGAGGCTATCCTTTATTTTCTATCTGTTTATCTCCGCAAGATTCTCTGCTATAAATCCTTCTAATATTTCCTGCTGCTCGCACTCAAGAAAACTCTGGGAAGCTGTGGGGGTGGTGGGTAAACGCCCCACACCCAATGAAACAGGAACTAAAATCTAATGACAAGCTCGCATAGTGTATAACAAGGAGTCCTCAAAGAATTCAAAATAGAAAAGAGAAATATGTAAGCTAACCCTTTTTTTCCTTTTAGCATTTATTTATTTATTTATTTATTTATTTATTTATTTATTTATTTATTTATTTATTGTGTGTGCACACATGTACACATGTGTGCCTGGGTGCACATGTGCATGTGTGTTTGTGTGTAGAGGCCAGAGGTCTGGTGTCTTCCTCAATCACTCTCTATTTTTTGAATTTTTTTTTTTTTTGACATACAGTCTCTCACTGTACCTTGAATTCACTGATTGGCTAGACTAGCTGCCAGCAATCCCCCAGAATCCTCCCATCCCCACTTACCAGCATTGGGATTACAGGTCTGTGTCTACCAAGACCTGCAGAGCTTTAGGACTGACCTGATGAGGGTGATGGAAGAATGAAAAAATGGCGGACACGTGCACAGAAAAGCTGGGGTTGGGGTGGGCTGTGTGCGCCCCTGGAGATGCATCAGCTGGCTGGACACTCAGAGGAGTCCACCAGGAGGCTGGTTTAGTACATCCATCTAGAGAAGGTGAGTTGGCTAATCTTGATAGCTCTCTGCAGGGGGGCAGTCCCTGGTTGCAGCCATGCGGGAGGAGGAAGCTGTGATTGGTACTTCTGCATACACTGTTAACATCTGTACTAGCCCAGAAGATTCCCATGGGTTCGGGGCCCCGGGATCCTTGACAGAGTAGTGCCCATATAACGAATATTCATTCATTTAGGACTCCACTTGTCTTCCATGGGTGGCACCACACCCGGCTTTTTTCCAGAAGTTCTGGGCTTCCAAACTCAGGGCCTCATGCTCGTACAGTAAGCACTTTTCCCAGGGAGCCATCTTCCCAGGCCCAGCCCTTAACCTATTAAGGTTCTCAGCTTCTGCCTCTCAGCCGGCCATACAGAAAATGACATTTTTCCCCCCCCCCAGTCACCGGCTTCTTGTCGGCCGTTTGGGGAGAATGTAGCTTTCCTACACCGTTGCGAGACTTTGGATTCAGTCCTGGAGAATGAAAGGAGGAAGACACAGGAGGAAACGTGAAATGAAAGATGAGGTGATCTACCAATAAAAGAATGGGGCGGGGGGGGGGGGGCGGGGAGACAGAGGCGGGAGAAATATGAGAGTCTCTGAGCACCGTGAAACAGATTAAAGAGAAGAATTCTAGAAGAGTCGCAGGAGCAGCTAGTCTCCATTTCTTTTTATGCCGAGCGTCTCTGCAGATCGGGTTTCCTTTTCGTTGCTCCGGGCTACTCTGTTGCTTTTCTTCTTCGGTCTCCTTGTGCACATTAAGACCAGATGGGACCTCAGGACTGGATCGCTGCAGCCTTCTAGGTCTGAGCCCATGGAGCATCTGTCCCCCAGGCTGCTGGAAACAGCAGTGCACAAAGGGGGTTCGCATCCTCGTGGCTGTGCATACAAAACTGGCGAGGCACACACTAAAGACAGCCCCACAGTCAGAGCTACAAAATACTGGCTAAGGTGTAGCGCAGGAGGCATCCTGACGTGCAAAGAACTAGCCCGGGCGGTAGAGAGAGTGGCTTCTCTGCCACGCCAATTAAAGCAGCAGCTAGCATGAGCAATAAAAACCAGGACTGGGGTGACAGCTCACTAAGTAAAGTTCTCGGCGTACAAGCGTGAGGACCCGAGTTCCAGTCGAAGAATCCAAGAGAAATAGGTGGGCGTGGCGGCGTGCGCGTGTGATCCTCGTCCTGGGAGTCTCGGGTAGAGACAGGCAGTCACTCTAATCAGTGAGTGCCAGGCCGAGTGAGAGACCCAGTCTCAAAGGAAGGTGGAAAAGGGCCTGAGGAACGACACTGAGGCTGACCTTTGACCTCCACAGGTATACAGAGAGAGAGAGAGAGAGAGAGAGAGAGAGAGAGAGAGAGAGAGAGAGAGAGAGAGAGGAAATATCTTAGGGTTTTTATTGCTGTGAAGAGAAGGAAAATATTTAATTGAGGGGGCTCAGTCAATTTCAGAGGTTCCATCCATTATCACCATGACAGAGAGCAAGGGCGGTGTGCAGGCAGACGTGGCGCTGGAGCAGCCGAGAGTCCTACATCTTGCAGGCAACAGGAAGGTGACTGATAACACTGGGCAGTATCCTGAGCATAGGAAACCTCAGAGCCTACCCCCACCATGACACACTTCCTCCAACAAGGCCACGCCCACTGCCACAAAGCCACACCTCCTAATAACTCCACTCCCTGTGAGCTTATGGGAGCCAATTACGTTCAAACGACCACAATAAATAAAATAGAAATAAAAAACCAGAAAGTACCAAAGAATGGCGAAGTCTTAGGAAAGTTGAAATCCTTGTGGGAAACAATATGATGACTCTTCAAAAAACTAAACCGTAGTTTTATGGGACAATCTCTCAATTCCACTTTAGGGTCTCAAAGAGATTATTTTTTAAGTTTAAAACAAAATAAAAGAAGAAGAAAATTCTAGCACAGCCTGAAGCAAGGATGAACTTTGAGAACATTATGCTAATTGAGCGAGTCTCTACAAAGCAAATACTATATAATTCCACTTAGAGTGGGGTGCCGGGGGCTGGGGGAGGGGAGGCGGGTAAAGACTTGAGGTTTAGTGCGTATAGAGTTTCAGTTCTAAAATATGAAAAGGATATTCTAGATCGGGTTGCACAATACTGTGAGCATACTTAATACTCCAAAACTAAACACTTAAATATGGTTAAGACAGTCTGTTGTGACACGTGTATTTTACCACAATTTAAATTGTGTTTAAAATGCAGATTAAGATAATTATGTCTGCTCTGGGGCTAGAAATCCTCCGTGTCTAATCATGTGTGTCTTAGCTGCATGAATCATGGGGGCAGGGTGTCGTTCAGATTTCAGAGTCCCAGCTGAAATAACGATTCACTCAACGTCAACCTGTGGGAACCAGGTCCGGGCAGACGTAGGTGTGTGGGGTTTGTTGTTGTTGTTGTTGTTGTGTTGTGTTGTTGTGTTGTTTTACTGCAGGGTGATTACAAAGCATGGGAAGCTTGAGAGTCACGGCTGTCCGTGGAGTCAGCTTTTGTGAGTCAATTCTATCTCCCCTCACTCTATTTAGCAAGGACCTCGCTGGCCCAGAATAGGACTCCTGATCCGGGCGGCACTTCAGATTGCCTGAGGCTCATTCCGTAATACCTGCGATCTGGAGCCATCTTCTCCCATCCCTGAAAAGGTAATCTCACTGATCTGAAAGGCTCAGCCCAGAGCAAGTTTCAAGGATCCTCAAGCAGTGCTAATTGAAAACTACTAGCTGAGGTCTTGTACCGTTCCCCGGGCCGTCTCCTCAGCCTACCCGTTCCCGCTTTGGCGGCGATCCACCCACACAGACTGTCCCCTCCCTGTCCTCTGCGCGTCCCTCATCCCACACTTGGTGGCTTTGATTGTATAAGCACTGAAGGTGGCAGATGATGCAGGGAACACTGTGCCATCTAATCAAATGGACCAGCAGGTATTAACCGCCGTCAGACATCTCGGATTGTATCCATCTTTTGTGTCAATAAGCTTCGGGCACAGAAAATTCTGATCTTTGGCCTGGGCTACACAGTTTTCTTCAGCCTCACATGTCATTCGTTGCAAAAGAAGTCAAGGAGCTTCTCCTACTATGAAAGTGGCCGGGCAGCAGATTTACAGGGTATATATCCAATGGAACATCGCCTATATATGTGTTTATTAAATATATACGCTTGTTGCAAGCCTACTAGGTATTGGGCATAGACTAAGATGTGTGAATAAGATCAACAAGTCCGTCTAGAGACTGGTGGTTAAGAGCACTGGCTCCTCCTCCAGAGGACTCAGGTTCAATTCTCACGATCTCCATGGCCGCACACAACCATCCGCAACTCATCCAGGGGATCTGACGCCCTCTTCTGGCCTTCTTGGGCACTGCACATATGTAGGATACAGAAATACACATAAAATAAAACATAATTTTTTTTTTATTTTTTAGTCAGCAAGTAATTCCCCAGCTGTGGAAGTTGTCCTTTGCCAGAATATTGTCAAAATCCAAAGATCTTCTATAAAAAAGGGTTAAGATACTAAGTTTTATGTCATATAAGATTATTTTATTTTATTTTATTTTATTTTTGATATTGCAAACCAAACCCAGGACCTCATGTATACTAGTTGATAAGTTCTGTATCACCGAGCCACACCTTAGCTGTATGGTACATACTTTAACACACAATTGAAATTACTTAAAAGAAAAGAAAAGACTTAGCCAGGTGTATTAGCACACACCTATAATCCCAGGACCGGGGATGCTGAAGCAGGGGAATTATGGATTCAAGGTCAGCCTGGGCTGTTTTACAAACCACCACCACCCCCAATCAATCAATCAAGTAAATAAAAATAGATTTGTACCTCAAATGCAAAATAAGAATAAAGAATTCATTTGCATTATTATCTGGGTAACCTTTGTGCCGTTCCAAGAAACAGTTTAAAGCATGTTTTCAAAATTCTCTTGATTACATTGAGAAAATTCCGGGAGCCACTGGAAGTTATCCCTCGGGCAGTCTCTCCAACTCTCTGCAATGTTAGACTTGAAAGTTTCTTCGACCTCTGGGGCATGGGGTCAGGTGGGCCTGAGGAGAAAACACACTTTGCAAACACTGATTGCTTCTTGTTCTCGATTGCTAATGTAATCTGTGTTGCAGATTGGCATTAGCATAACATCCCCGGTAAGGCTGGGCAGACATGGGCTGAGCAGCAGCGTTGTGTGTGTGTGTGTGGGGGGGGGGGGGGGTTGGTTTCGTTCTCAGGAAAGTTGCTTTAGGTGAACAGGGGAAAGCCTTGCACTTTCTTGCCAGGGTTCAAAGAGAGAACCACCCCCCTCCCCTTTCCTTCTACAAACAGTAAGAAGTGAGTGTTCATAGGCTGCTCCACGGAGTCCCACCCGAGTGCTGCTCGCCCAAGAACATTTAAAACAATTCTGTTGTCACCAGATTTATTTTTTTTCCCCAGTTCCATTTGACCTTTCAGAGCAAAACTGTGAATAACAGAAGTGGTTGAGCCAATTACATCTAGAGTGTGCTATTTGTAAAGCACCTAAGCTATGGCCTTTCTGGCAATGCCTGCTTGCACACACCTACACATAAGTACAAGTTTTCCGAGCACTAATTTTCCACTGATTGCGTGCTGGCCTCTCTCCTGTTACAATTCACCCAAAATCTGTGGCAGGCAGAGGGCTCCTGTCTTCGCTGTCTGACTTCAAACTTCTTGGAGCTCCTTGGTTATGAATTATTACCCTCCTTTAATATTGCCCGTTAATAAAGACTGACGATGGATAAGAAACTGATTCTCCAGCCAGTTCAGAGCCCAGACAGGTATGCGGCACATTCTGCATCTTGGGAGGAATTCCTGTGGAGCGGGTGGGCTACATGCATGAGTGGTAGCTACAAGCCTTAGCTTAGTATCACGGACTCACCAGTTC
Organism: Peromyscus maniculatus bairdii; assembly: GCF_049852395.1. Classification (NCBI taxonomy): domain Eukaryota; kingdom Metazoa; phylum Chordata; class Mammalia; order Rodentia; family Cricetidae; genus Peromyscus; species Peromyscus maniculatus. The sequence goes on along the minus strand of NC_134873.1, from coordinate 49,528,429 downwards.
TCAGTCATCTACCCACAGGGAGGCTTCCCACACTGATGCCAGTGGGACCACTCACATGGAGCTTCCATCCTAATCTTCTGGAACCACCTTACACCCAGCCACCTTTTTCTTCTACCCAGCAGAGAACACAATGTTTCCTGACCAAGATATTAGCTGTCACATTTATCCAAAAGAGAAACGAGAGCCTGACCTAAATGCTTTATCAAACTTGTAATTTTTATGACGGTTAGAACAGGATGGATCTGTGGCTTTGACTCTTCTTTGTGAAGAAGCAAGAACATGGAGTCTGTGCTGCCAACAGTCTCTCTCTCTCTCTCTCTCTCTCTCTCTCTCTCTCTCTCTCTCTCTCTCTCTCTCTCTCTCTCTCTCCCTCCCTCCCTCCCCCCCCCCTCTCTCTCTCTCCTCAGAAAAACCACTTTTTCCCCATGGAGTGAGCACATTGCTGTTGCCCTCCAATACCTCTGATGAAGCCTGTCTTCACTTTTTCCTGGTTCCAGATATTTTCATCACTGCTATTGTTCCTCACCAGGTTAATTACACTGAATTGTGGTGATTTTCTTAAGTGTTTCACTCAAGGATGGTTCAGATTTTAACTTGCAAGCACTTGAGATCAAGACACATGAATTGCATCCTAATGAAAGGTCATGGGAGCTATCATTGTACAACTGATTTTTTAAAATGTATTTTCCATAATTAGGATGCCTTCATTTTGCCTCTCTGAACATAAAAAAATGGTACTTGTTCATTATTTTAAAATTCAGGCAGAATAGAAATATGGATATGAAAAAGTAAAAATTCCTTATAATCCCATCAACTTCTGAAATTTTTACCAATTGAAGTATAGTTGGTGTGCTGTTAACATTCACTCTAAAAATAAGTAGGTAGTCAGTTTAAGAGTTTGGGGTCTCTGTTGTTTTAGTAGATTCAAAAGGTTGTCCAATTATTACCAATATCTGTTTCTAGAACTTCTCTACGACACACAAAGAAACTCCTGTTCCTGGAGCAGTTCTGTCTCACATACACACACACACACACTGAGAGAGAGAGAGAGAGAGAGAGAGAGAGAGAGAGAGAGAGAGAGAGAGAGAGAGAGAGAGAGAGAGAGAGAGAATAGGAGCATAAACAATTTGAGTGGCATTCCCACCTCAGCTAACCTAATCTAGATAATCCTCCACAGAGACACCCAGAGATTTATTTCTGTGGTGATTATAAGTCCTGTCACATTGACAACCCAAACCACCATGGTGGTCTTTCTTAACGAAAGTCTTTCAACACAGAATCTCAATATTCAACTGTGCAGCATGTCATGGTACTTTCCTCCATTTTATACCTGGGCACTGCACTGTATGGCCATTGTGCATTATCTACCTATTTTTCTATTCTCCGCTGAACATTTGAAGCCCACATTCAAAGTACTGTAAGTAACGGTGATTTGAACATTCATACAGAAGGATTTGCGTGAATACGTTTCAATTCTCCAGACCCGCGTACTTTAGGGAGTAAGCTTCGGACCCTTTTTCTATGTGCCTCTTGATTGAGAGGTAAGTCTATTGTGACGTATTATTTTTACCCACTGCCTGCTCCCCTTTCCTATACAGAATTAGCAGAACCTCCAGTCACCCAATGGCTTGAGTGCCCTCTGTTGGAAGAATACATGCCCACCTCCCCCCCAATGCAGCATGGCCAACATGTCACTGGCCTTGACTAGTGACCCAACAGAACGGATTCAAAGCAGCATTGATATGGCACAGCTGGAGTTTTCCAAGGCCTTCCAAGCCCCTCTCGTTCTTTCCCTCTGCCATGGGTAGAAACTTCTTAAGCCTGTGCCCTAGAATAGGTGGAGACCGGAAGCTGAAATGCAGTTGTCTACAGCTGTTACCATATATGGTAGGAGCAAATTGCCATTGTAAGTACCAAGGTTTGGCTTTTATAATCATTCCTATGCCAAAGCCGACTAATGCACGAATAAGTCATTTATTATCTGCTTTTCCTACCCAAGAGGGCATAATCTTTACACTTATAACACTCATAAGCTTATAGTTGTTCCAGAAACTGAGGTCCAAACAGCTGAAGTGATTTGTTCTAGAGGAGATAGATATATCATAAGAAAGGCAAAGCCAACTTTTTTTATATTTAATTATGTGGGAGGGGGCAAGTGCCACAGCGCACATGCGAGGTAAAAGGACCACTTTCCTGAGTTGGTTCTCTTTCCAACTGTGGGTCCTGGGGATCGAACTCAGATATCAACAGCCTTGGCAGCAAGTGCCTTTACCCTCTGAGCCATCTTGCCAGCCCTCCAAGTTAATTTTTTAAATCTGCTTTTCCATCAAAGCAAAGGAAGAGGGACTCTTGAACATTTCAGTGGGATGCTTATTAAGAGTCCATGCTGCGGGATGGGTCCTGGGCGGAAAATCCCGAACTCATTCTTGCTATATTGATGAGTCTGTGCTAATTGGAAAATTACAATGAGCCAAACTGTGGGCTCTGGTTTTCTCAAACAAACAACAAGCAAAAAAATCTTTTAATGGGGAAAGGGAGATAATCATAAGACTGAATCCCTACTCCTTATCTCTGCAGCCATTGGGACTGGGATCCCTACTAACAAATAGTTGACTGCTTTCACGCCATTCTGCATGCATTATGGAACTGCACTCTCCCTGCATGACTTAGCATAATTGCCTGCCTGTGCCCCAGAGGTTGAGTACCTGGCCTGCAAGGGACTCCAAGGTAGAAGGAATTACAGCTAAGCACCCACAATCCATCTGACTTAAGGTACTTTCCCCGTATCTCTATCTTATCATGAATAAATAACAGTTTTATGTAACTAACCTTCAGAAACAAAGGACTTTGGTGGAGTGACGCTGTTGTTAAACAATAGCCAGCCACTTAACAAGTCCCTGGGGTTAGGCCACTCTAGGCTCTGGGACTCCATGGCACTTGTAGGTGACAAATGGTTACTTGTGCCTTCCAGAAACCTAGACCAGGAGGCAATTCAGGGGGAGTTTTCTTTTCAGATACTATTGTGAGCAGACAAAACCCCACTAGAAACAATTGATTTGCATACTTCTATGCAGGTGAGAATAAGCAGATAGGAAGTTACTTTTGTCCATTGTTTTTGTCCCTCAGACTTGCGTGTACTTATACTCAGACATTTAACATGTGGGGTTTTTTTTAATGAAATGTATTTATATTTTATGTATGTATCTTGCCTGAATGTATGTGTGTGCATGGTGTGTGTGTGTGTGTGTGTGTGTGTGATGCTCATGGAAACCAGAAGAGGGCGCTGGATCTCCTGGAACCGGAGTTGCAGGATCACCGTGGATCACCGTGTCGGTGCTGGGAATAGAACTTAGATCCTCTGCAAGCACAGCAGGCTCTCTTCACCACTGAGCCATCCCTGCAAGGCCCCCAGCATATGTAAAAAAGGCTACGTGTTTGCAAACCTTTTTCATCAAGTCAGTTGTATTTCTTTATGACTTCAACCTTTATGAATCATTCTAGTATTAGATCATCTTTTATTATTATTATTATTATTATTATTATTATTATTATCATTATCATTTCCAAGACAGGATTTCTCTGTGGTGTTTTGGTGCCTGTCCTGGATCTCACTTTGTAGCCCAGGCTAGCCTCGAACTCACAGAGATCCGCCTGGCTCTGCCTCCCAGTGCTGGGATTAAAGGCGTGTGCCACCACCGCCCAGCTAGATCATCTTAAATAGACTCAATGTACAAGTGAAAATAAAAAGCTATTGAAGTAAAAAGGATGTTTCCCAGGTCACAAGACAAGGTGACTTAAGCTTCATGATCCTGGGTCCTCATCTGGGATTCTTTCCATCCCATGTCACTGTATTCAGCAACTGTAGAACCAAGATGAGGAGTGTGAAACGGACTCAAGACAGAAATGAGATGTCACTACTGAATCTTCTAGAAAGTTAACTGTCCAGAAAGAATTCCCCAACAGTGAGCATGAGCCCTGAAAAAGACTAGGTACATGGATGTTTAGCCGAGCAGTGATGGCACTTGCCTTTAATCCCAGCACTCGGGAGGCAGAGGAAGGTAGATCTTTGTGAGTTCGAGGCCAGCCTGGTCTACAGAGCAAGTTCTGGGACAGCTACGACTACACAGAGAAATCCTGTCTCAAAAAAAAAAAGATGAACAGAAACAGTCACAGCCTTAAATTTGGGGGCAGAATTACAGGCGAGTAAGCATCTAAATTCTTTGTATTGTTACTTTTCTGCTTCAAACAACAAGTTGGAGATTCCTGTACCTCAAGGAGAATAGGAAAGGGGCTGGGAGTGTAGCTCAGGTGGCAGAGGGCTTGTCTAGAATGCACAAAACCCTGGACTCCGTCCTCAGCACTGTATAAACCCCTCCATGGTTGCGCATTCCTGTAATCCCAGCATCCAGGAGACTGCAGCAGCCAGATCAGAAGTTCAAGTTCATGATTGGTAACATATCAGGCTGAAGGCCAGTTTTTGAGATCTCATCTGAAATTCAAAAGGAGGGAGGGAGGGAAAGAAGGAAAGAGCGGGGAAGAAGAAGGAGGGAAGAGGCCAAGGAGGGGAAGGAGGAGGAGAAGGACGAGGAGGAGGAGGAGGAGGAGGACGACGAGGAGGACGAGGACGAGGACGAGGAAGAGAAACACAGAAGCTATGGTTGAAAGAAAGGCGCAACTCCTCCCTGATTCCCCTGAGATTAATGGTTCTCCCCAGCCGACCCAGAACCTCGGGTCTCAGTGGCTGGAGGGACACCCACATTCTCTGCCCAGCTGCCAGGCTTCACCAGGGTGCCCACATCAGGCCATGGCCCAGGTGTTCTCTGGAATTGTGAGAAAGGTCGGGGAAGCAAGAGTCTAGCAAAAGACTCCGGAGGGGGAAATGGAACCCAGCAGGGACCCTGAAATCATGTTCCGCTGCTGACTTCTATCCTGGTGGGAATTAGAAATGCCCTTCATGGAAGACCCTCCCAGGAGTTGGTCTATTTGTTCTTAAAACAGTCGGTTATTCTTAGGCACAAAAATGTTTCACAAGGTCCCCCAAGATAAGGCAGATAAAAAGGTGAGACAGCCAGGCATAAGTGTAAGACCTGCTTGGGTGCAGGGGGGCGGGGGGGGGGGGATATACATTGTTCTGAGGCCTCTGAGGTACAACAATCTGTGTCGTTTGCCTAGGGCTTTAGATAATCACTGGGATGGGGGCGGGGTGGGGGTGGGGGGCAGGAAGCCCAGAAAAAGCAGAGAGAAAAACAGATGCGGTAGGAATAAACCCACTAGAAAAATCTTTTCGCATGAGCAGGAAGAGGGAGGGAGGGCTACATAGATTATTCTTGGCACTTTAAATTTCTTTCCTTTTCTCCTTTCTCTCAACTCCCTCCAATGGCCTGTGCTCACTGGAAAAGAAAAAAAAAAAAAAAAACAAATTCAAAATGCCAAATAAATCTCCCCGCTCGCTGCAAAACTCCACGGGGCAGGCATTCTGTCACTGCTTGTTATGGAGTAATTTCTGTTTTCAAAATGTTATTTCCCACCCCACCCCCTTCTGGTCTCTTCAAACCCTAGTTGTTTTTTTCAAGACTTACCTATCAGGTCAAGGAGAGTTCTGTCTGCACTTTCGACTGGAGCCCGGAAAGCGGGGTTTAAATGGCAAGATCAAGGCTAGAGAGCCAGCTAGAGCAACGTAAAAGCCCAGAGGCTAGCCTGCCACCCAGGGCTCTGCTTGCTCGTTATGGCACTGCTCTCAGAAACCCTTGCTGAGACTGGAGTTCTTACAGCTTTTATAGTCACTATTAAAAATATTAATGGCCCAAGGATCCAGAAGGCCAAGGAGAGTTTTCTTAAAATGCCTTCCCCGGATGGAGGCACCACTCTGTATGACGCATCATTAAATCCCACTGCCCACGGACCCAGCAGCAGCAGAGAGTGGTAGGTCCCTACTAGTGAAACAGAGTACAGAGAAGTCACCCTCAAGCCCGAGGCTTTACAACCACACCTCCATTAACGAGGGGACCCATCACGGTAGCATCCTTGTCTGCATCCTTATTCCCAGATACAGAAATCTTATCTGTGATCCTAAGGCCTGTTTAAGGGCTGGCTCCTCCTCCTCCTCCTCCTCCTAGGAGGAGCTTGGAGTTGCTCTCTGCTCTCAAGTCTTTGTTTTGCTGTTGCGTGCCATGGGATGGTCTTTCAGAAACTTCCACTTCAAGTTGCTTCTTCCACATTAACCATGGGATCCCTGTGGCACTTCCCAAGGGCTGGGCTTGGAGATACCATCTGCTTTCAACCACAGAAGCTCTCCCCTAGGGAATCAGAGTAGAGCAGCACTTCCAGAATGCAACTGACCATGATCCCTGACCATGAGATGTTGCATGAACCCAAGGAGTCAGGGCACACAGGGACCCACTCCTGGCTCACTGTTGAGATCCATCAACACAATGACACTAAGTCAGGTTTAGAGCACAAACCATCCAAACCACAGATTGGAGCGATATGGATTCATTGATATATCAGGAAATGCTAATTGTGATCATCCATCCAGAGATGTTTGATATCAAAGCAACATGTCCTCTGAAGTTGATCCTTGGTGACGGATTCCTGAATCTTCTCTGGCAATTCCATGCAAAGAAAGAAACCGTATCCAGTTCCCCTGCCTATATATAAATGACCAGTCATAGACACCTCTTAGATGTTCCAGGTTGTTTATCTTGGGAAAGACAACAGCCATTGACCTTCAAATATTTCGTGGTACATTGACATAGTAAAATGTGGGATGAGTGTTCAAGAAGGAGGCAACTGATAAGTATTTTGAAACGCCAGTAGTAGGTTTCTCCACCGACGTAAAGGACCAGGTTTAATCTGAGCATACCACTCCCAGATGACTTCAAGGGAAGGAAGGAAGAAAAATCACGAGGCAGATCTGTGGACTGGAGCTTAAATACCCTGTAGGCGCTATCTTGAGCAGCTCTGGGGGAGGAGTTACTGCTTGGGAGGCTTTCTGAGGAGCAGGGGTGGGGGTGGGATGGGGTGGGGGTGCACTGAAGTGGAGTTTCCAACAGAACAGCAACAATTTGTTACTCCCCTGCATTAGCTTTGCATCCTATGGAAACCTGAAGATGCCAGGCAGTCAGATCCAACATCAGGAGGCTTTAGCTATGCCCTGTGTCCACTTATATACATTATCAGAAGTTCTAGCATACCTCTCCAAACAATGATATACGTATTAATAGCTACCTCTTGAGGACCTTTCCTATTTTTCTGCAATTTCTTACCTAAAATCTTCAATGCCTTAGGAACCAGCTTCCACTGAATTCATTTGGATGTATTTTGTGCTAAGGATAGCACTTTCTCAAAACTTGTTTTAAGCATCATCTAAAATCAAATGTTGCCTGCCAGGAAACCTGGACTTTTACTTAAACCTGTCTTGTGATATTGTGGGATGTTGACAAACGGCGATTGACGATATGGTAGCTGCTTGGAAAGCAGCCTTCACTCAAAGTAGAGGCCTCTATATTAGTCATCCTGCGTTACTGTAACGAAAGACCTGAGGCAGCTGACTCATAAAGAGAAAAGGTTCACTTTGACTTGTGGCTCTAGAGAACTGTGCTAGCTGGTTTTATATCAACGTTACATAGCTATCGTCATCTAGGAAAAGGGAACCTCTATGGAGAAATTGAGTAAATGCCTCCATAATAATCAAGTTGCTGGGCGGTGTTGGTGCACGCTTTTAATCCCACACTTGGGAGGCAGAGCCAGGCGGATCTCTGTGAGTTCAAGGCCAGCCTGGGCTTCATAATGAGTTCCAGGAAAGGTGAAAAGCTACACAGAGAAACCCTGTCTCAAAATAATAATAATAATAATAATAATAATAATAATAATAATAATAACAACAATAAAGTTGCAGGCAAGGATACAGGGGTTTTTTCTTAATTAGTGATTGACATGAATGGGCTCAGGCATTGTAGGCAGGGCCACCCCTAGGCTGGTTCTGGATTTTATAAGAAAGCAAACTGAGCAAGCCATGGAGAGCAAGCCAGTAAGTAACACCCCTCCATGGTCTCATCAGTACCTGCATCCTGCCCTGACTCCCTTCAGTGATGAACAGTGATGTGGGGGTGTAAGCCAAACAAACCCTTTCCTTCCCAGTTTGCTTTGGTCACGGTGTTTCATCACAATTGTAACCCTAACTACGATAAGGACCTAGTCCAAGATCAGGTGACCCTATGGATTTGTGCCTCTGGCAAAAATGTCAGTTCTTGACAGGAAAGCATTGCAGAGCAAAGGATTTATACCCTGAGCCAGGAAGTAGGAATATAGGGTACCACTGAGGTCCCACATTCCTCTCAAAATCACAACTTCCAGCAACTTAAGCCTCTCTCATAAGGCTGCACTTCCTAACAATCCCCAACACCTTCTGATTTTGACCCCTGGGGATCAAGCCTTTAGTTGTAGCCTTCTGGCATATCTACCCAACATAACTTCATGATACTCATTACTCATCTTAAATAATGACCAAGGCCTGTGATGATATTTTATTTGTGTTGAAATGTGGTGATATTTTATTTGTATGTTAATGAAGTTTGCCTGGAAATCAGAGGTCATAGCCAGTGTAAACAAAAGTCAGGCAGTGGTAGCGCATGCCCTTAATCCGGTCACATGGCAGGCAGAGTCTCTGTGTGTTCAAGGACACAGCCAAGCTGGTGACACATGCCTTTAATCCCAGTACCAATCATAGAGACCTGGAGGTCTGTATAGACAGGCAGTGACGAAGAAGTGATGTGGCTGGGCTTAGAGCCAATGAGAAGGCAGAACAGCAAGGCAATAAAGATGCAGGTTAAATAGGAAGCAGCCAGTTTGGTTCTCTTGGGAAGCGATGGCGATGTGGTGAGCTAAGGTTAGTTTGGTGGCTCTCACCATTGCTCCTATCTCTACGACTTGCACCCCTGTATTTGGCTCAGTGTTTCTTAGTTAATAAGACCATTGAGAAATTTGCCTACAAAGTCCTCTACTTTGTTAACAATAACAGCAAACCCAGAAGGTGCAACAGGCCATCTGCATTAAAAAAAAAAAAAAAAAAAAAAACATGCTTGGCATGGTGGTGACAGAACCATAATCCCAGACTTGGGAAGCTGAGGCAGGAGGATTAAGAGTTTAAAGTCAGTTTAGGTTACATAGTGAAACCCCGTCTGGAAGACTGTTATGGGATATTTGCTCACACTGTGTGAAGATGTGTCTGTTCTACCTCACTTGCCTAAGGCACCTTCTGATTGGTTTAATAAAGAGCTGAATGGCTGATAGCTAGGCAGGAGTAGATAGGCAGGTTTTCTGGGCAGAGATAGAAACTTCAGGAAGAATCTGGAGAGGGGGGATTCAACAGTGAGATGTGGAGAAAGTCAGACGTACTGTTCTGAGGAGGGGTAATGAGCCAGGAGACAGAGCATAGATTAGTATAAACAGGTTAATTTAAGTTCTAAGAACTATTTGGGAACAAGCCTAAGCTAAGGCCAAGCCTTCATAATTAATAAAAAAGTCTCCATGTCATTATTTGGGAGCTGGAAGTCCAAATAAAGTCCTATTATAAGATAGTCAGAGACAGAGAGAGAGAAAAGGGGGAGAGGAGGAGGGATTTAAAAGACATAAAATCATGATGACACATTGATACAATTATATACACATGTGAGATACATTGATACAATGATATACACATTGATATAATGATATACACATTGACACAATGATATACACATTGATACCATGATATACACATTGATACCATAATATACACATTGATATAATGCATGGAAAGGAATCTGCTTGTGATATCCTTCCACCCCCAAGCTTTTAGCCCTAGTCTAATCATGAAGAAACCTCAAAGAACTCCAATTGAGAGACTTCCTCAAAGCCTCCCACTAGTGCTCTTCCCAACTGTCTGTCATGGAAGCCAGACTGAGCAGCTGTTAAAACCAGAAGAGTCCAAGGAATCACCATGACTACGTGCACCAAGGCCTCCTGGGGTGGATCTTAGAACAAAACAGAAACTGTTATGGGGTAAAATCTGAATAAAGCCCAGAGGTAGTTAGTGTGGGCAATGTACCCATATTAACCTCACAGTTTTGCCAAATATAGAGCGGTTGTGTAAGATGCTAATAGAGGGGAGATGGGGTGAAGAGAGCCATGAACTCTCTCTGTGTGCTTACAACTGCTCTGCAAGGCGACAATCATGCCAAAATAAACTTTGTTCTAAAAAGAGACACAGACTTAATAAACATGTCAACCAATCATGTTGTGGGCCATGACTTGACTCATGATCAAACAAACCATTGAGGCCAGACAATGGCGGCACAGGCCTGTAATCCTAGCACTCAGGAGGCAGCGGATGGAGAAATGGAAGGTCAAGGGATCCTTGAGGCCCAAACCAAAACAACATGCAAAAGAAAATATTTAAAATTTTTATTTGTGGAATAACTGAAATTTGAGTGTCGTGTGTTTGAGGGAATTGTTGATCACTTTTAAGTGTGCTGATCGCATCGTAGTACGCATCGTTTATGTTTTTGGTTTTCTTTATTTTTATGTGTGATTCTGGAACTCTAACCCAGGGCTAAGCAAGAACCCTACCACTGAACTACACCTCTAGCCCCCTGAAGTCATATTTTTTAAAAGAAGTCTTCATTTTTTTAGAAATAAAAACTAAAAGATGTATGAATCAAATGGGTGATACAACGTCATGAATTTGTTTCAAAAGCAAGAGCAAGAAGCTGGTGGGAATGAGCCATAGGTTAACAAACCATGAAGAAATACTGAGAGGAAGTGATGGGGGCAGGAAGTTCATTATTCTATTTTGCCCTCTTTTTTTGCATATGTTTTAACTTTTCCAGAATTAAAATAATTTTTGAAATCCAAAGTAGGGGGCTGAAGAGACACCACCGTCAGGAAAGTACTTGCCTCACAATGATGAAGACCTGAGTTCAAGGTCTCCAGAACCTACATAAAAGCCAGGTGTAGTTGTAAGGGTCTGTAACCCCAGCATTAGACAGCAGAGACACACAGGTGTTTGGAGCAAGCTCATTGACCAGCTGGCCTAGCGGAATCATTGAACCCTAGTGTCAATGAGAGAGACTCTGTCTCAAAACATAGGATGGAGTGGGAGGTGGCCACAAGGTGGCTGAGAAGGTAAGGGAGTTTTTGTGTATGCCTGATTGTAACACGAGCTGCTAAATGGTCTTATTAATTTAAAAACAAAAAAAAAAAAACAAAAAAAAAAAACCAAACAAACAAAAAAAAAAAAAAACCAGAGCCAGATATTGGGGTAAAAGATGAAAGATCAGAGATGCAGAGCAGCCAGCCACTAGTTCTTACCCCTATGAAATCCTCTGCCGAACAAGAGCGAGCTCCTCTCTCCGCCCAGCTCTATCACTTCCTGTCTGTCTATACAGACCACTAGATCTCTATGGTTTACTACTGGCTAGCTCCTCCAGCTGATTTTCAGGCAAGCTTTATTTGTTAGAGCACAAATAAAATTTCACCACACCTGATGAACTTTATTCAATCTCCAGATCCCATAAGGTAGCAGGAGAGAACTGACTTCCAAGAGTTGCCCTCTGACCTCTACATTTACACCATGGCATAAGCATGCTCAAACACACACACACACATGCACATGCACACGCACGCATGCACGCACACGCACATGCACTAAGTTAAGTTACACAAATAAATAAATAAAATTCAAAACAGAGAGTATGGTGGAACCAAGGAAGACAGCTGAAGTCAACCTCTGGCCTTATCTACTTCTGGCCTCCACATGCACTCTGATCTATGTGACACTCAAGAACAAGTAAGTATACCACAGACATACACAAATAATCCAAAGATGAAAACTCATGACCACTAGCACTTGATTGTAGCATGAATTGCTAGAAGGTCTTATTAATAAAATCAAACCCAGAGCCAGGTATTGGGTTAAAGATGGAAGATCAGAGAAACAGAACAAGCCACGGCCACCTCACCTTGCCAGTTCTTCAGCTGATTCTGTTTTCTCAGACTGGAAGCCTCTTAGTCCTCATCCAAATGGATCTCATCTGAACTGCTGCTTGAAAGCCTGAAAGCATAACCAGGCTCTAGTTCCTGGTCCTCAGGCCTTATATACCTTTCTGCTTCCTGCCATCACTTCCTGGTATTAAAGGCATGCATGAGTCACCATGTCTGGCTGTTTCCAGTGTGGCTTTGAACTCACAGAAATCCAGACGATCTCTGCCTTTGCAATATTAAGATTAAAGGTGTGTGTGCCACCATTTTCTGGCCTCTATATCTAGTGACTGTTCTGTTCTCTGACTCAGATATGTTTATTAAGATGCACAATATATTGGGAAACACAATATCACCACACTTGATCATACAGCGGTCATCCTGACTTGCATTTTCACTGGCTTAGTGACTCCCTCATGACTTCATTTGGCACCTACATCGTTACACCTTCAGACCAGATTTGGGGGTCAAGGTCCTCTCTAACTCCATCTACTCACCTGAGCCTCTGGAACTTATCAGGAGTCTTGGGACTTCACCATCCAGCTGGAAAACTTGAAGAGGGATCTCCTAATCTGTGAGGAAATGAGGTTCCTTGATATCGCCCCAAAGACAGCATCTTTAGATGCTCAATCAACACCAGAAGCATGCAGGTCCCTGCCTACTATCTCAGCAATGGTTAACTTTAAGTCTTTTTTGGCTCTTCTCAGGCTTAAAGTGAACTGGATCTGAAGGCAGACAAGCAGAGAAGAGGGTGACAACAAGTCAGGGCTTAATTTTAATACCGACTCTTCTTCCCGGGTGCAGTAGTCTTATTAAGGGAACAGCAGGATGCTGACAGGAAACTGTTCGTAAGTAGAAATAACACTTATTATAACAAGTCGGAACAGCAGGCAGATACGTTTGTTTGTTTGTTAATTATATCTGGTTTTATTTTCTAATGAGTGCCGTAAGAAAGGGAGGAATCGTTCTGACAGCTGCTGGAAGCCAACTTTGAAATCCGCTCAGAAGGAGGGTACCTAGCAATAGGCACAGTATGGCCTAGAAAGCAAAAGGGGGTCCCCACCCCACCCCCTTGTAGATCAGATCAGTGAGGCTTAATGATATGTAATCCCATGAATAGGGATCTAAATCCTGTTTAAGATGATGCCTGTGTCGATAGAAAGTATTTCATTCACCACTGGGGAAGTTATTGGTGGAGGTGGACACAGAATGCGTTTGTAGTTGGCCTATATTTATGAAATATAGCAAAGTCTTTGTCATCAAAACAGATCCCCAGAAAGACAAAGTATATTTGTTTTTAGAGGAAAGTACAGGCTGCATGCAGATTAACTAAATGCCTACATAGCCATAAATCAGAAAAGATAGTCAACTTTTTGAGATGGCATCTTATTGTGTTGTCCAACCTGGCTGGCCTTGAACTCAGGGACTCAGGGGATCTTTCAGCATCTACCTCCTGAGTAGTTGATATAATGTCATTAAAAAGGAAAATGTCTATAAAATTCATAAGGACCTGAGAGTGTTCTTTCATTTTCTGGGCGTGGCCCCACACACAGAGGACCCTCAGGAATGTTGCTCAGGGACCTTGATGAGGGTTTATTCTGGTTCACAACTCAGTGATGAGAAGGCATGGTGGGAGGACCATTGGGCAGCCGGACATGATGCATCCATATTCAGAAAGCCAAGAGCAGTGAATGCAACTGCTTAGCTCTTGTTCTCTCTCTCTCTCTCTCTCTCTCTCTCTCTCTCTCTCTCTCTCTCTCTCTCTCTCTCTCTCTCTCTGTGTGTGTGTGTGTGTGTGTGTGTGTGTGTGTGTGTGTGTGTGTGTGTGTGTGTGTGTGTTTCAGTCCAAAACCCCAACCCATGGAAAGTTGACCCCCCATATTTAGGGTGGGTCTTCCCATCACTATTAAACGAACCAAGAATATGTCCAAATGTTTGCCTCCTAGGTAATTCTAGATTAACCATCATTCATAGATAGACAGACAGATAGACAGGTATAGATAAATGATGGATAGATGGTTAGATGTGAAGAGAGAGCAGAGTAAGATAATTTTAAAATTCTCTGAGCCTCTCTCTGTGCTGTGGGAGACTTTCCATTCCCCAACTCCTTCATGTTTTAAAACTGGCTGTGCTTAGTTTCAACAGAATCAAAGGTTTGTTTGAACTCTCATGAGCTCAAAAACCAGCCTGTGAGCTGGATGCGAGACTGGACCACATAAGCATGGAACTCCCGTGACAAAGTGTCCTCAAAGGGGGACGAGTCACTGCCACACACAGAAGTTAGCCCAGCATCTGCAGCTTTGGGGTGTTGGGCAGAGTAAAGGGATCTGAGGTCTTCCAGCCTCTGGGGATAAGGAAGGAAATAGAATTCTTTATTCAATTCTTAAGTCCATGGAATTCTGGCCAACAACAGACACGGTTAATTCAAGAGGGGATGAATTATGGTCGAGCAGAAGATTGGGAACCGATTTCCTAGGGGTTGAAGTAATGGAATTTTTTATTTGAGAAATTCTCAACCCTGGACGTTCTTCGACCTTCCTTATTAGCATCCACTGTATTCCGCAGCCCGTCCTGGGGCTACGCTGTAATTTGCAGGACTGCCTTTAGGAATTAGTGCGTGATGAGATTTGGGAAATGAGGAAACTCTGTGTGAGGGAATCTGTCTTTTCTGTTTCTGAGAGCTAGGTAGAAAAATCCAGACAGCAAGCTGTTGGACCAAACTAGCTTTCTTTGCAGCAGCACCTTATAAAACCCCTCCTGGGGTTCTCAAGAAAATTCACGGAGGGGGTCACGGCGGTAGTCACAAGGGGCTGTATGCAACGGGTGAGCTCAGAAAAATGTCAAGACTGCCGTGGGAACGGAAGGACGTACTGAGGGAGCTGGAGAGATAGCTCGGCTGTTAAGAGCACTTGCTCTTGAAAAGGACTGTGGTTCAGTTCCTAGCGCCCACACACTGGCTCATAGCCATCCATAACTCCAGTGCCTTGGAATCCCATGTCTTCTTCTGACCTTTAGAGACACTGGGTAGGGGGAAAGTCCAAGAGAAAGAAGGTGAGCTGAGAAAGGAGGCCAGGGGTCCAGGGACCTGACGTTTCAAGGGCTTCTCAAGAACCATAGACAGCAGGATAGCGGCAGCTCGCCTGGACACTACTTCCCGGCACCGAGGGCTGACTGCGTGGATGCACCAACTCCTGGGGGAGTGCCTCACTCTGTTAGAGCCCCCAGAGTTAGGAGCATCCTGTTTTCCATCCATCCTGGTTGACTAATGCTTTTATTCTTACATCCTTCAAACCCAGAGAAACGGTCTCACACACCACAAAAGCCCGACTTAGGAAAATTTAGGGGAATGGCCCACAGGAGCCACGGACAACTTGGTGTGCTAACTTAAAAATCAATTTTAAGCCGGGCGTGGTGGCGCACGCCTTTAATCCCAGCACTCGGGAGGCAGAGGCAGGCGGATCTTTGTGAGTTCGAGGCCAGCCTGGGCTACCAAGTGAGCTCCAGGAAAGGCGCAAAGCTACACAGAGAAACCCTGTCTCGAAAAAACCAAAAAAAAAAAAAAAAAAAAAAAAAATCAATTTTAAAAATGAACATCTACTTAAAGAGGAAGTCACAAATAGCACACACATGGTTCAATTAATGTCCTGGTAGCCTCATGTCTGGTAGCCTTATGTCTTGAGGAAGATATTTTCTCTTAGAGATTGTCATTTTAGTATGTCTTTTTTTTTTTTAACGTGACTCTTTGTGGGTAAGGTAGGGTCTAAGCTATTGTTGTTCACAAATTTTCTCAATAGCACACAGTTCTGACAGTTCCTCCTGACCTTGCCATATTAGGTAATTAGGCTGTGCATGCTTTACGGGGGCATGGTGTTAGATTTACCCTTGATATCTTAAATGTGGAGTCTAAGAAATGGACCAGTAACTCCACAACAACACACTGACTTTAAGCCTTTGTTTAAAGTCTGCTGTCGCCATCTTGAAATTCTACTTTTCTTTCTTTTTTTTTTTTCTATTTTTTTTTTGAGGGTTTGATGTGGTGTGAACACACATGCATATGTGTATATGTGTGCCAGGATGGACTCTTCTACTGAGCTATGCCCCAGTCCTCATCTTGATTTCATTTCAGGGGATACTGAGAAATGAATTGGGTTTAAGCACACTAAGCATGCACTCTATGGGTTACACCTCCAGCCCTCAGGATTCGTTGGATTTTATTTTCATCATGTGAACATGTACTGAGATGGGGTATGTGCACGTGAGTGCAGATACCTGAGTCGGCCTGAAGAAGACTTCAGTCGGCTCTCCTGGAGCTGAAGCTTAAAGGAAGTTTCAAGCTGTGTAACAGGGCCCTGCTAGGAACTGAAGTCTGGTGCTCTGAAAGAACAGTCAGTGCTCTTAACTGCTGAGCCATCTCTCCAGCCCTGGCCTTTGAAATTCTTAATAATGGAAGCACCATTTTCATTTTGCGGAGCCCCTCAAATTATGTAGCGACGATGTTAAGTGAAATGGAATATTAAGTGATCTGGATTGTATTCATTGATTTAGTTAATAATAAATCAATAAAATGTTTTTAGAATATCAGAGTTGTTGATGTAACCAACCGTCTTATTAAATAAGAAACACAGAAACAATGTAAAAGAGAAAGCCGAGAAGTCAGAGCTCAGAGCTAAAATCTCACCCTTCCTCCTGCTGTCCCAGCTTCGCGGAAAAAAAAGAGCTACTTCCTGTCGGTTCGTTTTTTTAAAGTATGTTGTTCTGCCTTCTCATTGGTTGTAAACCCAAACACATGACTGCCTCGTCACTCTCTGAATGTACAGCCCCCTAGGTCTTAAAGGCATATGTCTCCAATGCTGGCTGTATCCCTGAACACACAGAGATCTTATGGGATTAAAGGCGTGTGCCACCACCGCCACACTCTTGCTATGGCTCTAATAGCTCTGACCCTGAACACACAGATATCTATGGGATTAAAGGCGTGTGCCACCACCGCCACACTCTTGCTATGGCTCTAATAGCTCTGACTCCCAGACAACTTTATTTATTAACATACAATCAAAATAATAATTCAGTACAATTAGATTATCACCACATTTCCCCTTTTCTATTTTAATAAAAAGAAAAAGAAAGCAAAAGGTTATAACTAACAAAAGAAAAACTATATACAAAAGTACAATAACTATATACAATATATACAAGTAATAAATACCTAAACAGGTATTTGACAAATCAGAGAAAATAATTCCATTATCTATCCTATTTTGGTAATCCCAAGATGTATCTAATGTACTTTCTATCCTAATTAATTTTCAACTATAACTAACTAATCTTCAACCATAACTAACTAATCTTCAACTCCCTCAGAGACCCAAGAAGGGAATAATATTAGCTAACAAAAATAAAAACAGGAAGTGCATGCAAGCAACTTCCAAAAAATTTTGTGAGTTGACAGAAACAGCCAGCTGCCTGGGCAGTCACCTGAGGTTTCTCCGCAGTGTTGGGGCATCATCTTCAGCCTATAGGCTTAGTGTATCTGACAGACTCATTTGTGAAGTAGGATGTACACAAGGTCAACAGTTCAACCTCACATTGGGTGAGAGCAGTCCACGTACCAGAAACACCTGAATTCCACTAGTGTCCTGTCATGATTCAGGATTTTAAATTCTGGAAATTGTTGACAGTTTTTTAATTCAGCTGTCCATTCTTCTTGGCTGTGTATATATGGCTTCATCTCAGCATCCCCTTCTTCTCCACATCCCTCTATTAAATGCCAGTCTACTTTTGAGAGGCATGAGCTTTCAGCTGCTGTTCCATTGTACAACAGAATCCATCGGCCCTCTGCCTGTTAAGCTGCCTTCGAAGAAAAGGGCACCGTACCTTTTCCGGATGCGAAGGCCACTTCAGGGATGGGGCCATATTGTCCTGGCCTCAGAAGATGCCTTTTGATAAAGCCATAACCACACTTGTTTTGGCAAGAATCAGTAGTCCCTTGTTTCGTGATCTGTCTGTCCATTTTGTCCTGTTGATTCGAGGATACTTTGTTGTCCAGTGGCTAACTTTTGCCAGAATGAAAGTTGACTCCATATGCAGTTTCTTCAATGCCCATATTTTCTCTAAAGTAGATTGGTACTGCCAGGAGCTGACATGTCTCAAAAAAGAAAAATGTTCTAAGTTATTAAAACATTTTAAATGCCATTCTGTAGATCTCTGAAGGGTTTGAAGATGACCTGTCTAAAACATCTCTGCTCAATTTTTAAAACATATCTAATATGACTACAAGTTCTATTGTAATGTCTAACTACTAACTTTCATTTCTTTATATCCTAATAGTTGATAATAATAACATTCAAGGATCAGAAATTTGCATTACATTGTTAAATGAATGGTATAAATACAATTAGAAATATACATATAGCATTTTCTAACAATATCAATTTCAAATTTGTATACAATATAAAACAATCCAATCCAATGTAAAGTATTTAAAACTAGTAATTGTCTTTTTCTTTTCTTTCTTTCTTCTTTTTTTTTTTTTTTAAACAAGAACCTTAAATCTAATCTCCTTTGCTTAGCCTTTTTCCTAACCCTTGACAGTAACTTGTAACCAACCCCCCTAAATACTGAAAATTATCCCAGACCCAAAACCCATTAAAAAGACCAAAAAACCACCTGCCCCACACCACCTCTTTGGGAATGTGGGCATCGTATTCTTAAAATTGCTTCCTGCTGGGTATGGGCGAAGTTTTCTTTATCCTGAAAGAAAAATTTTAGGTTAATTGTCAAATTCTAGGAGAGGTAACTATATCCTTCATTATCCAGTCTGTGTATAATGCCAAAGTTTAGGGTTTATCTCAAGTCCTTATTCAAGTAGTCTTTGAGACTGGATCATCTCAGCTAGTCATCTCAAAATTGCTCTGAGCACCTTGTAGTTCAAAGCTGATCTGTGGATGATGTTTGTCAGCTTAATGATATTATTATTGTCCACGTGGAATTGTTGTTGTTGTGGGGCCCCATCTTCTTTCTGGAGACTTCAGTTGATGTTAGGCCTGGCCATGATTTCCTGCAGAAAACTGATAAGAGACTCGAACACAAAAACATATATATGCAGCTAGCCTTTTTTCTAGAATTAGTTAGTACTCTATGTGACCATTCATATCTTAACAAAGTTTAAAATGTATATATATATATATATATATATATATATATATATATATATTAATCTTGTAAATTTTGATATAAAATTTATACTTTGAGAAAAGTTTAAAGAATCAGAATAGAATCAAAGAGTTGAGATTAGTAATAGAATAGTCCCTTAATTAATTTTGCTTTTGTCCTGTACCATAGCAGAAGATGGCTCTTATTCTGGCATGATACAGGGAGTTTGCATTTTCCTTTTAACAACATGCTTGATTTTAAAGAAGGAGAGAGCCATTCTCCAACTCCAAAGTCAGCTTTAAATTTTAATTGAACTGGGACTGTTAGAAGACCAATAGTGTTAAATCTTTAGAGAAAAGCAGAAACAAACATTTAGGAAGACATAAAATTTTTTTTAGATAATATATACCCATACACCGTTTCACTCTGTTTCTTGGGATAGATGATTTGTCCCTTTTCTTCAGTTGTCTCATTTGTCCAGTGTTCTTCAGATTCCTTAACCTTCATTCTCCTAAAAGACAAAAACAAAAACCTTTCCCCAAGACTAATTTTGGGGATGTTCCTTTTTGGCAAGTTATTATCTGATGAAATGAAAAGGCATGTTTTATTGATACAAGTTAGTTTAAATTGGATGTTCATGCTGGTTGATGAACTATCACCTCCTCTAATTAAGAGGTCTCTCTTGTTCAAATCGAACCTTTATCAATTTTGATGGTACCCACAGCTTATCTTCTCCTGTAGAAACAAAAGCAAAACCACGTCCCCAATGTAATACATACCCTGGTTTCCATTCTGAGGTCAGCACATCCTTAAAGTATATAGGCTGATTTAATTCTGTAGTTTTTTCTATTATCCAATGTCTCTCTGCAGCTGTTGTTCCTTTCTCATTGGCATTCAGAAAATTCAAAGTTAGAAGAGCATTATGCAGTCTATTTCTGGGGGTTTTTGTTACCCATTTCTGTTTATTTAGCATATCCTTTAGAGTTCTGTTTGATCTTTCTATAACTGCTTGACCTGTAGGATTATGTGGTATGCCTGTAATATGCTTTATATTGTAATAAGCAAAAAACTGTTTCATTTTAACAGAGACATATGATGGAGCATTGTCAGTTTTGATTTGTGCAGGTATACCCATGATGGCCATAACTTCTAGCAAATGAGTGATTACAGAATCAGCTTTTTCAGAACTCAAAGCAGTTGCCCATTGAAATCCTGAATAAGTATCGATAGTGTGGTGTACATATTTCAATTTTCCAAATTCTGCAAAGTGAAACACGTCCATCTGCCAGATTTCATTTCTCTGAGTACCCTTTGGGTTACATCCTGCTGGTAATGGCGTCTGATTGTAGAAGGAACAAGTAGGACATTTCTTTACTATTTCTTTGGCTTGTTGCCAGGTTATGGAAAAATCCTTTTTTAAACCTTTACTATTGACGTGATGTTTTTTATGAAATTCTGAGGCCTCCAGCACATTTCCTATCAATAATTTATCAATCTCATCATTGCCTTGTGCTAGAGGGCCTGGCAGACCAGTATGGGATCGAATGTGAGTTATATATAAAGGATGATTCCTTTTCCTGATTGTATCTTGTAATTGGATAAATAGTGAAGTTAATTCTGAAGCATCAGGGATAAATTCTGCAGTCTCAATATGTAACACCACTCTTTCAGCATACTGAGAGTCAGTTACTATATTGAGAGGTTCTGAAAAATCCATTAATACCAACAGAATAGCATACAATTCTGATTTTTGAACTGAATTATACGGACTTTGAACCACTTTACTTAAATTTTCTGATTTGTAACCTGCCTTTCCTTCTTTGTTGGCATCTGTATAAAATGCACGAACTCCAGATATGGGTTTTTGCCGTACAATTCGAGGCAAGATCCAATCAGCTCTCTTTATAAGATCAATTCTATTGCTTTTGGGATATTTGCTGTTAATTTCTCCCAAAAAATTACTGCAAGCTCTTTGCCAAGGTTCACTTTCTGTCCATAATTTTTCAATGTCCTCCTTAGTTAATGGTACGACAATTTCTGCTGGGTCTATGCCTGCTAATTGACGAAGTCTCATTTTTCCTTTGTAAATCAAGTCAGAGATTTTTTCCACATAAGTTTTTAATTTTTTATTTGGTTTATTTGGTAAAAATATCCATTCCAATATAATATCTTCCCTCTGCATTAATATTCCAGTAGGAGAACGCCTAGAAGGTAAGATAACCAAAATGCAATCCAGCTTTGGATCAATACGATTCACGTGTCCTTCATGCACTTTCTTTTCTACCAAGGCTAATTCTTTCTCAGCTTCAGGTGATAATTCTCTTGGACTATTTAAGTCCTTGTCACCTTCTAAGGTTTTGAACAAATTAGTCAGTTCATCATTTTTTACCCCAACAATAGTTCGTAGATGAGAAATATCTCCAAATAATCTTTGAAAGTCATTAAGAGTCTGTAGTCTATCTCTCCGAATTTGCACCTTTTGGGGTCTAATTTTTTGTAGCTCTATTTTATATCCTAAATAATTAATAGAATCTCCTCTTTGTATCTTTTCAGGAGCAATTTGTAATCCCCAGCGAGGCAAAATTTTCTTTACTTCTTCAAACATTATTTCTAAAGTATCTGCATTTGAGTCAGCTAGTAAAATATCGTCCATATAATGATAAATTATAGATTTAGGAAATTTTTTACGTATCACTTCCAATGGCTGTTGTACAAAATATTGGCACAGAGTTGGGCTATTCAACATTCCCTGTGGGAGGACCCTCCATTGAAATCTTTTAACC
Organism: Peromyscus maniculatus bairdii; assembly: GCF_049852395.1. NCBI lineage: Eukaryota > Metazoa > Chordata > Mammalia > Rodentia > Cricetidae > Peromyscus > Peromyscus maniculatus. The sequence goes on along the minus strand of NC_134873.1, from coordinate 49,506,476 downwards.
GGTTGAGAATTATTATAAGTAGGCACTGTAAAAGCAAATCTTTCTCTGTCTTTTTCTTGTAAGGGTATTGAAAAGAAACAGTCTTTTAAAATCAATAACTATGAGAGGCCATCCTTTTGGTAACAGAGTAGGCAAAGGCATCCCAGATTGTAGAGAACCCATTGGCTGAATTACTTTGTTAATTGCCCTAAGATCTGTTACCATTCTCCATTTACCAGATTTCTTTTTAATAACAAATACAGGAGAATTCCAAGGGCTGGTTGATTCTTCAATATGCTGAGCATTTAACTGTTCTTCTACCAGCTCTTCTAAAGCCTGGAGTTTCTCTGTTGTTAAAGGCCATTGCTGGACCCATACAGGCTTGTCTGTTAACCATTTTAAAGGTAGAGCTGTTGGTGTATTTGGAAGATCATCAGTTATTGTGCCCTGTTCTTGTATAATATGGATGGCTGGTGACCACTCATTAGAACAATATCTTCTAATATTTCTCTCAGTAACATGTGCTAGTTTATGATTTGTTTCTGAGATTGGAGGGATGTTAATCTGAGTATTCCATTGTTGCAACAAGTCTCGACCCCACAGGTTCATAGTTATGTTAGCCACATATGGTTTTAATTTTCCTCTCTGTCCTTCTGGACCTATACATTCGAGCCATCTTGCACTCTGTTTCACCTGAGATAATGTCCCAATTCCTAACAGTTGAACGTTTACCTCCTGAAGAGGCCAAGTTGGATGCCAAAATTCTAGTGCAATTATGGTAACGTCCGCACCTGTGTCTACCAGACCAGACAACAAAACACCATTTATTTTTATTGTTAATTTTGGTCTTTGTTCATTAATAGAAGTTTGCCAAAAAATTTTCTTTATGTTTTCTCCTGAATTTTCTATTCTCTCTGTTTCATCATCCTGACCAGCATGATTTATTCCAATAGGCATTTGGTTATTTAATCGCTCTCCAGAGCAGGCATTTCCTCTATGGCTGCCGGAAAGGTTTGAACTGGATTTGCACTGGGGGCCTGCCTGAGGCCCCTCTGGGAGTTTCCCGAAGACTGAGGCAAAGGATTACCCTGTCTGTCCTTTGTTGATCTACATTCGTTGGTCCAGTGTTTTCCCTTACCACACCTTCTGCATACTCCAGAAGGAAGGGGCATTCTGTTGCCATTGTTCCTTGAAGAAACATTGTTTCTGGAAATGACCTGTCTACAGTCCCTTTTCAAATGTCCTTGCTTTCCACATCCAAAACATCTAACACCCCTCAAACCTTTTGAAATTACTTCTCCTACCCATGTATCATCATGCTCATCAGCTTCAACATTAATTGTTTCTCTAATCCAATCTTCCATAGGTGCAGATCTTGCCCTTAATGGCCTGATTATTCTTTTGCATGCTGCATTCGCATTCTCAAAGGCCAAAGATTCAATTATTGCCTTACCAGCTTCTGAATCCGAAACCGTTCTCTTTACTGCTGAAGCCAGTCTTTGTAAAAAATCTGTAAAAGACTCTTTTGGGCCTTGCTTCACCTTTGTAAATGACTCAGATTTTTTTCCTGGTTCCTCAACTTTGTCCCATGCATTCAAGGCTGCCGTTCGACATAAAATTAGGGTTTGGACATCATATAAACATTGTGCTTGTGCTGAAGCATATTGGCCTTCGCCCATAAGCTGATCCTGGCAAACTTGTACTCCTTTATCCCTCCATTGTTTTTCTATGTTTTTAGCCTCCTCCTTAAACCAAGTCAGAAATTGAAGTCTCTGGCTGGGTTCCAGAACACCTTGTGCGAGGTCCCGCCAGTCCTGTGGTACTATCCTATTATATGTTGACCAAGTGTTTAACATTTGCTTCACATATGGGGAATGCATACCATAAGATACTATTGCCTCCTTAAACCTTTTTAAATCCAACATTTCAATTAGAGCCCAAGTATTTTGTGTAGCCATTTGATCAGGCATCTGCTGTACTGTTACAGGATAAATTAAGGGTGACTGTGTGAAAACAGGCTTTCTTTCTGCAACCTTATGATCCTGACTTGAAACAACTTCACTGTTAATTTCTTCTGTCTGAATTTTTACAGGTTTAACAAGTTCTTCTAAAGCTGTTATCCTGGCACTTAAATTGACTATCTTTTTAAATATTAAAATGTGGATTATTATAGTGATAAGGTGCATAATTCCACCAATACTAATATTATATAGTTGTTCCATTGCCAGACTGCTTAAAATTTCGAACAAAAACCAATTTTCTTCCAATGTACACATAAAACCCATTTGTTTTTTAATGTGGAAAAAATTCTCTTTTAGATAGTTTCCTTTAAAATATCTGATATATTATGACTTACCAAATCTGCGTAGAACAGTAGAAATCCGAGGGGATTTTCAAAGCAGCCACCTAGTGTCCCAGGTGTAAATCCAGAGAGAGAGAGAGAGAGAGAGAGAGAGAGAGAGAGAGAGAGAGAGGAAAGAGAGAACGCACAAGAAAGCGTAGCCGGCTAAAGCTTAAATGCAGCCACGTGTTCCCTCTTGTGCCGAGTCAAGGCTTGGGTCTGGCTTCCTTAAGCTCCGACCACGTGCGTTGGTTTTACAGGCAGGGCCCTGTTCGGCAGGGCAGGTCTGAGTTGTTTGTAGCACCGGCTTTAGGCAAGCTGCTCACAGACCTAGGCCCGGGCTAGAAGTTGCTACCTGGACTAGGAAGCCGGGAGCTCGGACTAGGACGCCGGCAGCTCGGACTAAGACGTCGGCCGCTTCCTGCCGCTTCCTCCGCCGCCTTCCACCGCCTGCCGCCCTTGCGGGAAAGCGGACCTGCCGTCAAGCCAAGCGATTTTTAATGGATTCTTGTCACGTTGGGCGCCAGATGTTGATGTAACCAACCGTCTTATTAAATGAGAAACACAGAAACAATGTAAAAGAGAAAGCCGAGAAGTCAGAGCTCAGAGCTAAAATCTCACCCTTCCTCCTGCTGTCCCAGCTTCGCGAAAAAAAGAGCTACTTCCTGTCGGTTTTTTTAAAGTATGTTGTTCTGCCTTCTCATTGGTTGTAAACCCAAACACGTGACTGCCTCGTCACTGTCTGAATGTACAGCCCCCTAGGTCTTAAAGGCATATGTCTCCAATGCTGGCTGTATCCCTGAACACACAGAGATCTTATGGGATTAAAGGCGTGTGCCACCACCGCCACACTCGTGCTATGGCTCTAATAGCTCTGACCCTGAACACACAGATATCTATGGGATTAAAGGCGTGTGCCACCACCGCCACACTCTTGCTATGGCTCTAATAGCTCTGACTCCCAGACAACTTTATTTATTAACATACAATCAAAATAATAATTCAGTACAATTAGATTATCACCACACAGAGTGATGAGCTGGGCATGGGTGGTGCATGCTTTTAATCCCAGCACTTGGAGGTGGAGACAAGTTAAGGAGTCCATGGGCATCCTTGGCTGCAGCATTGATTTGAGGCCAGCCTAGGCCATATAAGACCCCATCTCAAAAAAAAATGATGAAAAGACAAAAACTTTTTAGAATGAAAACATTCTTAAACATTTGTTTTAGTGTGTGTGTGTGTGTGTGTGTGTGTGTGTGTGTGTGTGTGTGTGTCCAAGTGCAATGCCCAAAGGGGCCAGAAGATGGCACTAGATTCCTGGAGCTGGAATTGGAAGCAGTTATGCCCCAACATGGGTCCTGGAAACTGAACTCTCGTCCTCTGCAAGAGCCGTACATACTCTTAACTGCTGAGCCATCTCTCCAGAGCTAGGAAACAAAATTTAAAACAAACACTTTAGAGCCAATGGCAAGGTATGAGTGTGGACCAAAATGGTACTCCAATTAGTGGAGAAGGTTAGCCTAGCTCTACTTTATAGATTATCATAATAAGACTCTGAGATACAGGCAGGTGATGGTGGCACACACCTTTATTTCCGGCACTCTCTTAGGAGGTAGAGGCAGGCTAATCTCTTAGTTCGAGGCCAGCCTGGTCTACAGAGTGAGTTCCAGAACAGCCAGAACTGTTACACAGAGAAACCCTGTCTTGAAAAGCCAAAAAAAAGCCGGGCGGTGGTGGCACATGCCTTTAATTCCAGCACTTGGGAGGCAGAGGCAGGCGGATCTCTGTGAGTTCGAGGCCAGCCTGGGCTACAGAGCGAGATCCAGGAAAGGTGCAACGCTACACAGAGAAACCCTGTCTTGAAAAACCAGAGAGAGAGAGAGAGAGAGAGAGAGAGAGAGAGAGAGAGAGAGAGAGAGAGAGAATAGTAAACACTAAAATGTGTACTAAGGAATGTTCTCGTGTGTACAGGTGCATGTGTAGGGGGGAGTGTACATGCATGCATTCATGCGGAAGCCAGTGGGTCCCTCAGCTATTCTCCAGAGCAGGGTCACCTTGGTTTTTCAGATAGCTTCTCACTTGCCTCGAACTTTCCAAGTAGGCTAGGCTGTCTAGCCTGCAAGCCCCAGGGTCCACCTGTCCCCCAGAGCTGAGATTACAAACTGGTCCACCATGGCCTGCTCTTTTCTTTTTTCTTTTTTTCTTTTTCTTTTTCTTTTCTTTCTTTTTTTTTCCATCTGGGTTCTAGGGTTCAAACTAAGGTCCTTGCACTTACAAGTCAAGTATTTTACCAAGAGAACTCCCACCCCAGTTCTACACAAAACTGTTTTAATCATCCGGCTCTTTCAGTGCTGGGGCCAATTTATTCTTAACTGTCATTCTCATTAAATAATTCAACGTAAGTAAAGTGTGTGGCTGTTTATGGTGATCATAATTGTGTTAAGATCATAGTCATAGTCATAATGGAAAACATTCACTGAACAGTGCATAGGTGTCGGGGTGTAGCTCAGTGATGTGTGCAAAGCCTTGAGTTCAATATCCAGTAACACCCTCACAGAAAGAAAAGCAAAGGGGAAGGAAGGGAGGGAGGGAGGGAGGGAGGGAGGGAGGGAGGGAGGGAGGGAGGAAGGAAGGAAGGAAGGAAGGAAGGAAGGAAGGAAGGAAGGAAGGAAGGAAGGAAGATAAGAAGGGAAAAAATTGTTGGTCTGGAGAGATAGCTCATCGATTAAGAGCATTTGCTGTTCTTGCAAAGGACTGAAGTTTGGTTCTAACCACCATCATAGGTGTCTTCTCAACTGCCTATGACTCCAGTTCCCCGAGATCCAGTGCCCTCTTTCTGGCCTCTCCTCCACGGGCAGCTGCACACACAGAGACATACACCCACAAACATCTATAAATAATAAAACAAATCTGTGGGGGAGTAGGCCTGGCTATGTGTAAAGGACCTTCGCCAGACTCTGGGATTTCAGAGACAGCATTAGCCTCAGGGTCAGGATGAGAGTGTGGGTGAAGGCCCGATATCGGTCGTGGAGACGTGTTACACTTGGAAACTTGGGCAGACTGTCCGTGTAAAATAAACAAGGTGGAGAAACCTGTACAAACTGACAGCAAAAGAAACAAAAAAAAATCTCAATTAAGAGATTAAAGGCATCAAAAGAAACTTCAGGAAATCAGATGAGAAGGGACTCTTAGGAACCAGAAAATCCAAATCTACACCTGTTGATGTTATTAGGAGATCTGACCATGGTGACAGAGCCCTCCCCAATGGGATGAGTGCCCTTATAACAGACAGCCCAGGGAAGTGCCTCTCCCACCCTGTGAGGACATAGCAAAAATGCACCATCTTCTAAACCAAAGAGTAAACACCAGATCTGACGGTGCCTTGATCTTGACCTTCCCACACCCCAGAACCAGGAGTAATAAATGTCTGCCGCTCATAAGTCACCACCCAGCCTGTGGTGTTTTATTAGAGCAGCCGGAGTCGATGCCGCCCAACATGGCGCCGTCTCCTTTGTGGAGACAGGAGGAGCCTGCAGTACTAACGTCGAGCATCACCATGGAGCCCAGAGGTGAATCTTGACAGTTAACTTGGTTGGGTTCAGAATAACCATGGAAACAAATCTCTGGATGTGTTGTGAAGGAGTTTCTAGATTGGATTAATTATGGTAGGACGACCCATCCTGAATGTGGGTGGGGCCATTTTCTAGGTAGTGTCTAAGAATGAATACAAATTAGAAAGAACATTGAATCCTCTCTCTCTCTCTCTCTCTCTCTCTCTCTCTCTCTCTCTCTCTCTCTCTCTCTCTCTCTCCTTCCTAACAATGGATGCCCCATGACCCACTGCCTCAAGTTAATGTATACCATCCCACGGGAAGCCACGCCAGCTGACAGAGAGAGATACGGTGCTGCAGATACAGCTCAGGGGTAGGGTATATGATGAGCATGCAGGAGGCCTCTGTTCAAACCGGAGCACCAGGAAGAGTGGGATTGTGGAAGTGGACAAGCTGAGATCCTCACCATCACACAGCTCCTGCCAGAGACGTGGGGCACACACATGTGACCAGAGGCTCAACAATGAGGCGCCAGCCCTCTCTCTGCCACCTGAGAGACGAAGGCACTCTCAGAAAGATGAACAAATAGAATTCTCTTCTGATTATTGGTTGAGGCCATTAAAAAAAAATCAATGAAGACAAAGAGAGTCAGAACTGCACGGTGAGAATTTAGTTTGGGGTGAGGCTTCCTGTTTTTACTCACTGGCTGTCTGGAGTCCCACAGTCTTTCCAATCCTATTTTCTCAGGGTGATATTCACTGAAGATAATGTGAGGTCGCTCCGGTTTCTAAAAGCAAAGAGACACAAAATGATATATTTACCTTACTTTTAAGTGACCCTGATATTGATAATCCAAACAAACAGATAAATCACTGGGAAATTCTCGACTTTATAAAATGTCTCGCCACAAGGTGGCCTTGAAAACCTAACTCCCTGAGTAACATCTTCAGCAGAATGTGACTTTCAGAGAAGAGGATTTATATGCAGGAGCTGCTCTGTAAAGTCGGGTAGCCTTGTAGCTGCTCCAAAATCATAAATAAAATAAGCAGTCATCCTTCACCAGCATTATTCAATTGAGAGATCTGGACGAGCAAGCTAAACCACAAACACGCTCCCTTGTCACTGGCTGCATCATTAGCCTGAAGCTGCCCACCTCTCTGTGTGGTGACAGAAGCTGTCCTGGAGAAAAAAGAATAAGATAGCACGTACCCCTGTGATCATTTCTTTAGCCCACTGAACATCCGTGAAGGCCAGCTGTCTACACATCCTACTTCCACGGCTGTGAGAAGTCACACCCTGGCATGATTTCCAAGAAAGTTCTAGAATAAAGTATTTAGAGGCTCATCTGTGAACACTTACAAACTAAAGGAAATAAATCAGTCAACATGAGGTTGCTAAGAAAAAATACACATGGTATATGACTTTTTTTTTTCAGTTACCATTTTAGTACTGGTGAGAAATTCCATAGATGAAGCCCTAATTTGACTCAAGTCATTAAGTCTTCATAGATGCAGAGAGGGGAACATGGTTTCAGTGAAAAGGTGGTTACATGGATTTGTGGGTTTTTTTTTTTTTGATTGGCTATCGTAAATGGTGGTGAATGGACTCATGTGAACCTTGAAGCCGGGGTCTAGTAGAGTACCTCAGACTCAATGTCTGCGTTAAGGATTTGGGAAAACCTACTGCTAGAAGTATGCTGTGGATTACATAATCTATATTAGATAGCAGAATCTGGATTCAAGCATGTTCAATATGACATAAGAGAAAAGAAAAACACAGGGCATACATATAAAACACGTAGTACCTATAAAATATAAGGCATACATATAAAACTTGTGCATTAAGGCTGGAAAGATAGTTGGGTGGTTAAGAGCACTTGCCAAGCCCATGTTTGGTTCCCAGCACCCTCATCTGGCATGTCACAACTATCTGTAACTCCAGGGCCAGAGGATCCAATGCCCTCTCCTGGCCTCCATGGGCACCTACATGCCTGTGCACATACCCACACACAGGCATACACACATCAATAAAAATAAATCATACATTTAAAAAACTTAGATTTGTAATTACATTTGTATTTATTTATTATTGTGTGTGCAGGCACACGTGAGTGTCACAGAGTATTGTGGAGATCACGGCACAGGGTAAAGGAAGCAGTTCTCTCCCTTCACCACGTGTGTCAAGTCAGGTTACCAACAGCAGGCAGCAAGTGTTTTCACCAACTGAGCCGCCTCACTAGCCTGAAGTCCAAGACTTCACATAAAGACAAAATCTGGCTTGACGGAAAATCCATGTCAGTCATCTAGGTGTTTTGATTGGCCCCAAGTTTGACACATACCCTTGACAAAATATACACCTTAAAAAGGAGCACCTTCAAGTCAAGAGATTCTTGGCAGTTAACATCTGTTTTGCTCTTTGGTTATCAGAGTTTTTTTTTTTAATCCCCTTTATAGCCCTCTGAATTTTTACAGATTCTCTATAATGAGCATATGTTATTTTAATGAACACAAAATACTATTCTTAGTATTTGAAAATATTTGAATGACTGTCTTCTGGAAGTTGGAGCATTTTGTGTAATTTTAAAGGCTGGAACTAGAAAAAAATGCCTTAGTGTTACAAGAAAAAACTTTAGGATAAAGATTGAGCTTAAAGGATGTGAATTCTGTGCCTGGAAGTATTTGCATGGTCATTGGCTATCAACAGAAGTGTTATAGCATGGCAAAGAGGGTGTCTTCATTAGGATTTTCACTACTGTGAAGAGACATCATGGCTAAGACAACTCTTATAAAGAAATCATTTAATTGAGGTGGCTCACTTATAGTTTCAGAGGTTCAGTCCATTATCATCACGACAGGGAACATGGCAGTGTGTAGGCAACATGGTGCTGGAGCAGCTGAGAGTTCTATATCTTGCAGGCAACAGGAAGTTGACTGATACACTGGGTGGTATCCTGAGCATAGGAAACCTCAAAGCCCACCCCCACAGTGACACACTTCCTCCAACAAGGCCATACCCACTCCAACAAAGCCACACCTCCTAATAGTGTCAGTCCTTATGAGATTATGAGGGCCAATTACATTCAAACTACCACATTCCACTCTTTGGCCCCCCATAAGCTTGTAACAATATCATAATTCAAAAAGCCTTTAGTCTAACTTTAAAACTTCCCATACTCTATCACAGCCTCAACAGTGTTTAAAAGTCCAAAGTTCAAAATCTCTTCTGAGATTCATATAATCTCTTAACTGTAATCCACTATAAAATCAAAATCATAAAGCAGATCACATACTTCCAACATATAATCACACAGGATATATATCACCACTCCAAAACACAGGGAAGGGAACATAGTGAGAAAATACTGGACCAAAGCAAGACCAAAAACCAGCTAGACAAACTCCAAACTCTGCATCTCCATTCCTGATGTCAAAGTGCTCTTCAGATCTCCAACTCTGTTCAGCTTTGTTGACTGCAACACATTTCTTTCTCTTGGGCTGGTTCCACTCCCTGTTAGCAGCTCTCCTGGGCAAGTATCCCATGATTCTGGCATCTCTAACATCTTAGGTTCTCCAAGGCAATCCAGGCTTCAACTTCACAGCTTCATGTAATGGCCTCTCTATTAGGCCTCCATTCAAGGACAACCCTGACACATGCCTAGCCACAGTGGCTTTATTCCATAACACCTTTCTTCTATCATTAACTCTATATCCAGAGCCACATGGTCAAAGATGCCAAGTTCTGCTGCTAACTGTGACTGGAACATGGCTCCCTTGTTCAATTACATCTTCACCAGCTTTCTGTTTTCCTTCACTGCCTAAGCTTGGCTGTCCTTGAACTTGCTCTGTAGACCAGGCTGACCTCAAACTCACCAGCCTCTGCCTTCCCAGTGCTGGTATTAAAGGTGTGCCCCACCCCACCCAGCTCTAAGCTTTTCTTTAATTCCTTTTCACAAGTTGGCAATTCAGTTGGGTGGAATCTTGCCCTGAGGTCACCACTCCCTATATACCACTTCTTAATCCACGTATCTCCTTGAACACAGGATTTAGCTCTATCCCATTTCTTGGTGCTCTTTTTCTCCTCAAAATTTACATTTTGTAATTTACCCTGCTCATCTTGCTTCTTTACATTATAAATCTTCATTATAGTTACCACTAATATCCACACAACAGAGAATACTCTAGGCTGTTTGGAGATTTCCTCTACCACCAGAATTAATCCAAAACTCTTCACTTTAGCCTTGGGCAGACTCTTCATACAAGGGCAAAAGGCCACCACTCCCTTCAATAAAATATCACAAAAAACAATCTCTAGGCAACATACTAAAATTCTTCTCCTCTGAAACCTCTTGAGTGAATCCCCCATAGTTAAAATAACTATTAGCACCACTGTTTTCCATGTTCCTACTTGTTGGTTGTTTTTTTCCTCTTTGACTCTTTACTCTTTGGGGGGCTCTCCACCTGTGGAAGGGCCCCAAAACAGCTTGACCACACAGCTGCCATGACAGGCTTAGAGGCCCAGACACAGCTTCTGTGACAGGCTTACTGGCAGATAACACCCAGACCCAGGAAAAGCCATAAGCTGACACCACCCAGGGATCCACCCAGGGAAGTACCTAACATCCCAAACATTCCAACCATTAGATAAGGTGACCAGATGTCTCTGAATCTAGCACACACACATATTTTTTTTTTCAGATACCCCTAGACAAATGTCAGCCAATCAGGGTCCTGAACCCTGGAAATCCCCTCACCCCAACCACTGCTATGATAAAAACTCTACCCTGCTTGGGCTCAGGGCTCTCTGCTCTCATCACTGCATTGGACAGACAGAGAGACCAAGCACCAGAGCTTGAAAATAAAGGCTCTTTGCTTTTACATATAGGTTTTGGTCTCTGTGGTAGTCTTTTGGGGATCCACACAATCTGAGCATAATACCATACAGCTTCCAAATAAATCACACAGAGTCTTATTCTTTCTTATGAATGTCTGGCCTTAGCTTGGCTTGTTTCTTGCCAGCTTTTCTTAACTTAAATGATCCCATCTACTCTTTGCCTCTGGGCTTTTACATTTTTTATTTCTGTATATCTTTCTTTACTTCTTACTCCATGGTTTGCTGTGTAGTTGGGTGGTTGGCCCCTGGAGTCCTCCTCCTCATCCTGCTCTTTGATCTCTCTCCCAGATTTCTCCTTCTATTTATTCTCTCTTCCTGCCAGTCCTGCCTATCCTTTCTCCTGCCTTGCTATTGACCATTTAGCTCTTTATTTAGACAATTCAAGTGTTTCAGACAGGCACAGTAATATAGCTTCACAGAGATAAATAAATGCAACATAAAAAATGCAACACGTCTTTGCATCATTAAACAAATGTTCAACAGCACAAACAAATGTAACATATCTTAAAATAATATTCTACATCACCTACTAGTATAGCCCATTAAGCAGTGCTTATAGCATTCTACAACTTTCCAAACCCAAAATACCAAAGTCCGAATTCCTCCAAACAAACATGTAGTCAGACCTATCACAGCAATACCTCAGTCCCTGGTAACAACTTCTGTCATAGTTAGGGTTTTCATTGCTGTGAAGAGACACCATGGCCACAACAACTCTTATAAGGAAAACATTTAATTGGGGTGGCTCATTTACAGTTTCAGAGGTTCAGTCCATTATCATCATGATGGGGAGCATGGCGGTGTGCAGGCAGACGTGGTGCTGGAGCAGCTGAGAGTGCTACATCTTGCAGGCAACAGGAAGTCGACTAATACACTGGGTGTTATTGTGAGCATAGGAAACCTCAAAGCCCACCCCCACAGTGACACATTTCCTCTAACAAGGCCAATCTCCTAATAGTGTCATTCCCTATGAGATTATGGAGGCTGATTATATCCAAACTACCACAGGGATGAAATCAAATGTTTCTTCCCCCTTCCATAAGTCTCTCCATTATTTCACCACTTAGGAGAATGAGCATGATGGTATTTGTCCATGTGTTTGCTAACATCTAAGTAGGGTCACTCATGTCAAATACTAAGAAAATAATTCACCTATGATCAACAAATTGTTGGAAGGGAAATGCTAGGACTTGAACCCAGGGCCTCATACATTCTAGAGAAGCATTCGGCCACTGAGCTACACCTCTAGAATTAATAAGCACTGTTAGCTAGAAGAGTTTCCCCTTAGGACCAATGAGAAGACTCTTTGTGTAAAGGGGCTTGTCACCAAGCCTATCAGTCTGGATTTGATCCCTGGTACCCGTATGGTAGAAGAAGAGAACCAACTTGCATGGGTTGTTCTCTGACGTGTGTGTGTGTGTGTGTGTGTGTGTGTGTGTGTGTGTGTGTGTGTGTACATACACACACAAAATATGTAAATAAATAAATCCCCACCCCCAGCCCCCAGCATTTGGAAACAGACCCTCAGTGGATGCCTGAAACCACAAACAGAACCAGACCCTGGAACTAACTGTCTATATTGCCCTGCGGCTGTAACATTTGCAGGTTGTGGTACAACTGAGAATTAGCACAATGTCCCCCTTGCCCATGGCTTCATGGAGAGAAGATTTTGGCTTACCACGGTTCTTAGCAACTTCAGTGTACCTCCTCCCATTACTTTCTATAGGGCTCTTTTACCTTTTTGCTTAAAGGAAGCCCGTTCCAGCTTCCCTTCGGCAGATCTGAATTGCCAGCGCTCTTCCCCTTTGGAGCCTTTATTAAGTAAAATAGAGGTTACATGAGTGCTTGTACAAGACAGCTCACTGAGTGACTAACGAAGGGGTAAGATATACAGCGTGGATAGGATGGACGGGAATGATTGACTTCCGAGGGGATTTCCAAAGCCTGTGCTCATCCATCGACTCCTGATAATAACAAAATTATTGCAGGAGCGAGAAATATATTACAAAGAAGGAAAAGCCCAGAGACTACTTAGAATCTCATAGGTTTCATTACTTATGATAAGAATAATAGGAAGCAGTCCCAGCGGTGGAACCGAGTATGTAAATCTAGCTATAACATGAAGTCCTGGCTCCTGGACAAAGGACAGGGTATTAATAGAATAGATGCAAAAAGAGACAGAGCTAGGTAGATGAATTAGTCAGCAAAGTGCCCACCACAGGAGTATGAGGACTTGAATGCAGATCTGACAAAAAACCTCTGGCTTCCAGGTGTACATATACAGACATGCAAGCACACTCACACACATACAAAAAATAAAAAATAAAAAGAGGTAGAGAAATTGCAAAAAACAAAAGTCTGTATTCCTTTTCACTCATTCATCCACACAACAACCTCATTCGCTGATCACTTGCTGTATACCAGGCCAACTCTCTATAAAATATGCCAACTCTAGGCATAGAAACCCAGGTACAGCCTTTACCCCCATGGAGCCTACACTCTGTGGCAAGTAGATTATAACCAACTAATTATACCAATAAGATTACAGCTGTACTCAGCCCGTGAGGGAGACCTGTCCAGAGTCATGAGGTAGAGATTTGCTCTGCTCAAAGATGTTAAGACAAATAGCTCTGAATAAGACACAACAGAACTAAGACTGTAAGAAGGGTGGAGTTTACCACCACGTCTTGTGGTAGCACTCGGTCAAACAGGAACATGAAGAAATGTGGAAAAAGCTCCAGGGTGTGGTAGGTCCTGACTATAGGGGACTTGAGATGCCTGGCAGCCCTCCAGGTAGAGATTTAAGGGACAACATCAGTTATGTGGGGCTAAAGCTCAGCGGAGAGTCTTAAGTTGGGGAAACACACATGAAAGGCTTGACTAGGTGAGAAGAGCATCTTCAACCCTACCTTGATGGTTTTGATTTTATTTAGCCAGGAAGAATCAGTAAAAGCAAGCCGGGGGAGACAGCTCAATCCATAAGACGCTTGCCTCGCAAGCACCAGGACCTGAGTTTTATCCCTAGAGCCCATGTCAAAAAAAAAAAAAAAATTGCTGAGCACAGTGGTATGCAATCAGACATTTCTTTCCCATCCACCTGTTCCCAAATAATTGACTCAGAGACTTGATATTACTTATAAATGCTTGCCTGGTAGCTCAGGCTTGTTACTAGCTGACTCTCACACTTAAATTAACCCATATTTCTATTGATGCTTTGCGATGTGGTGGCACCTTTATTAGCATGGTACATTCATCTCCTGCTCCCTCTGCATCTGGCTGGTGACTCTCTCCTTTCTCCACCCTTCTTCCTCCCATCATTTTCTCTGCGTCAGGCTCTCTCGCCCCAGTCTCTTCTTGCCCTGCTATCGGCCAATCAGGTTTTTTTTTTAATTAACAATAAGCGTAATCCACAGCAGTGGGGTGATTTTATAGGGTTTATGCTAGTTTGAGGGGATGGTTGTGTTGGGATAGAGTGGTCTCTACTCACACCAGGCCATTCCCAGAGGGGATCAGAGTGTGCTTGCACAGGGGAGAGCACTCAGTACAGTGATAAGGGCTAAAAGAACAGAGAGCCAGGGAGGGCACTGCCTTTTAACCAATGACGTGAGGCAGACAGACTTGCCTTGGTCATCACATACACTGAGAGCTCCACGGATGAAATGAATGTGGAGTAGCTGAAATTAAAGTCTCCATGTCAGCCTCCGGGCTTCAAGTTCCAAGCAAGATGTCTATGAAAAGTTGTTAAGACACTGTGGAAGAAATTCCAGGTCAGGTGTCTCTGAACTAGGATCCTGGCCCCCAAACTGAAATCACAGGGGTTCCTGTGGGTACAAGGGTTCATGGTTCTCATCTGAGCTGAAATCCAGACCATTTTTTTGTGTCATGTTTCTTTAAGCCAAATGATTCTCCTGCCCTGTGGTGCTTTGTAAACGAGGAGTCTAAGTGGCTGCCCTGACCATGACTCATCTCAACCAGCATGGGAGAATGTGAAGGCCATTCTCCAAGTTTCCATATCTTGGAATACCTCACAGCAGGAAACCATCCTCTGAGGGACAGTGTCCTCGGACACCCACCTACTCCAAGCTTTTGTGAAGTCACAGCAGGGAAGGAAATCTACTTCTTTCGGAGCATCTGCTGGTGCTGGGCTCTGTGTAGGTGGCTTCTGCAGACATTGTATTCCTCAGTCCTGGTCATGTGCCATAGCTGCAGGACTTGAGCCTCTACCCGGGTAGGAGAAATGTATCCTGCTGTTTTGCTGAGAGCTCCAGACTCTCCGGTATAAAGTCCAGGCAATCAAGCCTGTCTAGCCCACCATGAGGTGACTGTTGGGGTGTACAGCCCACCATGAGGTGACTGTTGGGGTGTACAACAGGATGTGTCTTTGCCCACCTCTTCACTTCTGTTATCAACCCAATAGCAGGTGAGAGTTTGCATTATAATCTGTTCAGTTTTCCTTTTTCCTAAATTGTACTTCAGACAAGGATTGGTGGCCTTTGCCTAATTGCATCATAATATGCAAATGAGCTCTGCTAATTTAAAGGGAATGGCGAGAGGGTTTACTGAGTCTTTTCCAACAATCTCGTGTATTATTCTCCTTCACGCCAACATCACCAACTCTCAATCTTCATCCTTGGATGAGAATGTCCTACATAGGTTCAGATATTTGGCTATTTGGTCCCAAGTTGGTGACATTGTTTGGGGAGGTTTAGGAGGTGCAGCCTTGATGGAGGAAATACGTCACTGGAGAAGGGCTTTCAAAGTAAAAACCTCACCTTCTCAGTTCATTAAGAACAAGAACCGCAACACTTTGAAAACTCATACTATAGTGTGAAGGGCTGAATGAGGGCTGGAGAAACATTTCAGTAGTTAAAAGCCCTTACTGTTCTTCCAGAAGACCAGACTTAGGTTCCTCGAGTCCAGATAGGGTGGCTCATAACTACCTGTAACTCTAGTTCCAAGGGATCGGATACATTCTCTGGCCCCCTTGAGAACCTGCATATACAGGCACATACTCACACATAGACATATACACCCATTGTAACACGAATTGCTAAACGGTCTTATTAATAAAAAACCCAGAGCCAAATATGGGGGGTGAAAGCTGAAAGATCAGAGAAACAGAACAAGCCCGCCACTTTCTTACCTCTATGAAATCCTCAGCCTCAAGAGAGAGACTTCCTGTTTACTCACACCTTATATACCTTTCTGTGCCCTGCCATCTTCCTTCCTTCCTAGTGCTGGGATAAAAGGCATGTGCCACCACACCTGGATCTGTTCCCAGTGTGGACTTGAACTCACAGGGATCTAGACGGAACTCTGCCTCCCAAATGCTAGGATTAAAGGTGTGTGCTACCATTGCCTGGCCTATGTGTTTAATATAGTGGCTGGCTTTGACCTCTGATCCCCAAGCTACATATATACACAATATATCACCACAACCCATGCAATTTTTTTTTTTATTTTTAAGAAATGTTGAATGACAATGAGAACTAATGATAGCCTTTCTGCCTGGGGAGAATGCAGACTTTTCTGAGGTGAGTGAAATCACCTGCAGATTGCATTTAGTCAACGAAGTGAGTCAACATCCACACAATTGTGCTCTTTGTACAAGTGATGCCTCTTAGTCGGCTTTGAAGACATGCCTGACATCGAAGCCTGTTTCTCAAGCAGAGGCCTGGAAAGTATTTTTGCCCTTTAACAGACATATACCATTGCCTGACTCCCTGGAATAATCCTTAGTGCAGAAGTCATGGGGAGAGGGCTGGAGAGATGGCTCAGAGGTTAAGAACATTGACTGCTCTTCCAGAGGTCCTGAGTTCAGTTCCCAGCAACCACATGGTGGCTCACAACCATCTGTAATGAGATCTGGCGCCCTCTTCTGGCCTGCAGACATACATGTAGGCAGAACATTGTATGCAAAAAAAAAAGTCATGGGGAGAAAAGAGTGGATATAAACTTACCCTATGTTTAATCCAGTCCTGTGGTGAGCATGTGCCCATGTGTGCTATGCCTAAGGCGTAGAGTAAACACGGAAAGAGCAGGGTGAACAAGACAGAAGAGCTCACAGCACTCACACAATGACAGCACTAACATGTGAAGGGCACCATGACAGAACATGGCCCAAGCCTTACCGTAGAGCCTCCGAAGGCAGAGACGGGACCTTCCTTTGGAAGTTCACACTTCACACAAGAGTTAAGGAAGTGAACCTGGACCAAAAAAAGACATATCTAAGTTTCACACTCAGGTATCATTTCTGCACAATTCTACCAGTAAGTGACCAACTTCCTAGGGGAAAAAAATGTATTATTAACAGAAATAACATTGGAAGAGCTTAGGAGCTGAAGAATTGGCTGGATCACTATGCATGAGATTTTTAAATTGACTTTGAGATGTTTTAATTGGCTTTTACAGATTTGTATTTTCTTTGCAGAATAATAGTTAAACTTTTCTGGCTTTCAGATGGTTAATCGAGGTATTAAAAAAATGAAGAAATGGTTCAATTTTTATGAAAAATTCTAGCCTGGAGACTACTGCTTCTGTACATCCTTTAGCTGTAGCTTCACTTTTTAAACCATATGTGGTAGAGCTTGGCTAAGATCGTTTAGTTGGTAGTAGTATAGCAATGTTACTTTTCTTAGTTTTGAAAATCATCCTGTAGTTATATACATACCAAGATTAAGAGACTCGAAGCAGGCATATAGGGGGTGTGGTACGCACAGCAAGATATTTCTGTACTCATTTTGCAAGTTTTCAAAGGAAAAATTTAAAATTAGTTCAGAGTAAGAAGTAAATAAATATACGTTCATAGATACAAGTTGGCTTGATATTTAAGTTTTTAGGAGTTCAGCAATACTTGGAGAAGTGTGTTCTGCAAACTCTTCATTCCCAATCAATGACAGCCAAGCTAAATACAGAAACTTCAAAGTACAATTTGACATTGCCACAGTATTTAAGCACATGAGAATTTCATGTATATATATAAATGCATATTTAAATATATATAATATATATTATATATATAATGTGTTTTGATCATCTTCCCCAACTTCTATCCCTGACGCCTCTGTGATCCCGACTTCATGACCTCTTTTCTTCTCTCTTTGTTTTATAACTCACTGAGCCCAGTTCATGCTGCCCAGATGTTCATGGATGTGGAGTCATCCACAGGACTGTGGTTGGCCTACCAAGGACCATATCCTTCAAGAAAATCGATTCTTCCTCCTTCAGAAGCCATCGACTGTCGATAGCACCTCAGCTGGGGGTTGTGGGGAAGTTCATGAACCCTTCCCCACGCCATGCTGGAACACTGACTGTCTGGATCTTGTACAGGCAACCAACGCTGCTGTAGGTTCACGAGCAAGCGTAGCAATCCCGCCATGGGCAGAAGACACTGTGTCTTTTCTGTTCTCCCCAACTTCTGGCTCTTATGTTCTTCCCACTCCTTCTTCTGTGATGGTCTCTGAGCCTTGGAGGACAAAGGGGATGAGATGAACCTATCTGTAGAAATTTGTTTTTACTGCATATTTTTTAAAGCCTGCCATAGAGATCTCTAGGGAATCAAATGAATGGATTTGTTTGCATATAGGTAGATGGATGATGGATGGATGGATGGATGGATGGATGGATGGATGGATGGATGGGGAGAGAGAGAGAGACAAGTGGATAGATAGGTAGATATATATTTATTGTGTGTGTGCATGTTTGTGAGTGTACGTGTGTGTGTGTGTGTGTGTGTGTGTGTGTGTGTGTGTGTGTGTGTGTTTGCATGCATCACAGTGCATGTGTGGGAAGTCAAAAGGAGAACTTAGAGGAATCGATTCTCTTCTTTCACCCTATGAGTTCCAAGGATCCAACTCAGGCTGTCCGGCCTACCAAATGATTTTACCCACTGAGAAAGCTCACCCAGGCCTAACAAATGATTTTACCCACTGAGAAAGCTCACCCAGGCCTAACAAATGATTTTACCCACTGAGAAAGCTCACCCAGGCCTAACAAATGATTTTACCCACTGAAATAGCTCACCAGCCCCACCTCATTATTTAAGACAGAATCTCTCAATAAGTCTAGACGAGTTGCAACTGAACGCACCAGGCTTTGCGGACTCCCCATGGGAGGCCTTACCTTTTCGGAGGAGGGTTGTGGGAGGAGGGATGAGGGAGAGCGGGAGGAGGGATGAGAGGGGCATCTGTGGTTGGTATGTAAAATGAATAAAAAACCTTTCTTAATAAAAATAAATAAATTAAAACAAAAAAATCTAGACGAGTTGTCCAGCAAACTTCAGGGAGTCACCCACCTCTACCTCCTCAGGCTGGGATTATAGGCACATGGGCTGTACCCCACTCTTCACACGGGTCTTGAGGACCTGAACTCAGGTCTCATAGCTGCACAGCGAGCACTGTCAGCTGAGCCATCTCTCCAGCCCTAGACACTTATTTCAAAAGAGTTGGTGCAGGCGATGGAGGAGCCCATGTGATAGAGTAGAGTCAGCAGGATGAGAATTGTGAAAGGACACAGAGTCCAAAGTCAGTCTCCCAGAAGAATTCCTCCTTGCTCAGAGTCAATCTTCAGTCTATTGAGAACTTTAGGTAACTGGACCAGCCCACCATCCATGTTAGGGAAGACAACCTACATTACTCAAAGCCTACTGATGTAAATGTTTTTGTTCTTGTTTTTTTTAGATTTACTTATTATGTATACAGTGTTCTGTCTACATGCATGCCTGCATGCCAGAAGAGGGCATCAGACCTCATTCTAGATGGTTGGGAGCCACCATGTGGTTGCTGGGAATTGAACTCAGGAACTCTGGAAGAGCAACCTGGGCTCTTAACCTCTGAGCCATCTCTCCAGCCCTGATGTAAATGTTCATGTCATTAAAAATAACCCTCGCAGAAACACTCAAAATAATATTTTATCTGATATCTGATTAGCAGCAGCCAGACAGGTTGACACATAGAATTAGCCGTTATATAGTCCGTGACAGCTTAGAATTCAGAAGGCTTCCAGTGGAGATAGCTTAAGAATTATTGCATAAGACAACCTTTAACAGTCTGTCAAACAGTTGCATTAATGAAGAATGTTCAAACCTAGCACAATGACACACACTTGTAAACACAGCACTTTGAAGCTGGAGGCAAGAGGATCATGAGTTTAAGGCCACCCTCTACTATATGGTGAGTGAGAGGTCAGCCTGACCACCTGAGATCCTGTCTCCCAGCTCATCCCACCCCATAAAAAAGTTTGGACCCTGAGGGAAAACTCTTAAGTTTTAAGTTTTGTTTGCACACACAAAGGGGAAAAGTCATAAAGAACACTTATTTTATTAGAGTGCTGGAGCCTTCAGGGGAGGGGCAATATTGCTGCTAATGGGGAGACTAGATCTCTCCACAATTTTATTCTGACCGATGAGCCTAAGGCATGGAATCCATCTTTGCTCACTGCATCCAATTCCTATTGATCTAATCCAGAATTCACAAATTTTTTAATATCCCCATCATTTTAATATCTCTATAATTTTTTTTTCCCCACACAGCCCCTCAACCACAAAAAGCAACTAACTGGAGATTAAATCAGTGTGTAGGTCCCCATGACCGAGCTGCTTGCAAAAATAACATAATGAAAATAAGAAATAAAATATATTCAATTCGCTTTGGAAATGAATTACTTAGGAAAAGATGTCATTGGGCCGAGAGGCAGTGTTTGCAGCTTTCCTAACACTGGGTCCTGTCCTTAACCTGCTCCACCACCCCCACTTTTTCCCAAGAGTATATTGTCTTCTATTTCAAAAACTTACAAAAAAAAATTTTTTTTTGGCTTTTCGAAACAGGGTTTCTCTGTGTAGTTTTGCGCCTTTCCTGGAACTCACTCTGTAGCCCAGGCTGGCCTTGAACTCACAGAGATCCACCTGCCTCTGCCTCCCGAGTGCTGGGACTAAAGGCGTGCGCCACCACCGCCCGGCAAAAACTTACAAAAAATATTTTTAAATTTTGTTGTTGTTGTTGTTGTTGGTGGTGGTGGTGGTGATGGTGTGTGTGTGTGTGTGTGTGTGTGTGTGTGTGTGTGTGTGTGTGTGTGTGTGTATGTGTGTGTGTTTACATGCATACAAAGGTCAGAGAACAGCTCTGGGGAAACAGTTCTCTCCTTCCACCTTTATGCAGTCTCTGGGATCAAACTCCAGTCCTCAGTCTTGGCAGTAAACGCCTTTATCACTGAGCCAGCTTGCTGGCCCCAAATTAAATCTTACAGGCTTTTTGTTGTTGTTGTTGTTTTAAGCATGAAAAAAATAATAAAATAAAATAAAGGGGCATGGTTTCTAAAAGGAATTTTGAAATACTGTGTGTCAATCAGGAGCCAGACATCTTCCCCAACCCTAGAATCGGTCTGGTCTGGTCCTGCATACTTGCACTGTACCAACAGCTGCTGAGCACCTTGGCCTCCCAGGTAAGACACCTGAGCAGGCAAGGTAGCACAACCTGATGTTGACCCTGTGACTCACCTTGAGCAGAAGTTCACTTGGTGTCACACAGATGTCAACAATCACTGTTTCCCCAGATGTTGAAAATATGTTGTGGTACCCCTGTGAGCCGACTGGGTGTCCTGGGGGCATGGCCCAATTTGCAGATGAGGACTCCATTCTTGTACTGCTAAGGCTGTTTTCTTGTTTGTAAACCCCCAGCATCTGATGAAAATGTCTGGCAATGATCCTGTGTAAGCCTACAATTAAGCAAAATATAGCCCTGGCCATTATGGTATAGTTCTAACTCCTCATAAATCATATCTTCCTACAGTGGTTGGAATGAAAATGGCCCTCCTAGGCCCAGAGGGAGTGGCAACTATTGGGAGGTGTGGCCTTGTGGGAGTGGGTGTGGCCTTGTAGGGGAAGTGTGTCACCGGGGGAGGGCTTTGAGGTTTCAGAAGATCACCCAGGCCCGATGTCATTTCTATCTTCCTGCTGCCTGTGGACCCAGATGTAGAACTCTCAGCTTCTCTCCAGCACCATGTCTGCCTGCATGCCGCCATGCTCCTGCCATGATGACAATGGACTGAACCTCTGAACAGTAAGCCAGCCCCAATTAAATGTTTTCCTTTTTAAGAGCTGCTGTGGCCATGGTATCTCTCCACAGCAATAGAAACACTAAGACACTTCCCTTCTCAGTCTGTGAACACAGAAGATTAGAACCTCAATGGCCACCCATCCCAAATAAGGACCAAGAGCACATGACAGATTCTTTGTCTCTGTTATAAATCAAGACAGTCACAACCGTATTAACTATGCCAGGTTTTTTTTTTGTTTGTTTTTTTGTTTTTTTTTGGTTTTTTTTTTTTGGTTTTTCGAGACAGGGTTTCTCTGTATAGCTTTGCGCCTTTCCTGGAACTCGCTTGGTAGCCCAGGCTGGCCTCGAACTCACAGAGATCCGCCTGCCTCTGCCTCCCGAGTGCTGGGATTAAAGGCGTGCGCCACCACCGCCCGGCTAACTATGCCAGTTTTTAAGGGATAACTAAGGCCGGAAGCAATACAAAAATAGGTTAAATTTGGAGTCACTAATGGTTAACCAGTCTCAACCGCACGTTAACATAATCTGGATTTTTCTGTCCAACCGTATTTATTTCTCTTTCCCTGTGTTGAGGATCATGTTAAGTGACTCTGACAGCACAGTTAGTTTGTGGTGTTTTTTGTTTTGTTTCATTGGGGAAGTCGTCTTAAACATAGCCTGCAATCAAAATCCTTGTTTTGTTTTGTTTTGCTTTGTTTTGTTTTGTTTTTTCTTTGGGATCCGTACCTTCTCTTCTCAGTCACCATTGTCAACATCAGAATGCAAACTATTTACCTCGCTTGGCCGAAGCCAACCCTTGGGGAGATGACTTCTGCCCATTATGCCTAGTTTTTGTCCTGGCTCCTTGACTATAGGCAAAGGAAACAAAGTGTTTGCCCCCAGCCACCTTGGGAGCTCTCCAAGCTTTTAGTGCGCTCTTTAGCCACACGCAGTTGACACGACCTGTACTGACATTAAGCTCCTATCTTGTAACAGAGCCCCTATTCCCTTTCCAAGAATAAATCCAAACTTATCAGAACATATTTTTAAAACCTCTCTCATAACACACAACACAATCTGCAATAGTGGCGCAGAGCAGCTTTGCACGCCAGGACAGGTGCCTCCTGCCAGAAGGGTGGTGCCGTCTTGGGTTCCATTCTCAACAGACTTCCGTGGACTGTCTCCCTTCTTCCTCACAGGGGCTTATCTATAAGTCAGATGTCAACAGATGCACTGGACGCTTTATCCTTCCATCTGTCTGGCATTTCAAAAATGCTGAGAGTTAAGCACATTTTTCAGGAAACCTGCTTTCTGATTGCCTGGGGACAGAAGGGTGATGGGGTCCTTAGCGGGATCCCTGTTTGGAGCCGATATCCCACAGGCCACCTCCCGGTGTCTAGACTCTTAGCTGGCTCCTAGCTTTCAGTGGCGAGATTGATGAATAGAGTTCCCTAAAAATTAAAACCCTGGGAAAAGCACAGGCCCGGGAGTCAGAACCGAGCAGCTGAATGATGGTCTCTTCCGGAAGTCAGAGTGGGCGCTTTTTCTCGCCCTGCTCCTGGGGATAAAAGTGAAGTCTAAACTTCCTTACAACGCTGACTAATTCCCCATCAGGAGGGCCTCCAGCCTTTTGCAGAGCTAATTACGGGAGTGGTAAATGAAGGGTCTCTGGAAGTGAGAGCTGTCGGGAGAGGGAAGAGGGGGAAAGGAAAAAGCAAATCCCCAAGCCTTAGTGGCTTGCCAAACAGGAGGGGTTTTTCAGAGGCTGTGAGATAGGCTAGCCCACCCCCAGGCCTCCTTCAGACACGTTTTTTTCTTCCTCCCTGACTCATCGGGTTTCTTCAGGAACGCCTGGTGAGAAAGGATTATGAGGCAGGCGAGGGAGCCAGCCCCTTTTTTGGCAGCACAGACACACTCCGATTTCAGATGCGGCAGATCTCCGAGAACAGACTCCGTGTGCTGGCGTTCTAGGCTGGAGTCCAGCAGCAGTTCAGCGCTTGAAGTACATCAGATGGATCGCCCTGTCAGCCAGAGAGACTCGAGGACTTTCCTGGGGCTACACCTCTCCAGAAGTTTGAAGATGTGGCGACAGGTTTGCCTTCGGAGACGTGCGAATGTCACCAGCTGGGAGTGGCAGATGCCAAGAGCCTGTCGGGAAAACAGATCTCCATCTGGCCCTGGCCTAGGCTTCCTGGGACACAGATTAGAATGGGTTGAAACAAAGCAGCGGAAGCCCGAGTTTAGATTTCGCACACATTGTTCCGGTCTTGGGGTCATTTCCTGCCTTTAGAATTCATTTCCTTTCCAGGTCCACAAAAGCTTGATGAAGGGCAAGAAAGAAGTTGTTGGGGGTTGCCATTGCTTGGGTCCACACAGGAGCAGCCCTGCCTCTACCCCAAGGTCTACACCACTCGCTCTCGGTGCTCCTGTCTGTTCACACTGAGCCAGGATGGAGGAAGCCCCAGGAAAACATAAACTAGAGAAGGGAGCCATCCCCAGACTGAGTCCGATGAACTCGCTTGTTCCTCGAAAACAGACTGGGAGGTGGGCAAAATACTGGGGTTTCATCGAGGGGCTCCCTTCACCCACACTCCCTTGAAGGACGTAGCCCCACACATACACACCCCGAAAACTGGAGGTTTAAAGTAAGGGCCACAGCCTGCTTCCTGACCTTCCTGAGTCCCCACCAGCAGGCCAGCCAGGTACACAGGACAGTGAGGTTTGCGACACAATGACTTGCTTTGTCGTGTCCCGCTCGGTTTTGTTTCACATTTTGTTCCAACAAGGATTTCAGGCAGCAATAATAGCTTTTCTGGCAGCATTTTTTTAGGCTGGTTTTGAGCCCTTTGAAGTTGATGGAATCCTTACTGGAAAATATTTCTGCGGCTCTCACCGTGCCCCGAACACATTGCAATTCTGCTGTGCCCCGCCTACCTTCACCACCACCACCACCACCACCACCACCACCACCACCACCACCACCTACAACACAATCCAGGGTGGACCTTTTGGCTCCAAAGATGACAGGAGCCAGACTAAACTCAATGCAGATCTAATGCCCCTTTCATTTTTCTGAAATCTAACCTGTACAGCACTTGTCAGGATGAACCTGTGTGTTCAAACACTCTGTCTCAATGGGCTGTAAGCTCCCACGTAAACCACGGGCTGTTATGCCACATCCATGCAGCTGAACGAAGCAACTTAGCAGGAAGCCCCTTCCTTGGTGACCAGATTCTATTATAGTGCCACCAATGCCCACAAGCAGAATCTGTTATTTCCCCACAGTTTAAACAGTCTGTGCTCAAGGCCACTCAGGGGTTGGTGGTAAGTGAGGGTTTTCTGCCTGGGTCCATCTGTGTCATTCAGGAATCGACACAGCTGACTTTCTGAATAGCTCCATCTCAGGAGGTATTCAGAGAGATGGCCTCCCATGACCTTTGTGATTGTCCCTGTGAACTTTAGGATGTTCCGGAAGAAGTCAGTAACTAGGGGGAAAAAATAGTTCTGTATCAAGTCGGTCTGGTTTGGAGATCCGCCCTAATAGACCTGGAGGGTATGAAGCCTACCCAGAAAAAAACAGTGCGTGTGGATTCTCAAAGCGAGTCCTCAGAAATCAAGAGCAGAATGCTGGTTTCTAGAGACTGAGGAAAGCAAGGGGGGCGGGGGATTGGTCAGTGGGTAGTGGGTATCCACTAGACAGGAAATAAGCTCTGAGGCTCCATTGCTCAGTCAGGTGCTTATGTGTCTATGAAGATACACTGTGTAATCCCCCAAAAAGCTAAGGAAAATTGATTTTAAATGCTTGAGGAAAAAGAAATGCTAAATTCTTATGGAGAAAGACTTGCCTACCCTGATTTGAACATTACATAATAAGTATTTACAGTGAAACATCACATGGTATCCATAAATATGTACAAGTTTTATTAAATTTTTTTAATTAAAATTTTTTTTAATTTCCTTTTAAAAACAAGTCTACCAGACTCCTAGCTTCCCCCTGGCTTCCCCCTGAGAGAGTTCTTGCAGACATGAACATCAGATTCCTAGGGCTGGGGGCATTTGTAAACTATTGTTTTTGAACTTTAGGGAGTATAAATGGGACCCCAGCAGCAGACACTGATGTAAGTTAGCCTGTGGCTTTGGATAACTGTGCTGTAAGTCATAGGTTCACATGACATCCACACAGATGAAGTAGTAACAGCTGAACATGACACCATGGTTCGGGGCCAGGCTTTGGCACTTGGTGAGACCTTGAAGAGACAAACCATTTCCCAATACTGACAACCTCAGGACTAACCAAAGATTTTCAAAAACCCAGCACAAACCAGGGTTCCAAATCATAGCCCCAAACTACAAAATACTAGAGACAGTCCAAGGCATCAGAAGGACCAAGGCTTCCCTAGTGTGCCCTAAACACGCATTGAAGTTGTCCAGTGCAGAAACCCAAGGCCTAGGACCCCTACGAATCCAAGGTCAGGGGGTCCAAGAACTGCAATAGTGACAGCATCTTTCTTTGCTCATAGCTGTTTCCAAGTAAGAAAAATAGAAAAGAAGGTGAGAAGGGGGGAGTCCTGGGTTCTATAAGGAAGCAGGCTGTGCAAGTCAAAGAGAACAAGCCAGTAAGCAGCACTCCTCCATGGCCTCTGCATCAGCTCCTGCCTCCAGGTTCCTGCCCTGCTTGAGTTCCTGCCCTGACTGCCTTGGAGATGAACAGTGATGTGGGGGTGTAAGCCAAACAAACCCCTTTCTCCTCCCCAAGCTGCTTGGGTCACGGTGTTTCATCACAGCAGTGACAGCCTTAGCTAGGACAACTCCCAAGTCTGAACCATTGTGCTATCACTTTTCCTGGCACCAGGAGGACTTTCTTAACTCAAGGCTACTCCAGCCACTGACTCAGGATCAAGGTATCCCCGGCAGTTTCTATAGACTGAGAATTCTCAAATGTACAAGAGACATTTTTGCTCGCGTTGATTTAAACACACATGGACCGGTAGACCTTAAGACACTCTACTCAGAGGAGACATTCATGAAGCTTGGGTCAACTAGCGCCTTTCCACCAGATTTCCCCCATCTCCCTCCCCCTACCCCTTCCCAAACTCAACTTCCTAATAATAGTGCTTATCCTGGGGTGCTGAGCGCCCCCTAGTGGGAGGAATGAACATAGAGGACGGACCACTTGGATGGCGTTTTCAGTAACCTGTCCACCCCCAACTTCCTGCCCCTCAGCTGATTTCGCCTTCCAGCCTCCTCGTGGTTCTTAGAATGATTCATTCTTCCCACGATGATTGGACCTTTTGCCTCATAAAGCACTCTCTGTCTTTTCAGATATAATGAACTAAAATTAAGCAGAAGGCAGCCCGGAGCTGCAGGAAAAACTCCCTATGGTGAGAGCTTGCAACCCTACCATAGCCCTATAAGGCAAGCTGAGGGAGCCCTGGCTGCCCAGGGCAGAACAATAGAGGATAAGTTAGAAAGATATTTTTGGAAGTTTGGAGAATGAGGAGTGGCCGTTTCCCAGATTAATATTAAATGCCCTGCCATACCAGACCTCTGCTAAGGCCAGATGAATGCCCAACATCTACCCATTTGCTATAAACATGTGAAACCTATCCCAGTGAGAGAGCACCCATTTTCAGGCACACTGTGTACAGATGTAGGGCATTCTGAACATTTGAGTAGTTCTCTCCACTCTTTAAGGCCACCATCATGGGCCTCTATGACAGATGAGCCTTAATATGTGGCAGTCGATAAAGCATTTAAATTACCTGGAGTACATACACTCACTAAGCACCGAGAGCTTATGAGTTTTTATCATATGCACACATCTAACTTAGTCCCTTATTCAAACAAAGGTCTTAAAAAAAAAATGAGAGAGAAGAGGAAGGGGGTGTCCGGAAGCGAAGCTCAATAGTACAATGCTGGCCCAACATATCCAAGGCCTTGTTTTAATCTCATCATTGGAAAGGGGCGTTTGGGGAGTCAGGGAGCGTTACCGTGTTTGCAAGGCATGCATTAAGAATTCCTTTGAGCACGTACAGCCTTTAGTCAGTTATTTTCCTTATTAAATGTGAGTCATGGTTTTTGATTTTTCATTGTGTACATTTTATTCATCACAGTACTGTGTTACATAAAGTCATTTTCAAGCAAGTGTACATTTATTTAACAGCATGCTCCCGCTACAGCCCCTTTCTCAGCCCTTCCCCTTCCTGGTAGTTTTCCCTTTTATGCCTAGATAGTTTTATTTCAACTTTCCATGCTATAGACACATGAGATTTTCTGTATCAAATGTAGGACTGACAAAGGAGAGAAAATACAGTATTTGTCTTTCTGACACTGACTGAATTTGCTGGATATAATGTATCTCCAAATGTATCCATTTCCCGGCAAACAAGGTAACTTTGTTCTTCTTTGTGGGTGAAATACATGTCACTTAGTATATATATGCATTTTCTGTATCCATTCTTCTGTTGTTGGACATCTGGGTTAGTTCTGTAAATTAGCTATTGTGAACAGTGGTACATTAACCCTGATGCACAAGTATCTTTCATAGTCCTTTCTTAAATTCTATCTCTGATAACTTGCTCTGGGCAAAGCTCAGCCAGTCTCATCCCACTGGCCCACGGCCTGTCCCTGGGGTACACGACAGTCACGTAGCACACACCTCCGTGAACAGCTCTGTGGCTGTGCTTTCAATTGCTCCTAAATTTGGGTCATCAGTAGCCATCTGATAAATCCCCTGAAACTTGGCCCACAATGTGGCCAGCTCCACTACACAATGGCTCCCATCTGATCTTTAGCTTGGTGGCTTGGACACTCTAATCCACAAAGGCTTTCAATGTTGAGCCTTTTCTGTTTCTCTTTGAGGACCATTCGACGCTCCTCATATTTCTGACAACCAAGAACTTTGGAAGAATTTCTGCCCTGGGGCGCTCTCATTTTTTGTGTGTGTCCAGATTGGCCTCCTTCCAAACTCGCCAGGGGCATCACAGAATGAAGCTGTCTGTGGAAGGCTGCTGGACAAATTGGACACAAGTTCACTGGACATCTGATAGAAAGAAAGGGCGAAATGGTCCAAGCTCGGTCAGCCTCTCAAGCTTGACAGCAAAAGAACTGGAATTTCTTCTTGCATAATGTGAGCTTGAATTAAAGACTTTTTTCAGTCTGCAGGGCCTTTGACCTTTACTCTGAATGGAACAGTCACTGGGCAGGGCCAGGCTCTGGCTTGGAAGGGAGGACACATTGATTTTAAGGCCTGTTCCTTCTCCAACATAAGAAGACAAAACACTCTGTTGACTTAGATGAGCCGTTCTGTCAGGGTATAGGAAGTTCTAAGTAGCATTAACTGGCCCTGCTTTTGTGAGGAAGGGTGGTGATGTATGTTTATAAGGATATATGAGAAGGAAATGAGAATTAAAAAGAATGAATCTAAGTGGTGGCTGCTTTGTGTGTCTGGATGAGAATGGGCCCTAGCTCAGACAAGAAATTTTCCTTCTTATGTCTTGACTTCAGGAGAATAAAAACTAAACCACAGATCTAAAGATGAGTACATATTCACCATGGGAGAGAGGGGACGAAATGAGTTATACTTTAAAGAGATCCTGGGTCACAAGGAACGAGTGCTTATAACTCTGGAAGCATTTGTTTCCTGTAAGTCGCCATGGATGAGAAGAAATGGTGAGGAGAAGGTTACACACACACACACACACACACACAAAATCGTATAAGCTGAAATGTGTTCATCTGGGTTATGTGGAATGGGTTGGATCATTAGCACTGAAAGCTCTCCAAGAAAAAGTCAAAAGTTAACCACCAGTTTTGGGAAATTCAGATAAGTAACCACAGGCTAGTAGGGCCAGCCCAATGCTAAAGCTAACAGACTCACCAGTATATAGTGTGAGAGATGTCCAAAGAGGATAAACCCCTGAGTCATGCCCCAGAGAACTTCCATGAGTCCCCATGAGCCCCCAAGGCAGGTCCATAGACAAGAGAACAGGCCAAGCCACTTCTTAGTACCTACGATAAGTTAGACACACATTTACTAATAGCCCTAAGGGAATAGAGTCGAGGAAAGAGGTATGCAGCTGTTGGCTATCATCCAAACAAACCAAATAAAGACTTGAACTGAGGCCAGAGAAGCAGGGTGTGGATCACCTTGGGAAACTGGGTGGGGATCATTAGCTCTACACTCAAGCAAGGGACAAAAGGGTGTTGGTATATCTATACCAGTGGGTGTGAGCATTCCACAGCCTGGATGTTTGTGGAAGAAGCGCCAATAAATATGGAATGCAAGTTCCTCCTGCTATCCTAAAACCCTTTTACCAGCTGAGTGTTTGGTTAGTTTAAAGCCGCCATGTAAAGAAGTTCTTAGTAACATGGAAGCTAAGAGTGCAGCTAGACACTGGAGTAAACAGCCAAGGTAGGAACACATACTCAAGGAGACAGAGAAGGTCATCTGAATGTCACTTTGGGCTTGAAGCTGTAGCTACGCCCTTAAAGTCATCACTGACATCATCTGCTTGATTCTAAGGCTGTCAGTGACTCTGCAGCATCCTTTCTAGTCTTTGTTTTCGTCCTGGTCAGTTGGTACCAACTTCCAATTCCATGTTCAATAACCTTAGGTTGGGGCCATCAGACGCCCCAGCAGGTAAGGTCACTAGCCTAATGATCTGAGCCACACGGTGGGAGGAGAGAATCGATCTCTACAAGTTAGACTTTGTCCTCCACATGCACAACAGTGTGGTGTGTGTGTGTGTGTGTGTGTGTGTGTGTGTGTGTGTGTGTGTGTGTGTGTTTAGAAAATAGAAACTCAGGCTGGTAGCTTCCATCAGAGCATGGTGAGAGAAATCACACAATGGAATTTAACAAACACTGCAGACCAAGGCTTTTTTTTTTTTTTCTGGAAAGGCTGTTATTAAACATCTGCCGTTACACCATGCCTTGGAGAGAAGTTTTGCCTGACAGAGAGAGGAGGAGGGGGGAGCTGAGGAGGAGGGTTGGGGAATGAGATGGAGAACTCTAGAGTGAACAGAGAGAGGTGGGTGCCAGTTTTGGCCTTGGCTCCTTCGTACAAGCCTCCCTTCCCAAGTCAAGCTTTGGAGCTAGGATTTAAAGGTCGCTGGGTGAGTGCTTGCACGTGTTTCTGTGATGTAGGGGTAACTCACTCTGCGCTGCTTTGCAGGGCTGTCTTCCTACTTACTGTGTTGGAGGTTTATGATCTAGAGCATCATAGCCCAAATGCATCCTTCGTATACTCTGCATCCTGGACTACTATACCCTGTACCCAACGTGTCTCTTACAGATGTGAAGTGTTTTCTCAATCTCACTCTCTATCACTTCAACCTCACCATATGACAGTGTGTCCCTTTCATCTGAAACGCGTTCCCTGTTGACCTTCAAGTTTAACAGCTTGCATCTCTTGAAAGCGTTCCCGGGGCAGATCTATTACTCCCCCTGGCCAAGAGGTATTTAGCTTCAAGGTTTTTATTCAGTTTTGCCTCCCACAACCATCTCTCCCTCCGACCTTTCGAAGTTGAAGTCCCACCAATATCTCCGGAAGAGGCAGTCTCTTACTGGAGATTGGGTCAGGAGCAGACTCTGAACCAAGCAATCAAATCTGTATGGCAGGTGGGATTTGAAGCCCTCTCAAGAACTGGAAGTCGAAGGAAGGTTGTCCTCACCTGAGTCAAAGCCTAGCCTGAGAGAGAGGTTTGCAGACAGCCATGTATTTGAAGATCCCAGAAAACAGGAATGTAGTATGTGAGTAGAGGAAGAAGAGAAGAGAAGCCAGTACAGGATATGTTATTAAATGGGCACAGTTCTTTGGCCACCTAGCCTCGCTGAATCATTGAGCCCTGGGTTTAATGAGAGATCCTGTATGGTGGAGGGTAACCGAGAAAGACCATGGACATCCATTTCTGGCCTCCACATGCAGGTCCATGTGCACACATATCCACACAAGTACATACACATGCCACACACATACATACTATATATGCAGGTATATACACATATATTTCATGTACTTTAACCCATTTTGGTTGTTATTCTGATTAGTGATCAGATTATTTGATCTTTGGCCAATGGAATGATATTCACATTGGTTCCTGAAGTTTTCTGGTGCAACCTCAATAGTCTTTGCTTCATCTTTCTTTTCTGGTATGATAAGATAGTCTACAAGTTTCTGGAGAGATGGAAATGCCCTCATCTGTGTTGTATAATAGTGTGACCACCAATCACGTGGCTATTCAATTCTGGACATGAGGCTAATGCAGCTGGGCAGCCGAATTTTAACTGGAATTAAATTTGGATTAACTTTACTTTAAATAGACACTTGTGGCTAGTTGCTACCCATATAGAAGTGCCTAGTTCTTCTTGCAAAACCAATGAAAACGTTTAGATAGAGAGAAACCCAATTTGCCTACTGTGGAATTCAATCCTTATTAGAACATTGCAAGGATTGACTTCCTCTCATCTCAGAGACTTCTGTAAAATCCTGATTTACAAGCCCCCCCACACACACACCCCTGTTGTGTCTCTCAAGGTCCTCAGAAGTCTGCTTTTAAGTTGTTTTAGTGTTGTTAAAATACTAATGAGCGGCTACATTT
The DNA here is from genome assembly GCF_049852395.1 of Peromyscus maniculatus bairdii. Classification (NCBI taxonomy): domain Eukaryota; kingdom Metazoa; phylum Chordata; class Mammalia; order Rodentia; family Cricetidae; genus Peromyscus; species Peromyscus maniculatus. Next base: position 49,474,084 of record NC_134873.1, on the reverse strand, counting down.
GGGAAACACACCCCTGTCCGAGATTGCTGGAATGCAAAGTTTGTGTTGAAGCTATGGTTCATTGAAAGGCATCCCAGTGAGCCAAGAGTGCATCTTTGGCTCCACATGGCCAGTTTTAGGACTTGGAGGAGGAAAGTCCCCTGTTGGTTATGTGATCAAGAGTGGCAGGTGCTTGTAGAGATTTTCCTCTGTCCAGCTTCCATGTAGGCCTCTGGTTCTCCTTTCTCCATACTTAAGAAGAGCCCAAGGGCACTGGGAGATGGTTCAGTCGATAAAGTGCTGGCCCCACAAGCATGAGAACCAGAGTCCAACCCTCAGAACACATGTGAAAAGTGGGGCATGGTGGCACCTGCTTGTGACCCTGTGTGTGGGTTGGAGTAAGGAGGTGGAGACAGGTGGGTTCCTCCTGCCTCAACCTCCCCTGTGCTGAGTTAAAGGCATGTGCCACCACGCCCAGCTTCAGAGAGAGAATGTTTAATGAGTATGTTTGTTATGAGGAAAATAACATAATAGTTTTGGAATTCTGAGGAGAAAATTTTTGAGCCCTTTAATGTATGTTTCCATCTCAGTCCAAACACAAATAAATCTTCACAAGGTGCTTCTCATTTGTCTCTCTGGGTGGGGACAGGGCTTTGTATCTTGGGATGTTAGGTGTTGCTGTACCAGATACTAAAGTAAGAAGTGCTTTCCAGTCCTGGCTGCTGCACATGGGTGTCTCTCATTTCTTTGTGGATGCTGCTGCCACTGAGAAATATCTGAAGCAAACTGACTTTATTTAAAAAAAAAAAAAAAGAAAAAGAAAAGAAAAAGAAAGAAAGAAAGAAAGAAAGAAAGAGAAAGAAAGAAAGAAAGAAAGAAAGAAAGAAAGAAAGAAAGAAAGAAAGAAAGAAAGAAAAGAAAAGAAAGGGGGAAAAAGGAAAAGGAGGAGGCTGGAGGAAATGTGCTGTGGTAGAGACCTTGCTGCAGTGAAAAACTGTACAGGTCCTGCAAAAATAAATTGATTGATTGATTGATTGATTGATTGATTGATAAGACTTGGGTTGGGGAGATGCCTCAGCAGGTAAGAAAACTTTGTGAACAAGCCTGAGTACTTGAGTTCAATTCCCCAGCATCCCCATTAGAAGTTGGGCATGGTGCATCCCTCGGGAGTGCAGGCCCTGCACCTTACCTGGGCAGCACAATAGAGCCAACCCGGTTGGCAGAGGTGTGGGTGAGCCAGGCCCAAAGTTGTGAGCATGGGAGAGCTGTCCCCATGACTCACCGGTCATGTGGCAGCATGGGTGGGAGAGAGATGTCTGCCCCACCCCCGCCCATCCACACCTGAGGCAGGTGGAAGAGCTGGCCCTGAGGTCATGAGGGCGGAAGAACTAGCCCTGCCCCCCATCTGCTACAGAGTGGTCCCTACACCACATCTTGGGCAACAGAGGAGAGCTGGCCCTGAAGGTGTCGGTGTGGAAGATCCAACCCTTAGCACGTGAAAGCAGGAGACCTGGCCCGGCCCCTTGCTCAACACTGCACAGGGTGAACTCCCCAGGGCAATGCAGGACAGCTCACCCTGGTGGTGAGGACAAGGGAGAGCTGGCAGATGGCCCAACCCCGAAACTACCCAGGCCCAGAGCCAGGGTAATCTGCTTGCCCACCCCAGTACCCACCCCATCTGTGATCTGCTGGAGCCTATGAAGGGACCAGTCCTGCAGATCCTAAGCTGTGGGATCTCCACAACACAGGGCAACAACAGGACACCCAAGAGGAGTCCCAGTGAGGGCCCAGCATCCACAGTGTAGCAGAAACCAGAGGCCTCGAACCAGACCAATGACGCTTCACAAGTAAAGATATATGGAAAAAAGGTTTACTCCGTGACTCACTGTGTCACACTACAGCTTCCGTCACGACAAGGGTTTCCCCCTTTTTTCCTTTCTTCTCTTAAATTTGATTTGGGGGAAGGGGCTGCAAGGGCAGAAGGAGATTGTGTAGGGATGGAAAATGAATGGGAGTCAGATGCATGATGCGAAAAACACAAAGAATAAGAAAAAAAAAAAAGTTGGGCAAGGCCCACGTGCTTGTGACCTCAGTAATGCAGTAGGGGAGGGTGGTAGGGGAGGATGGTTGGGGCTTGCTGGCTACCAACCCAGCTTCAGACTCAATAAGAGACCCTATCCCAAGGGAATAAGACAGAAAGTGACTTTAAAACATGGTGCATAATGTTCCTCTGGTCTCTGTGTGCACACACAAGCACGTCCACGTGGCTTGTGGCTTACCAGTAACTTACATCTTGCTGCTCAACATGGTGGCTGGCAGCGTCTCCTGACTCAGACTTCTTCCACCCAGCATTCTCCTCTCTCCTTGTCCCGCCTACACTATCCTTCCTGCCTGGCTACTGGCCAATCAGCGTGTTATTTATCAGTCAATCATAGCAACATATATTCACAGCATACAGGACATCCCACAGCATTAAGCTCACAGTCCTGAGGTTAGGGGAAAGGGTACCTGGTTAGGGCTCTGTCAAGGGCATAAAGAGGACAACTCGGCAGCACAAGGTGTAGCTGGAGAGTTTCTCTCCGGGTCCCACCAAGCCCCGGCAGTCCAATAGCCCACTTATAAAATAAAATAAACACACAGATGCTTATATTATTTAAACTGTTTGGCTTAATGGCTCAGGCTTCTAGCTATCTAGTTCTTACATCTTAAATTAATCCATTTGTATTCATCTATACCTTGCCACATGGCTCATGGCTTACCAGCATCTTCACATGTTGCTTGTTATGGCAGTATCTCCCTCCACCTTCCTGTTCTCTCAATTCTCCTCTCTGTTAGTCCCGCCTATACTTCCTGCCTGGCCACTGGCCAATCAGTGCTTTATTTATTGACCAATCAGAGCAACACATTTGACATACAGACCATCCCACAGCAACAAGGCTTTTTACCAGAGGAAGAAATAAGACCACTTTTCTAAACTGGAGGTCAGGAAGGATTCTAGGGGTCTGGCTTGTTCCTGTAACAAGTCTCTCAGCAGACAGCTCAAGGGCAATCGTCCCACCCCACCTAAGGACTTCCCAGTCCAGCCTTGTCTTTTGAAGGCCCCACCACCTTCCAATTGGACCAAGCTTCCATCCCACACTCAAACTACGGAACTGAGAAAGTTGCTTTGTTTTATTAATTTTTTTGTGTAATATTTTCAGCCTTACCTGTCCAAGATTTAGATTTAATTAACCTGAATTGGGGTCTTCGCTTAGGGTTTTGTGTGTGCGTGCGCGTGCGCGTGCGCGTGTGTCTGTGTGTGTGTCTGTGTGTGTGTGTGTGTGTGTGTGTGTGTGTTGGGGGGGGTATTTGTTTGTTTGAGACACTGCCTTCCTATCCAGCCCAGGTCGATCTTGACTTCTCATTCCTCCTGCCTCAGTTTCTTGAGTGCTAAGATGACAGACAGGCACTGTCAATCCTGGCTTTGATTAAGGTGTTACATGAAAGTTCCACATAGGATTCCACGCCTGGTACTATAGAACTGATCAAAAGCACATTTGGGCTCAAGGAAGTCGTAGGCACCGGGGGAAGGACCTACTACAGTCCTCCTGCTGAGTGGACATGTTGTCAAACTGCTTTCTAAACATTTATGTTTACGTCCATAGAGTGATGCTCTTCTCAGCCTTGGTCACAAAAGCCTCCTATCGACAGTGGATGCGACTTACCAGAGAGACTCATAACTGGTCAGTGTGTGGCGAATCCGTGACTGCTGAATGCTCGGTACCACATGGGGCACCTTTATCAATCCCTCCTGCCCGAGACTCCGGGGGAACATGGCGGAAGAGCGGGTGGGAAGAAAGACGAGCCAGAGGATGGAGTAGAGTGCTGGGGAGGCTGTCCTCTAGCCATTGCACTCATGACCTCACTGTGACCCACACAGGATTGAGCCATCAAGCCCAGGCAATATGCCAGCAGGCGACACCGACTGGACTCAGTGGGTGGGTTCAGAAAAGAGAGAAAGGGCCTGATGGTGGGTAGGGGATGTCTCAAGGGGCGGAGTGAGGGTCGTCGGAACTCAGAGGAGCGGGAAGTCGGCGGTGGATATGATCAAGATACCTCCGATGCGGGTATGAAATTGTCCATAAAAAAATAAAAGATTTTTTAATCAAGTTCCCCAGTGGATTCTGCGTAGACAAGTTGAGAGCCCTTGATGTAGCCCAGGGGTTCTCAACCTTCCTAACGCTGCGACCCTTTAACACAGTTCTTCATGCTGTGGTGACCCCCGCCCCAACCGTAACATTATTTTCGTTGCTACTTGGTAACTGTAATGCTGCTACTGTTATGGATCGTAATGTAAATATCTGTGTTTTCTGGAGGTCTTAGGTGATCCCTGTGAAGGGGTCGTTCAACACCCCAAGGGGTCGCTACCCACAGGTTGAGAACTGTTGATGTGGCCCAACTTCATACCTGCGCACGTGTACTTCAAGCCCGCTGCTCTTTCCACCGCCAAACGCTTCCCAGAGCACCACCCCACCTCCGGCAGCACTGAAGGCCTTTGGGGTTTCATACGCGGTGCTAGGACTTGAGCCCAGAACCTCGTGCATGCAGGTGAGGGAGTTACCAACTCGGCCATGTCCCCAGTCAACGAAGGTCTTCTAGAAGAAAGAAAACATTCAGAACTCTCCTTGGATGTGGGAATAGCCCTGGGGGGAGGGTTCCCTGTGTTCAGAGGACAAGGACTTCACCCTTAGGAGGGATAGAATAAAACTTCCCGAAAGGTTCAGGATCTACCACTCCATAAATGCAGGGTGTGGCACAAGTCTTTAATTGCCCCTACGCCTTCCTCCTAGTTGGTCTTTATTGTCCAAATGTTCAGGACGGAGTCCTCTCGGCCATCCTGCCCTGAAGCTTAATATTCAACAGTTTGACCAACGTTGTTGAGAACTCTCCTACGAGCGGGTTCCAAAACCGAGGACTTGGCCAACTCCCCCTTTTCTCTTGTGTTATTGAAATTGAAAATGCTTCTGTGTCGTCTCTCCCGTCGGGAGCTTCCTCCGGAGCTGGAGATTAATCAGCATGCAAATATTAAACACTTTGAAAGTTCTAGAGAGGAAGGGAATTTGTTTAAGTAATCCTCTTACTGTAGTTTAAATAAGTGATACCAAGCAGCTGTTGGTGACTTGACCTGCATTCAAGTTCTGCTGTGCGGTTTGTAAGATAGCAAATTCTATTTCATTTCTCCTTGGGATTTCTATGTGGTCTTGCCAGAACCTCTGGTTTCCCATAAATCTCCGGATACAGTGTATCAACCATCACTCACTTTTGTTTGCGCCCCTTCCAAGACCTGCAGGCTGTTCTGGGAAACGGCAGATTCCAGCATTTCCCCCTCTCTCGGAATGTTTGTTTGACTGAGATGTTATTTGGATTTTTTAAATAGACTGGATGCCTGGGGTGATCTGAAAGGAAACGCTGAAGCGTCTGATGTTGCCCAATAAATAGGGCAAGTCATGCTTGCTCAGGCACAACCCTGGGGACAAAGTCCTCCCTCTTGGCTTGAAGGTCAAAATGCCTTGGCTTCGTTTGTCGTATTCTGCCCTTCTGGGTCCTCTCATGCTTTGAAACAACAGACTGCTGGTTAATAATTCCTTATATAAAGTTTTCCTTTTTCAGATCGGCTCGTGGCTTCTCTCTCCTGCTGTGATCCACGCTGCTACAGGACATTTGCTAGGTACTGAATTCCCTAAGAGCAGAAATGCAGGAACAGGACCTGAGCCAAGGCAAGGCAACCAGGCACCTAACTTGGGAAGCTGGGTATCAAGTAGAAGATGATATTATACGCCAGATGATGAGTGAGTCCTCACATGCCATAGTCTAGGCCCTGCTCTTCCTCCATCCTCATCCCTTCTTTTTTTTTCTTTCTTTCCTTTCTTCTTTCTTCAGAGAGCAATCTAGAATATCCATGAAACCCTAGTAGTTGCTCAATTAAGATTTAGTCAAAGTCTGAATTAGCTTTTGTTTCTCAGAATCAGTTCCTTAGCATAGCTTAATAAAATATCTGAGAATGGCTGAGAGCGTAGCTCAGTGGTGGGGTATTTGCCTAACATGTATAAGGCCCTGGGTTCTACCCCCAGATGCCCTCCACATCTCAGAAAATAAAGAAAAGGAGTTGTGGGGAGCATAGTCAGTGGTGTATGCTTAACATGTGCAAGGCCTTGGGTTGGGACCCCCAGCACTGAGGAGGGAGGGAGGGAGGAAGGAGAGGGAAAAGGAAGGAAGGCAGACATGTTTGCATGTAGCCGCACTATAGCACAATGTTCAGATGCCAGGCTTTGATGGTCCATTTCAGAGGCAGTCCTCCTAAGACTCTGTCAAGCTCTTTCCTATGGCTCCAGATTGTTAGCTGTAAAACAGACATAATAACAATAGCTACTTAATGGGGTTGCAGGAAGCATTAAGTAAGATTATGCACATAAAGGCCTTAACTCAAAATCCTCTAATGTTAGCTTAGAGTAGTGATTGGGGGACAAAAGTCACTCTCCTTTGCAGTAGGCCTGAATTCTTCCTAGTCCAAGGCACAGAGGATGAAATGAAAACCCACATCCATCATGTTAATAATTAGCCTAAAGTCACACAAGTTGAACACTGCCTTTCTGTCCCAAGAGCTGACCAGCAGCCAAAGTAAATACTGTGTAGGAAGGAATGTACCAGACACCAATGCTGTCTGTTGGAGAGGAGCTGCAATAAGTATTCAATCTGAGGTTTTTAACATTTCAAAAAGTGAAAAAGATACTTTAATTCCGTGTGAGGGGGACGTTTGGTGACCCTTCCATGTTCCAGAAACTGTGCTAGGTAGTAAAAATGCAGACGGAAGATGGCCTTTCTCCATCCTATCATTGTGGCAAAGTGGAACGGGAAAGCACCTGGATGGTGCCTTGCTGGATGAGTGTTCACCGTGAGCTTGTCTTAGTCATCCATGCTGCTATAGTAACGTGCCATAAACGGGAAGCTTAGAAACAACAGAATTTGGTTCACACAATTACGGCAGCCTTAAATCCACGATCAGCGTGCAAGCATGGTCAGGTTCTGGGCACAGCCCTCCTCCAGTTACACACTGCCACTCCATGCCATCCTCTCTTAGGACGGAAGGGATGAGCTCTCCGGAGTATTTTATAAGGTGATAGATCCCGATGTCCTGGGGGACATTACCTAATCATTACCCCATCTCTTACTATCAGTTGGAGGTTGGGGCAGCAACACCGTATGGGAGATACACAATAATCAGCGATTCTACTGATATTGACGAATGGTCGTTGCCACATTTGGAATGTTCGGTGTATAACTGGGCAGTACATACTCCAGTTTATTTCTGATCCTTCCCCAAATGCTGGGAGATAAGAATCCTTATCATAATTTTTCAGGTAAAGAAACTGGAGCGCTGAGAGATGAAGCGACTTCCAACCATGGTAGTGAATCAACATCGCCTTCCCCGGCTCTACCCTGGCTCTGCTAACTGTTGACTTTGTCCATTTCTTGGAATCCGTTTCCTACTTGTACACACAATAGCACAGGGCCCAAAGAACATTCCTAAGCTGAGCAAACTTGACCTGGATTCCCTCAGAAAACATTAGCTACCCTATATAACATTTCAGCAGAAAGCTAGATATGCTACCAAAACCCAGTCGACATCCTAAAGTATATCTCTAAATGACTCTAACATTGGTATTTCGGCAACAAGGAAAAACACACGAAACTGTCCTTGGACTTCATACCAACGGGTGAAACTACCAAACTTCACACAGAGCAAGCAGGTATCAAATACTGGTTCCTTTCTCCTTTTTTCTGGTACAATGACCTCACATACCAGAGAGGTAATTCCCAGCCAGTAGATGTACTTCCCATCATCCCCTTTGGTCCTGCATCGGTATTAGCGATAAAGTCAGTAAGAGTAACCAAGAGGTGGGGGCTGGAGAGATGGTTCAGGGGTTAAGAGTGTGTGATGCTCTTACAGGGGGTCCAGGACACAGGCTTAAGACAATAAAAAGTCTTTATTAGTTGGCTGGCGACTACCCTGGGTGTTTGGGATCCCAGTGTACCCCCGAGCCTTCCTCTGGGTGAGCTTTTAAGCACAAAAGCCATGTCCTGGGTTGACATACTTCAGTTAACAAGAACAGTTAGCCAGAAGCGGAACTACAGAAGCCAAAAAGCAAGGTTAGGACATTTAGAGACTTGCCCAGAACTGTGGACTTTGATGGATTAGGTCTTTGTTTTCTGTTTGGCAGGTGGTGCCAATCTACGTGCTGAGTTTGACAGCCTGAGTGGGACCTCCTACATGGCATCAGTTGTGCTAAGGTCTTGGGACCTGTGACAAGATAAAGTTAAGGATCTAGAGATGGGGGAGATTGTCTGGGGTTATCTGAGTGGACCCTCAAGGCAAACAAAGCGTCCTTGTAAGAAAGGAGCTGGAGGAAAGGGGCGGAAATGATGGTGGGTAAAGCACCTGTCACACAGGTCTGACAGCTTGAGTTTGATCCCCCCCCCCGCCCCCCAAACCCACAGAAAGGTGGCAGGAGAGAACTGACTTCGCAAGTTTATCCTCTGGCCTGTGCATGCATGCCCCGCCCCCCTCCCCTGAGCACATGTGCACTCGCACACGCGAACACACACACACACACACACACACACACACACACACACACACACACTAATAAAATCAGAAAGGGCCAGTGCCAGATGTGGTGACACAGGCCCTGTACTTCCTGATTTAACCCCAAGAAGAGTCCTAGTGTGAGTCCTGCTGCCTGGGCAACTAAGAAAGATTCTGTAAAGAAGTAAGTGAATGAATGAATGAATGAATGAATGAATGAATGAATGAATGAATGAATGTAAGAGGCTCGCGGTGGAATGCTTGCCTAGCATGTATGAGACCTTACACCCCTCCCTAGAACTGCAGAGAAATGGGGGTAAAGGAAGATTTCGTAGCGTGTCCCCAATGACAGTTGCATTTGTGTCCAGTGACAGATTTCCGGTCTGCAGAGCTAACGATGAGAGAATCCATGTAGATGGTTTTCAGTCACCCAGTTGGTGGGGGTTGGTGGTAACAGCCAGAGACTTACGCTGGGGTTGGACTAATGGCCTTGTAGTCAGAGTGGGTGTGCTGTTCTAGTGAATGATTATTAATTGAATCAGCAGTTTCAGGGGCACAGAAAGTAATGACGAGCCAGTTATATGTGGAGGACCCCAATTTTTAGCAGCTGCCAATTTCTGTACAAAAAAAAAAAAAAATCCATCATGGCCTGATTTAGATTTGCTTTTCAATTTGTGAAAAGTCTCCTTCACACAATATATTGTATCATGTTTTCTCCTCCTCAAATTCCTCTCAGATCCTCCCCACCTCCCTACACACCCAACTTTACACTCTTGTTCTCTCCCTCCCGCCCACCCCTCCTGTTTGTTTTTGTTTGTCTGTCGTCAGTCTGTTTGTAGCCCTGGCTGTACTGGAACTCATTATGTAGACCAGGCTAGCCTCAAATTCACAAAGACCCACCAGCCTCTGCCACCCAAGTCCTAAGACTGAAGGCATGTGCCACCATGCCAGGCTCAGCTTCTCTGTAAGAAGAAAAGAAAAGAAAAACAAGAAACAAAAACTCCAACAAAAATGAAAATCAAAACAAACAGGCAAAAGACCAATTAGACAAATATATATATATATATATATATATATATATATATATATATATATATATATATATATATATCTCAAAACAAAACAAAAAGTTCACAAAATTCCATTGAGATTATTTTGTGTTGGCTAACTACTCCTGGGCACGGGGCCTCTCCTGGAGTGTGGTTGATACCCCCAGTGACACTTCATCGAAGAAAACTGGTTTCCCACAGCCCGATTCTGAAGGCCAGCATCTAGCCCCCCGAAATCCTTTTTACTTAACAGTTGTGAGTAGGAACCAGCCCCTGCCCGTCCCTACAGGGAGGCTTTAAATCATGAGTCACGTGGCTCTCAAACTGTGTTGAACATAATTTAATTTCTCCTTGATAATTCTGAAGGGTACTTCATGGTATTGTAGTTCCTGAGAGTCAACATGGGGGCCGTTAATTACCACGGTACCGCTGTGGCTGTGCAGACGCGCTAATCAACAGCGTGGTAGGAGACAGTCTGCAGCCCTGAAGGATAAGGAGAAGAGGCAGATGCAGAAGGTCCTATCAACTGTCACCACTGTGCTTTTCTTCCTTAGGGAACCCTGGCAGGGATGCAGTAGAAACCATCCTCCCTTAAGTAAACCTATTACGGTATAAATGGTAGCACAGTGCCAGAAATCTCCATCATTTTCCTCCAGTAGAACGAACGAAAGCTTATGATTTCCACCTTAAGGAAAATCGAAGGGAGGCCTTAGCTCAAGCAGAAACAAATGGAGTGTCTAAAGGCCTGTCTCTCATCAGCCCTGTGCTACAGACGTCTGAGTAGCATTCCAGCTGTATTTATCTGGGGCTTGGGAATTTTTCCTGGTTCCTGTGAAGAAAGTTCACTAAACCATATGACATCTCTCTGGCAGGAGACGCCGTTTCACACGAAAACTTTCTTGCAGGAAACTTCACATATTGCTTCCCCTGGTGGAATCAATACTGCCTCCAGGGAAAGCCGGGATCTCCAACAGCAGTTCTGGTGAATGGAAGGGAGGGCCAGGTGCCAAACCCAGCAGCCTTTGCTTCTCTAGGAACTGGCTTTACCATCGCTGTTTATGGGTGATGTCATGACAGATAAAAAAAATAAAAATTTTGAGTTTTTTTTTTATGGTTCTATTTTTGAAAGCATTAGAAACATCTTATAACATTTCTTAAAACGGTAAGTAAATAAAGAGGCAGGGGATGTAACATAGATGGTGAGTGCTTGCCTAACGCTCATAAAGTCACGGGTTCTATCCCCGACACCACAAGCGGTGGACACCTATGACCTCAGCACTCAGGAGGTGGAGGCAGGAGGATCAGAAGTTCAAGATTATCCTCGGCTATGTATCGCCTTCCAGATCAGCCTGGGCTATTTGAAACTGTCTCAAAGAAAGCAAGCAAAATATAACAACAAAGAAGGTACATGTGGGTGTCCCCCTGGAACTCAGTCACAGCACCCCCTAAAGATAAAATATTAGAATCTTTGCTATTTACGTGAAATATGGAGGTGGGATTGGCCATTGGCAGAGACTGATAATTATGTGATTTATTCCAGAGATGGATGGTTATAAAAAAAAAATCAGTGTTTTTAATTTTAAAAAATGCCACATACCATAATATGTATGAAATATATGCGATATATATCACATTTATGATTTTAATGTGTGATTTATGTTACATTTTTATATATAAATTATATTATATATAAATTATATATATATAAATACACACACACATGTATGAGAAAGGCAGTTACCAGCCATCCCTGCTAGCAGAGAAAAGCAAAAATCACTTCAACACTAAAGAATGAGGTTACCAACCATGCTCTAATGCAGAGGTGATAGGTCCCCTTTATGCTACCACACATAAAAGGGTCAGGATTCGAACCACAGGCTGTCTGATGCTGGCCCTCAGAGTGTATGCCACACACACACACACACACACACACACACACACACACACACACACAAGATTTTCAGAGCACGTATGTCGGTAATCACAGTGGTGAGATGGGATGCAAAGGTTTGGCAGGTAGCGACTGCAGGCAGCATGCTCATTTGGCGTGGGAAGGAGAACATCAAAGCCGGGCATCGCAGGGACCACACCGAACTGACGATGCTTCCATTCTTTCTTCAGAAGCACTGACAGGAAACAGGAAACAGTAAGCCGATCCAGGCGTCTGTCGAATAGAAACGGACAACCGCCACAGCATCAAATAGATCGTTCTTAATATTGTTACAGTGCCAACCACGGCTTTTATCTGCAAAAATCTGTGCACCTTGTAGAGAACGTGAGAGAAACAGCTGCGGCGGGTACCTTTTCACAAGCCCAAAGTGACCTCCTCCCCTTTACTGCAAGCCGAGGAGAACTCAAATGTCTGCCAGTCCAGCTTTAACTGGCACATTCTCACCAGCAAGTGTGTTGAGGAGCCCCCCAAAAGACTGTAGCAACCAAATAGGGAAGGTAACAGGAAGAAGAAAGCCTAGCTGGGGACGAGCAGCCTGCGGGCAGTGAGTACCACTTACTGGTGTTTACATCAAACCCTTGATTTCATTTGCTGTCTCAGCAGCTCCACGCCATAGTCTTGCTTGGCTAAAGCATGAAGAAATGAGAGACAGGCAGAAGACAGAAAGCGGTGTCTACAAATCAGGAGAGAGAAGAGTATAGGTTGTCCAGTTACAGATTATGTAATAACGTCAATCGATTCCACTGGTTCCCATGAGCCCAGATTTCATTTCATTTCTTTCTCGTCTTTTTTGAGACAGGGTCTTGCTATGTAGCCCAGGCGGGCCGAGAATGGGAAATCCTCTGCCTGCCTCCATCTCCCTAGTGCCGGAATCCCAGGTGTGCATTCCCAGAACACCCCACACCCCCACCCCGTTCAGCATTTCTTAACTGGAAAAATGACGTACACCTAACTCACATTTTAGAAAAAGATGCGCCGCCACAGATCAGTAGAGCTAGTTATCACCCCACAGCCAAGAGGTACCCTGGCCCGGCTCTCTGGGAGGCTGGATGAGTGAGTGCGCACCAGCTTTGGAAGGTGGTTTCTGCGAGAGGGTATGCACATCTGGGGAGGCAGGAAGGGGTGGGAGGTGTTCGAGGCTCTCCGGCTCTCCCCTCACACGTCTGGTGCCTTCTCTTTCATCAGCTCTGGAGGAGTTTCCTGGCAGCGTGGCCGCCTGTGCCAAGATGATTTGCATCATTCACATTCCGTGGAGCTGGCCCTCAGCCAGCCTGGTGCTAGATTTTCCTCTACTTCACCCCCTCAAGACTGTCTCAACCAATGGGATGAGGGGCCTTGCAGCTACACCATAGGCTCTCCCGCCACGGTTTATCTTGTACCAAGAGGCGGAACAGGCCAGGGTGAAGGACCACAGGTTTGGAAGTCGAAAGACCTGTTTCCCAGGCCAGCTTATGCCTTGCGTCCTCTCCCAAACCTGATCTCCTTAAATTGTAAAAGTTGACCTTGTTCCTACATCTCTCATAGGGTCCTTAGGAGGAAAAATGGCCACACACCTTGAGTACCATTGTAGCTAGAGTTTTCCTGCCTGGCCCACAGTCAGGACAAATCTTTCTCACCCGCTATTCCCACAGCCGCTCAGACCCAACCAAGTAAACACAGAGACTTATATTGCTTACAAACTGTATGGCCGTGGCAGGCTTCTTGCTAACTGTTCTCATAGCTTAAATTAATTTATTCCCACAAATCTATACCCTGCCACGCGGCTTGTGGCTTACCAGCGTCTTCACATGCTGCTTGTCCTGGCGGTGGCTGGCAGTGACTCCTTCTGCCTTCCTGTTCTTTTATTTCTCCTCTCTGTTAGTCCCGCCTATACTTCCTGCCTAGCCACTGGCCAATCAGTGTTTTATTATTGACCAATCAGAGCAACTTGACATACAGACCATCCCCCAGCACAGCCAAGTGCAGACCATCTCAGACACCTGCACTCAGGCCCGTGGTCCTGATCACCCTCTATGCGGACCTGCTGGGCAAAGCCACGAGGAACCCAAGAACGGGCTCCCACAAGACATACAGAATATCCCACAGCATATCATCTCCACGTTGAGTGTAGTGGGTAGCTGTTCCACCTTGCCCTGGAAGTAGTACCCCCACTGAAGCTTCCAGTAACTGTCATGCCTACGAGGCAGGGTGAGAGAGGACCCTTAAGACCCGAGATCCGGATGTGTTGACTCTCTTAGTTCCTAGATCCTGGACGCTGGAGGTAAACCAAGCAGAGTTCTCCAGAGAACACCGCCAGACTGCGCTACACCTTTCCTGGACCCTGTAAACTATCCCTTCACTTGTAAGTTACCCCACAAAATAAACCTCCCTTTTAACTACGTGGAGTTGCCTTAATACTTCCACCAATAGTTGCGGGCTAGTTCAAGAATAATTTGTTTCTGTCTTCGACTCATGAGGTATTATTAACCTCTGATTAAAAATGTAGTGACTGAAATAGCGTTTCCAGGATCCTTCGGGTATGGTACCGCCATGGCACTCAGGAACTTAGAGCAGGTCACAAGATGAAGCCTGTCAACAATCCATCCTGAATGGGGGAGCAGCTGATGAGGTTCCACAGCCCCGAGGGCCTGGTTCTCCTTGTTCCATCCCCAGCATGCTGAGCGGGTAAGTCTGTCAAAGGTGAGCGTAACCTTGTCAACTTTGGGCACTTGTGCGGAGGTCTCCTTCACACTTCTGGTGGTCATGGAACTCACCCAGGATGACGAACAAAAACAAAACAAAGAATGGCTCCAGACAGAGGGGCCCAGCTGTTGCTTAGACCATCATTAAGTAAGTATGAGAGAGAAACACCGGGAAATCAGAATTTACACCCTGTCGGTGCCTCCAGGATCAGCTGTTTGTAAAGGCAGAGGCAGCGGGGTTTGTGAAGGCAGGTACAGAGGCTGCCACAACTTTCCAGGTTTTCACGACAACAACGACAGCTTCCTCACAACGGCTGAGTGTCGATTCATTCTCAGACATGAACTTGAGAGTCTCAGAGCTGTTTTGCATTAGCGATTTCGCCACTAGTACATTGCCCGTGCTCTGGTAAATAACCTCTCGCCCTGTTCATGCAAGCAACCCTAACTAGCCATATGGATCTCTCTGTGTGTCTCTCTGTCTCTGTGTCTGTCTGTCCCACACTGTCTCTCTCATTGACACATACACAAAGACATGAAATTAGGATGGGGATTGGGAAAAGAAGAGTCTCAGTGGGAATGGAAAAGTGACAAGAGAGGATAATGGGGATGTGAGCACAATCAGAATATGTTATATGCCTGTATGAAAACATCAAAGAATAAATTTAAAATATGATAAAAATAAATAAATATAGTTTCCCTTATCTGACCATAGAACAAAACCTGTAGTTATTTTGGCTGGGTGTCCATGTTGTTACCCATTATACAGTTTTTTTTTTTTTGTTTTTTTTTTTTGGTTTTTGGTTTTAAAGACAGGGTTTCTCTGTGTAGCTTTGGAGCCTGTCCTGTAACTCACTCTGTAGCCCAGGCTGGCCTTGAACCCACAGAGATCCACCTGCCTCTGCCTTCCGAGTGCTGGGATTAAAGGCGTGCGCCACCACCGCCTGGCTCCATTATACAGTTCTAAAAGGAGTAAATGAAATGTGCTGATACAGCTCAAGCAGCATCTTGTTATTAGAAACCAGCCCATCCCATGGCAGCTACTGTAAAATATACAGCTCCGATGCTCCTGAGATTTCCCTGTAAATTCCTGCATGTTTTCCCACGTAAACATTGGCTTGATCTGCATTCACAGTCTGTTCCCTCACTGAGTGTGGTCATCATGCAGGTTCTTCAAGGCCCTTCTGGCTGAATTCTCTCAAGCCATTGGAATCTTCAGTGAGTACCTGGACAAAGTAGTTACAAGACATGGGGTGATTTCTTATTTTTAATCCTTTGAGGAACTTGACTATTGATCAACCCAATCATTGGGAAAACGTGTTTATTGATGAATAACTTCAGGAGAATGGATCTTAGGGGAAAGTGATCATCATTTAACAGATTATGTAGTGCATAATTGTCGAGGTAGGTTATAACTTAGGTATATAATTCTGCTAACATGTGAGGAGATGAGGCCAGAAGAAAAGGGGGAGGTTTAGTAAATTTCTGAAAATACAGTGTTTGTGTTGCTTATCTGAGACTGAGCCCCATTATAACCCAGCTGTCCTTGAATTCCCCATAGAGTTCAAGATTTTGAACTCAAGATCCAGTACTCCCCCCAAGTGCTGGAATGACAGGGACGTGCCACCATGCCTGGCTTTGCAGATACCTTAAATGAAACTAGAGAAATTGAGTGGTGGAAAAAAAGAACTATGAAGAGAGGCACCATGGCATTCTAAAAGTGGATATATTTTTATCACCATTCAATCCATGCATTGTAGCTTTTCTGGAAAAAAAAAAAAAAACACCAGCAAGATTCTAAGTAGGCTCCTAAAGTTTTTCCACTCTGTAATTCAGAAAGAACAAGTATCCATGTGGTGGCTCCATCACCAGATTGGCTGAGATGATAATATCAGCCTTGATATTACCAGCTGTGCAGGAGTGGGAACATTGCCTAGCCAATCTGAACAGAAATTCTATCATATCCAAACTTGGAAGAAGAGTTTCATCCAAGAAACGTGTTGTGATGATCGAAGCGTGCTCAATCTTTCCTACGGAGCAAGAAGTAAGTGATGATAAAGGATGTGAGAATAGAGAGCACTGTGCACTGTTGGGGGTGCATGGGTACAGCTATCAACAGAAAGCAACAGCCGTTCCTCAAAAAAAATTAAAAATAGAATTACCTTGTGATCCAGGATTCCCACTTCCGTGTTTATACTCAGGGGAAAGGACATCAGGATGTTGAAGAGATACCCCCCATTGTAGCTAGAGTTTTCCGCCTTGCCCACAGTCAGGACAAATCTTTCTCACCCGCCAGTCCCACAGCCGCTCAGACCCAACCAAATAAACACAAAGACTTATATTGTTTACAAACTGTATGGCCATGGCAGGCTTCTTGCTAACTGTGCTTATAGCTTAAATTAGTCCATTTCCATAAGTCTATACCTTGCCACGTGGCTGATGGCTTACCGGCATCTTCACATGCTGCTGGTCATGGCGGCGGCTGCAGCCAGTCCTTCTGCCTTCCTGTCCTTTTATTTCTCCTCTCTGTTAGTCCCGCCTATCCTTCCTGCCTAGCCACAGCCGATCAGGTTTTATTTATTGATCAATCAGAACAACTTGACATACAGACCATCCCCCAGCACAGCCAAGTGCAGACCATCTCAGACACCTGCACTCAGGCCCATGGTCCTAATCATCCTCTATGCGGACCTGCTGGGTAACGCCACAAAGAACCCAAGAAGGGCTCCCACAGGACATACAGAACATCCCACAGCACCCCATTCTTGGGTTTGTCCTCGCATTGTTCACAATAGCCAAGCAAAGGAAACAACCAAGGATCAGTCAACCACTGGAGAAAGATAATATGGTGCATACACGCTACGGGGTATGGTTCAGTTGTCCACTTGCAGTGATGTGAATGAAACTGGAGGACACTGTGCTAAGGGAAAGAAGCCAGTGACAGAAAAGCAAATGCTGTTTGCTCTCAGTTACATCAGGAGTCATAGCAGTCATTCTCGCAGAAGCAGAGAGTACAAAATGGATTGCCAGAATGAAGGGGAAATGGGGAGAGGCTGGCAACTGGGGACCACAGTTTCAGTTACACAGATGAATAAACTCTCAGATACAGTTCGTACCGTTATACTGTATTCTTGAAACTTGGATAGAGAGTAGACCTTAAATGTTCTTACCATAAGAAGAAAAAAAATGAAAGCAAGGGATGGGGCTGGGGAGGAGAAAGGAGGAAGGAAGGAGAAAGGGAAAGTATGAAGTGATAAGTTTATTTGCCCCATTGTGGTGATTATTTCTCAAAATATATCTGTCCACTGGGTGGTGGTGGTACATACCTTTGATCCCAGCATGCAGGAAGCAGAGGCAAGTGGATCTCTGTGAGTTTGAGGCCAGCCTGGTCTACAGAACTAGTTCCAGGACAGCTAGGGCTGTTACACAGAGAGACCCTATCTCAAGATATAAGAAAAAAATATATATCTATCCAAGTCTCATACATAGAATGTTTCTGTGTATATATAATGTGTTCATCTGTGTGGATCTGCATGTAAAGACCAGAAGACAACATAGGTGTCATTCATCAGGCACCATCCACCCTGAGAGAGAGAGAGAGAGAGAGAGAGAGAGAGAGAGAGAATCTCAAAAGCCTAGAACTTACCAAGAAGGCTAGGCTGGCTGACCAGCAGGTCCCTCTTGACACTCTTGTCTTCATCAACCTTATGCTTAGATTACAAGTGTGTTCCACTAATGTTTGGCATTTTTATATGAGTTCTGGGGATCAAAATCAGATCCTCATGTTTTCAAAGCAATTCCTTTATAGACCGAGCTAGCTCCTAAGCCCACACACCCATTTTTAGTGATTGTCAATTGTATCTCAACACAGAAAAAAGTTTTCCATAAAGAAGTTACTCAGTAAACGGTAGTTTCTAAATGTCTGTGATCTAAATGAAGAAACTCAAGGCAAATATCCAGGTATTTCTTAGAACAATAGTTTTAAGACAAATGATAGATAGATGATAGATAGATGGTAGATAGATAGATAGATAGATAGATAGATAGATAGATAGATAGATAGATAGATTAGATAGATGATAGATATCTCAGTATTGTTCACTTGAGAAGAAATTATAGCGTAAATTTTCTAACAAGTCTTAGTCCATTTTCTGATGGTATGAGAGAGAAAAAAAAACAGCCTGGGTAATTTAAAAACAATAGAAATTCATCTGGGTCATAATTCTGAAAGCCGTGAAGCCCTTGAACATGATACTAACATCCAGCAAAGGCCTCCCCACGGCATCCTTCCATGGTGGAAGACGTCGGCTCCTTGCTTTGTAAGGCATTTGCTTCCTCGAGTAAGAAAGAGGCCTTGGGAGGTCAGGACTCCCGTGACTAATCCCCGCCGAGGTCCCATCCCATTATACCATCCTAATGGCAGTTACATTTCAACTTGTTTTGGAGGAAGGGACATTTAAATGGCAGCACAATGACTAGACAAAACCAGTTGAGTAAATGACCCAATCATTTCTGGGGGGGGGGGGGGATGTGACGAACTGCTCATGGCTTAAAGGTTTTTAATGCCTCTGTCAGTGCGGGCCTTCTTCTGTAATCTTTAATTTGTTCTAATTGTGGAGACCTGAACATTCTATTTCATGTTGCCCAGGAGCTAGAGTACATTTTCAAACAGGGACAACAGGATTCAGAAATTCACTTTTGTACAAACAGACCTCATCTACAGCTAGTTATTCAAATATCCAATGATAGCATTAAAAAAAAAAAAATCTAGTGCCTTCATTTCATTAAACACTCGGGATTACTCTTCCCGGGAAGTGGTTGCCCATATTTGGAAACTGCTCTTTTCCGATTTTAAAAACAGCACCTAACACTCAGTCGACAGCCGAGTATTAGAAGGAACTTCCTGATCTGAAGGTGCATGCCAGGGTGAGTGTGAAGCATATTTGGGATAAATCCAGCTCCACGAGGCTTCTGTGCACAGATCTGGTGTGTGTGTGTGTGGGGGGGGGGTCATAACCACCACAAAGCGGCCTATGAAGACAAACTGCAGCAAATGCAGACGGCAAGCTGCAGCCAGAAGCGTACCTTCTTCCCACAGACCGAGACAAACTTAAGAAACAAACAAAACCAATGAATGGAAGATGAAACCATGGAATCCGGGCCATCCTCCTTGTTCCCCGGTGATTAATGCCTGGCAGACACTGAGTCAGAATGCAACTGTATGCTAGTTTTGGTGGACCTCACTGGGTGTATCCTTTGGTTAACCACAGCTGCCTCAGATTTACAACCGAAAGATGTTTTGGAGAAATGAAACCAGCCACCCTTTGTAACAGGCTTTCTTTGGGCCACCAACCAGTTCCCAAATCATGACACGGAGACTTGGCCTTATCTTAGCTTCGTGTCTTAATCTATTTCTCTTTATCTATGCTTTGCCTCCAGGTTTTTTACCTTTCTTTCACTTTGTTTATCTTATTTTTCTGTTTCCTCCATGTCTGGCTGGCTGGTGGCTGCCTGGTTTGTGGCTCTGGGTATCTCTCTCTCTTTCTCGTTCATTTTCTCTTCTCTCTTCCTCTTTCTCTTCTAGAATCTTGGAGCCTAGATTTCTCCTCCTCTTTATTCTCTCTGCTGACCAGCCCCACCTATCCCTCTCCTGCCTAGCTATTGGCTGTTCAACTTTGTATTAGACCAATCAGGTGCCTTAGGCAGGGAATGTGGAAACAGCAACACATCTTTACAGCATTAAATAAATGCAGCACAAATAAATGTAACATACATTTACATGATTAAAGTGATATTCCACAACATTAACAAATGTAACACATCTTTATATAAAGTAATATTCCACAACAACCCTTCATGCATGTGACTGGTTATTCATAAAAAGCAAAGCCCTTACAGTGGGAAAAGGCATTCTTACAATGGCCTTTGCACACTTAAAAATATGCTTAAAATATTCCTTCCTTTTGTGCATTACTCAAAAAATATTAAAGAATTTTCTATTATGTTTTTAGCTTTAAGGTGTAAATTTTGGGGGTGCCTTTTTATCTGAGCTGGGTTACTAATGCACTATAGTCCCGTAACTCTATGGGAGGGGGTCTCTCACATACTGACTGAAGCATGTTTTTTAAATGGGGGGAGGGGTGTGCTACAGACGCAATTAACTAATAACAGTGAAGCTTGTGTTTGTTCTTTTTGGCAAACATTATTCCAAGTGCTTTATCAGAATTGTTGGATTTAATTGGCAATTTCAACAGAACAGAATCGCACTGCCCCAGATTATAAGATTTGAAAGACTTGGCGGATCTAACAGTTGATCAGTTCAAAACCTATAGGGGAAAAGGAGGTTTTTCACAGGCATTTTCCTGGAAATTTATAAAATTAAGATTTTGGGTTTTTTTCCCCCTCTGGGGCTGGAGAGATGGCTCAGCAGTTAAGAACACTGGCTGCTCTTCCAGAAGACCCAGGTTCAATTCCCAGCACCCACATGGCAGCTCACAACTGTCTGTAACTCCAGTTCTAGGGGTTTTGACGCCTTCATGCAGGCAGAACAGCAATGCACATAAAAAAATGAGTTATTTAAAAAAAAAGATTTTTCTCCTAAACTAACTAAACACTGGAACACACAAAGTGCACATTGCAAGGGTCTATACACTGTAGTCAATTTATCTGTTTTATTGGCCACTCACGGCAGCTTTGACTTACTGTTTGTAATTTTGCATGTGAGTAGGGGCGTGCATGTGTGTTCATGTATGGGGAGGCACAGGTCTGTAAGTTCACATACACACACATGCACTTGTGCAAAGGGTAGAGACCAACCTTGGGCGTCCTTCCTCAGGAGTGGACAAGTTTCTTGAGAAAGGGTCTCTCACTGGGACCAAGGAGGACTCACCGATTAGGCTATGCTGGCTAGCAAGCTCCAGGAACTTGCCTCTCTCTACCTCCCGAGTGTGGGGATTACAAACACCTTCCACCTTACCTGGCTTTCATACAGGTGCTTGGAATGGAGCTCAGGTCGTCATGTTTATGTGGCAGCCACTGCAGTGACTGAGCTACCACTCCGGCTGCCGTGCCAACTCATGTATTTCTTTTTAAAATGAGCTGGAGACAAAAGAGATAGCACTTCCCTTCCCATCCTTTAATCTACTTTTCCGTTACTTACCAGAGAGACTCACGGCCAACTCCATAAGATCTTCTCCCCCTAAGACTACTCATCCATCTCTCAATCTTTTGTTTTGGTTTTCTCTGTGTGGTTTTGGTTCCTTTCCTGGAACTCACTCTGTAGCCCAGGCTGGCCTCGAATTCACAGAGATCCACCTGCCTCTGCCTCCCGAGTGCTGGGATTAAAGGCGGGCGCCGCCGCCGCCGCCGCCGCCGCCGCCGCCGCCGCCGCCGCCGCCACCACCACCCGGCTCATCTCTCAATCTTAACCGCCTACTATACACCACACCCTGGGGACACAAATAAGGCACGCACCCCTCCCTCACCTCACGGAGCCCTCAGCCTCTGAGGAGATACCTAAACAAACCTTGACAAATGCAATTCACCCTCTACCAGACAACAGAGGCAGATAGAATGGAGTTCCAAAGGAGGGGAAGTTTTTCACCGACTGAAAAGGAAAATTCTGGAAGTCTTCCTAGAAGCAGTAACCCAAAAGGCAGCATCATGAAAGCCGGGGTAAATCTGTGGTGCTCAGTGTCTTTTTATGTCTGCTCTACCTGTCCCCAAATGATCTAGCCAAGTGGGACCGTAGAACTGGGGGCGTCACTCAATGGCAGAGAACTTGCATAGCATTTGCGAGGCCCTGGGTTCTTTCTCCAGCACCACAGAGGAAGGTAGGAGAGAGAGATCCGACAACACGGTGCTGTGTGTCTTGACAGCAGGGACACGCTCTGAGAAGTCCGTACTTAGAAACCGTGGCGTTGTGCGAACATCATGAGGCACACTCAAGACAAACTGAGATGCTGCCGGCCAGCGTCTTCACTCTTGACGTGTGTGTGACACAGTAAACCTAAGATGCTTAAGGATGCCACTGGGATAACACAGCACACTGTTTTACAGCAGCTTTTTTTTTTTTAACTACATAGAAGGAGTGTATTAAAGGGATCATAAAATATATAGTATAATAAATGCTTAGTCACAAAGTCATTTATTATTACCAGTATTAGGTCCTGTGCAAAACTGCATATACTAAGTTACTTTTATACCCTTGCAGTTTATATCAGCATTATCACAAACATGTAACATATTTCACATGAGTGATAGATTGTGAGGACTGAACGTTCCATTTAAATATTAGGGGACCACCAATATTAACCAGAAGGGCACTATGGGGCCCCTGACTGCATATTTGCTTCCCCTAGGAGGCCACACAATTCTGCATCCAGTTTCTGACATTCTCTTTATTCCAGAAATTGCTTGACCTGCCTGCGGTTTGTTTATTTGTTCATTTACTAAGATTCATTCGTTTTTATGTGTGGGGGTGTTTTGTTTGCATCTGCGTCCATGCACCATGTGTGTGCAGTCCCAAGAAAGCCTGAAGAGGGCATCAGATCCCCTGAGACTGGAGTTAAAAAACCAGTTGTGAGCTACCACGCGGGTGCTGAGAAGTGAACCTAGTTCCTGTAGATGAGCAGCCAGTGCTCTTAACCACCGAGCCATCTCTCCAGCCCCCTATTTATCTCTTTGAAGTAACTGATCAGACTGTTTTATTATCAACATAAGAAGTCTTCTCAGAAGCCTTAGACAAAGCCCAGTGGCACCACACCTAGGAAAATCTACATAAACTCAGGAGGCAGAGGCAGGCGGATCTCTGTCAGTTTGAGGCCAGCCTGGGCTACAGAGTGAGTTCTGGGGCAGGCTCCAAAGCTACACAGAAAAACCCTGTCTCCAAAAACCAAAAAAAAAAAAAAGTCCTTCTACATGGTTAGTATGATGGAAAATAGCCAAGTGTAGTGGAGCAGGCTTGCAATCCCAGAATTCAAGAGGCTGGGACACTTCTAGTTCAAAACCACATTGTGAGTTGGAGACCAGCCTGACTTACATGGTGCGACTCTGTCCCAAAACAAACAATAATAGCATTAAGAAAAGATCATTTTAATGGCAGTTTTAAAAATTCATCAATAAGAGAGTAAAGAAATTGTGGTATTTTTTTAAAAATGCCATTCATTTAATTGAACTTAACTTTATTGATCTGGGAATTAAACACACAGTCGTGAGCACTACTGAGCTACACTTCCAAACACTGATCTTTTTCTACCATGGAATGTTATTTAGTAGCCATCAGGAACTAGAATTTAATAAAGATGGAAAGTGGAGTCCATTAGCCATGAGAGCTGCTGCAGCCTGATATGAGATGAGCAAAGCCTTATGACACATGTTTAGTGCCTGGGTAGCCAGTGACCCCCTGGATTTACCAGGAGATTAGGGCAGGAGTGAGCTGATTATAAAATCAGGAATTAGAGCTAGGTGTGGTGGCTCTTTAATCCCAGCACTCAGGAGTTAGAGGGAGGCAGATCTCGAATTTGAAACCAGCCTGATCTACATAGCAAGCTTCAGACCAGTGAGGGCTACTTAACGAGACCATCTCAAAATAAAATAAAATAAGACCAGGAGCTGGGGCTAGAGAGGTGGCTCAAAGCACACTGCTGGCTCTTGCAGAGGACCTGGGTTCCATTCCAAGCAGTCACATGGGGGTGGCTCAGAACCACTGTAACTCCAGCTCCCGAGAACCTGACACCTGTGGCCTCCAGGGGTACCTGCACTCATATGCGTGTATCCACACACTGACATACAGATAATTTTTAAATTAAAAGAAAAAAAACTTATAAAAATCAAATCAGGAGTACTGGTGAAGCAAGCGCAGCTTGGGAAAGGGTCGGTCAGAACTTGCAGAATGTTCTCTTCATGCCACATACCTAAGAGGTCACAAAGATGAAAAGCAGGTGACACTCGGTCACGGATGCAAACGTATGAACAAAAACGCTGAGAGTTTCGACTTGGAGCAGACGACGTTAAGAGAAGAAAGGAGGAAAACACTAGAAGAGAAAAGGGAGAAGAAAATGATGCTACATAGAGCAAGGGTTCCCAAACTGTGATGTAACTGAGCGGGGTGCTAGTAGGTTCACGGTGCCTCTGTTACAATATTCCACATGCTCTGCGTCTATTCAGACTCTCATGTGATAAAATAAAGAATGTGCTCATCTTTGTAATATTTGTCCATGGTGTGACTAACTAAATCTAACAGCCAAAATGTTTGAGGTAAATGGCATGCATCATTCCAGAGGTGTGCTAGCAAACTTCCTCACACCTGAGGATAACAATGCTTCCAGAGCAACTTCCCCACGGGCCTCCAGTCCGTCTTTAAAAGCAAATGAAATGTCTCTCTGTGTGTGGAGGTTTGAATAGGAATGGCCCCCCTAGACTCATGTGTTTGAATGCTTGGCTCATAGGGAGTGGCACTATTAGGAGGTGTGGCCTTGTTGGAGGAAGTGTGTCACCGTGGAGGTGGGCTTTGAGGTGTCATATGCTCAAGCCAGGCATAATGTGGCAGTCTCCTGCTGCCTGCCAATCAAGATGTAGAAAGAACTCTCAGCTCCTTCTCCCACACCATGTCTGCCTGTGTACCCTCGTGATATATCACCATGGTGATAGAGGACTAAACCTCTGAAACTGCAAGTCAGTTTCAATGAAATGTTTTCCTTTAAAAGTGTTGCCATGGCCATGGTGTCTCTTCACAGCAACGGAACACTGACTAAGACACTATTGGAAAGGCGAGTCCTGGTGAGAATTAAGTGCTGTTTGCTGAATAAGTTCTCTCCTAAAAGTGAGAAAGAATGGATGGCTTATTCAGTACGTGTATTTGGGGAACTCTGTTCCTTCTCGAGACCTCCCTCAGAATTTTAAAGCAATTTTAAGGTTCAGAAAACATCCAAACAGGAAAGAAGCTGTGGGCTGGTAAGATGAGGTGGTGGGTCCCAGGCCCCACGTGGCGAAAGGAGAAATGAATCCGTTAAGTTGTCCTCTGACCTCCACACACCACGTAGCACACACTCACCCCCACACACATACACAAAATAAATATGTAAATAAATTAAAGTAGATAATGTTACTTCATTTGCTGGGAGCTAATTTATTGTTTCAGAAGCAAAATTAAAGCCTCAGCTTGGCAAATAAAACCAGAGCCAAATCTCTGTTTAATCCATGGCATCAAACCAGGATAAGGGAGCTGCTACAGTGTGTGCGTTTGTTGTCAGGGGTCTACAGCAGGAGAAACATCTGAGTCCAAGAAGATAAGACCACCCTGAGCAACATCACAAGATCAAATATTTTTTTAAAAATGTAAAACAAACAAACAAAAAAATCTGAACAACTGAGGACATGGACGTAAAGAGTGGCCACTGCAGGAAAGAGCCCTGGGCTAGGAGGATGGACACTTCCTAGCAATGACCCCACTACTAACTACTAATGTGAATTCTGGGGCATTCACTTAGCATGTCTCTGAGCCTTCACGCTGTTGTCTGTTTAAAAAAAAATTAATCTGATTCTTCTAAAGTCCTTTGTAGACCTTAAACTCTATAAATTGTTGCCCCAATTCATAGTAACACATTAGTGCTTAGATTAAACTATGGGTGATTAAACATTTCCTAAAGAGCTTGTCTAGGATACACTAGACATCCCCAGCAACACACACACACACACACACACACACACACACACACACACACCCATATACATACACATACATACATACATACACACAAACACACACCTCATTAGAGATCATTAACAGTTCTGATAAAGGAGGTATAAATATATTTATAAACTTACATGTAAGCAAATCATTTCCTATCCCCCGAAAAAATGGAGAAAAGTAAAGAATATATGTGATGTAGAAATTAACAGAGCTCTTTGTGATCGGTGAGAAATCGAGAGAACTCAGGTCAGAAAGTGGAAGGCACAGCCGAGGAGAACTCCATCAACCTGTCTAGAGAGGTTATGGACTAAATACCGTTGAACACTGTTAGCATAGACCTAGCCCTCAGAAAGCTCAAGGTTATAGGGAAAATGTGGGGAGCGACTGTTAAAACAGAAGCATGCCAAGAACAATGGGTGATAGAGTAAAAGAAAAGTGATTGAACCAGGGGGCGATTCCCACAGCAGGTCAAGATTATGTACATTCTGAAGTATACACGGGACGCAAGTGAGGCAGGAAGCGAGCTGGATTCACCACATGAGAAGGCAGAGAAAAGATGAGACCGTGGCCAATTTCAGTAAAGAGCAAACAGCTTAGCTATAAATCAAGGGAGGGGAGGGGAGCAGGGGATGAGCATGGCGGTGTAAACGAAAGTCAGATCGTGAAAGATATCACACCACAAAAGCAGCTCTGTTTTCATTCATGGTGAATGCAGATCCCTTTTAAACAAGGGAGAGGAATAAGGCAAGGGGAGAAAGCCAATGTGAGCTCGAGCTGGACTTCCCTGGCAACTCTGGGGTCGTAGATTAGATGTTAGGATGATCGGCTAAAGATGCAATGAAGCCCAGGTGAGAGCTGACAAGGACCTTCACTGGGACAGGTGTCTGAGTCTCAAAGGGCAGACATTAATATTCCTAGACATCACAGATTCTGTAGAAACTGCAGAAGCCATCTAAAAGGGCTGAACATGTGCCCCAAAGCCCCTTTCTAAGCTTAAGAGCCAAAGTGACAGTCAGGAAGTAAAACATTTAATAGGAGAGCAGGTTTGTTAAAGATGGGACAGCTGGGCAGTGGTGGCGCATGTCTTTAATCCCAGCACTCAGGAGGCAGAGGCAGGCAGATCTCTGTGAGTTCGAGGCCAGCCTGGTCTACAGAGTGAGTTCCAGGAAAGGCTCCAAAACTATATACAGAGAAACCCTGTCTGGGGAAAAAAAAAAAAAGATGTGATTAGGATTTGTCCAAAAGGGCTGGAGGGGGTGCGTCACATCTCTGCTCATCTGTCATGGAAGGACACAGGAAAGGCCACCAAAGCTTTGATCTTAGACACCTCAGCCTCTAAAATGTGAGAGATTTGATTCTGTGATTTCTGTGGTCTAAGCCACCCAGTCTTATTGTGCTACAACACCCAGTGATATTGTGCTACAGCAGCACAGACGGACTGTACGGAAGCACTAAGGAGCGTTAGATAATGCGCTGAGCAGTCCTTGGCAGGAGCCCCTCCCCACCCTTGGAGCGGCTGCAGGGCTCCCAGGTCAGAGAAGGCTCTAATGCATATGTGCTTAAAACAGCTGTTTCACCTTGGGCCTTGCTCTCCATCACAGTAACTTCGACAAAGCTTTCTCTACACGACGTCATCCCGAGCCAGAGATGGACTTCCGTGTAAGGAAGTGAACTAGAGGGGGTGCACCTGTGATTCTAGAGGTCAGCCTGGGGTATCAGTCCTCAGGAGCCATCTCCTTTGTGTTCTGACACAGCGTCTATCCCTGGCCAGCAAGGTCCAGGGATCCACCTGTCTCTGCCTCATGATAACAGGATTGCAAGCACGTACCACGTACCACGTACCACGATGCCTTGCTTTAACACGCACTCTGGAGATTTCACTCTGAGCTCCGAGCACTCTAACACCTGAGCCGTCGCCTCCTCCTCTGTGGTGGGTTTTTCAATCCAAATAAGGCCCAATGAACAACACTGAGGCTTGCCTTAACATTATTTTCCAGCTTCAGAGGCTGGGCAGCCCCCAAGCCTTGGCATCGATATGTCATGATTCAACATAATATTCCGGATGAGGTCTGAGCGACCTGTCAAAGCCTATTTTGTTTCTGATCTGTTACTCTCAGCTCTAATCCTAATAGGAATTTGTACCCGTTTCCAGTGGATGCCTGTGCTTCCCCAGCATCCTGCCAGGCTCTCTCACTCTTCTCTATCCTTTGGCTTTGGGGCATCTGGTGCTTGCCTGGAATATCCTTTCCTCCACCCTTCCCACAGCTAACATCTCTGATTTTAGCTCTCAGCTGAAAGCCTTCTCTGGCTCATCTATCTAAAGAGGGTCTGGGCCGGCAAGATAGCTCAATGGGGAAAGAGGCTTGCCTCACAAACCTGGTGGAGACTCGAGTTCCATCCCTAGGACCCATGCAAAGGTGGAAGAAGAGAATTGACTCCACAAAGTTTTCAGAGGGACCATCACGGCCTCTACATATGGACCCAAATGTGCTTGCACGCGTGCATGTGCGCACACACACACACACACACACACACAAGCACACACAAGCACACACATACATACACACAAGCACACTGTCCATTTCCAGACTCTTGTGAGAATGGAATAAATTTATCCAATAGAGCAGTGCCAGGGACTCAGAAAGCACCATGTCACAATGTCAGATGATTTTATTTAAGATAGATAGGCAGGCAGGCAGATAGATAGACAGACAGACAAAAAGACACATAAGTAGATAGATAGATAGATAGATAGATAGATAGATAGATAGATAGATAGATAGATAGATAATAGACAGATGGACGGATGGGTGGGCGGGCAGGCGGGCAGACGGACGGACAGACAGACAGATAGATGGGATGGATGGATGGACAGAGATAGATAGATAGATAGATAGATAGATAGATAGATAGATAGATAGATAGATAGATAGATAGATAGATGATAGATAGATGGTAGACAAAACAGTTAAGGAGCTGTTACTTTACATTCATTCCTCCCTATGGCCCCTGTTACTTCGCATGTTCAAGGCCCAGCAGCATTGCCCCCCACCCCCGGCCCCAAATAACGTCTCACTCCCTCCTTAGACCTGCTGAGTCTGAATGCATGCAGCTGGAGCCAAGTAGAGAAGAGGAGGACATGGCAAGATGTTGACTCCTCCGTTCTTCTTTGTGTCCTTGGGGACAGGCATCAAAGAGATTCTTTTCTGCTGAAGTCCTGGGTGGTGAGATTCCCACCTGATCCTGAAAGTGTTACAGGTTTCCCATGCCATCCCAAGGAAGAAACAAACTCTCATTTACCTACTGTGTTTTCTTTGAAAGTGTGAAGGAAGTATCGGACCTGATAAAGTACTGAGTGCTCAGGAAAAAAAAAACAAAAAAACTAAATCCATGGAAATTTAGAAGCTGATCGCCATCCTCTCTCTGTGGCCCCTAACAGTACTTTAGTCTGTCTTTTTTATTGTTTTAACTTGTGATCCTCCTGCTGCTGCCTCCTAAATGCTGGAATTATAGGCGTTCAACTCTACACCAGGCATAATCTACATTTCAGAAGATTTACTGTATGGGTGTTTTATCTGCATGATATCTGGGCACCACATGGGTGCCTGGTACCCTCAGAGGCTAGAAGAGGACGT
Organism: Peromyscus maniculatus bairdii; assembly: GCF_049852395.1. Classification (NCBI taxonomy): domain Eukaryota; kingdom Metazoa; phylum Chordata; class Mammalia; order Rodentia; family Cricetidae; genus Peromyscus; species Peromyscus maniculatus. The sequence continues at coordinate 49,444,477 of NC_134873.1, read as the reverse complement.
AGGATCCCCAGGAACTGGTGTTACAGAGTTGTGAGCCACCACGTGGAAGCTGAGAACCATATCCAAGTCTTCTGGAAGAACAGCCAGCCCTCTTATCTGCTGAGCCATCTCTCTAGAGTCTAGACCCACAATCTAATATTGATGGGATGATTCAGAACATGGTGGTCCTCGAAAAAAGACTCAACTCCTGGCTTAGGATGGGAGAGGATGACAAGAGAGGCTCCAGATCAATGGAAGTGATTACTGTATGTCTATAGCACTTGAGCATCAAAGGATGGACCCCTTGCTGCTTTTGGAAGCGTCTTAGCTACTCACTGTGAAGAGACACCGTGACCAAGGTAACTCTTACAAAGCATTGCCATGGTTATCATGGCAAGCCTGAGGCAGTGAGCTTACATCCTGATTCTCAGACTGGGAGAGATAGACAAACAGACAGATACACACACACACACACACACACACACACACACAGAAAGAGTCCTGGCATGGGCTTTTGAAATCTCAAAGCCCATCCCCGGGGACACACCTCCTCCAGCAAGGCCTCCCAATGGTTCCCAAACAGTTCCACTAACTGGGCACCAAGCATTCAAACATATGAGCCTGTGGAGCACACTCTCATCCAAACCTCCACAGGAAGGAACTGGAATGTTCATAATTCTTTGGACACACAAGACACTCCATCCTTGGTGCTCACCCGCCTGCCCCAAGCTTCCTCCTGACTAGACCAAGAGCCGAAGCTGTGGGGAGATAACTTACTTACTGGTAGAGGATTGTGTTGCGGCGTCTTTGGGGTTCAAAGAAAAGGGGACAGCCTGAATTTCCTACACTAGAATGACAACGAGAAAATCTGATGTCGACTGTTGTCATCTATGTACCAACTATGAAAACTGTTAAGAGAGACGTGGGGTGAGCAGCAAAGAATTACCAGGAGCAGAAATAACACATGGGGTTCAAGAAGAGTAGAGACGAAGAGAAAGGAAACCTTAAGTCTTCTCAAGAAGGAAGTGAGCAACAGGAAAAGAATCAAATGCCATGAAGGAGATCTTGGAGATCTCTGAGCCCTTCAATCCTCTAGGGAAGGACAGCTGTGAGTCTAGACTCTTCCTGGATTTTCATTTACCAAGAAGAAACTTGGTGGAAGTTCATCCAGAGCTACAAGGCTGTAGTTGTTAATTTATCAATGGAAGCATCAATTTGCCACGCACACACACACACACACACACACACACACACACACACACACACAGAACAAATGTCATGGGAACAAGATAAAGCTTATGTAAACTGAATATACTATTTCTTAATAGGTTGGTTTCTGCAGCGCCAAATGGAGGTTATTATCTACCTCAGGGTGTAATTTAAGTAATGACTGCGGAACCCCAGAGCGAACTCAATTTATCAGGGGTTCTTTAGGTGGCTTATGAAAAATCAAATCTAACGAATTTTCTACCTTTAGCAAATATAATTTGTGCATATCAGATAGATATTATTATATGGGTAACTGATTGTCCTAATTTATTCCTTGATTTGCATTTGTTTATTTGAGACAGGATTTCACGTAACCCAGACTGGTCTCAAACTCATTATGTAGCTGAGGATGACCTTGACTATGCCACTGAGCTATAGACCCAGTTCTTAATATCCCTTGACTATCATTATTAAATAAGTGGATTGGAACTTTTACTAGCTCCAAAAGGGAGGTAGCACATGCCTGCCATCCCAGTACTTATGCAATCTATTTGTCTAACATTGGCACCCTGTCTAGGGTAGTGTTAGTTTAAAACTATTTACTCATCTGTGCTTAGATTTGTTTATTTTTTCTTCACCTAAACTTAATCACTGAAGGCTTCAGAATTTCTCCCTCTTTTTTTTTCAGCCTTAAAATCCTCCCTGGGGGCTGGAGAGAGACGGCTCAGGGTTCAAGAGTACTTACTGCTCTTGCAGAGGACCCAGATTTGCCTCTCAGAACCCGTATGACCACTCACAGTTGCATGCCATTCCAACTCCAGGGGATCCAACATGCTCTTCTGACCTCTGGGGGCTCCTGCACACAGGCATGCATGCAAGCAAACACACATAGAAATAAATAAATACACACATCTTTTAAAAATAACTGAAAAATGTAAACTTCCCTGTACTAATCAAGCCTAACATTTTAGAAAATGTCTTTGGGCTTATATGGTAAAAACAATCTATTTGTACAAAGAGAAAGCAAACTGGCGTAAAACAAAAATGTTTTGGAGGGGAGACTTCATATTTTTTATTTATTTACTTATTTACTTACCTACTTACTTATTTACTTATTTGTTTTTTGAGACAGGGTTTCTCCGTGTAACTGCCCAGGCTGTAGACCAGGCTGGCCTTGAACTTGCAGAGATCCACTTGCCTCTACCTCCTGAGTGCTGGCATTAAAGGCGTGCCCCACCACCGCCCGGCTAAACTCTGTGTTTTTTATGTATGAGCTGGAAGTAAAATTCAGCTACATTTTGCATTTCTTTAAGGAAGGTCCACTCTGTCAGGATATTAACAGCATCAAGATTAAAGGGCTTAGGATCTGTGACCCCAAATTCTCTGAAGAACAGGCTTTTATTGAACTTTTATGTATTTCAAAGCGAGAGTGGTTTTGGATTCCTTACCCAGTCCCTGGAATTTGTCTTGTGACGCTGAGCCTGTGAGTCTTACATGACAGTATCATGAATCACCGCTGCTGCCCCAACAGGAAGTAACAACAGCAATGCAAAGACACTGTGGGTTTTTTTCCCCTGCTGTGAACTGAAGACTGATTTTTTTTTTTTTTACTGTAGCATTTTCCTTCTGTATCAAAGATGAAAACTGTAACATATAAAGGCTTATTATATAAATACAATCTATGACTCATATAATTGTCTACACATAGGCATTTGTCTCTGTGTGCATACGTGAATGCCTACACACTACTATAGAATTTTACCACCGATAGATTGCTCCTGTCTCTTTCAGTGACAGTTTTAAAATTCTGTATCTGAGTTTTAAGTCTTCTCCCCACAAAGAAATGTTAAGAATATCAGGGGATAGATCTAGTAATTGGCTTTGTTAGGCCATTCCACCATGTGTACACGTTAGCCTATCACATTGCACCTCATAAACACATACATTATTTTTAACCAAAAAAAAAAAAAAAGCTGAAAAATCCATATCTTAAAAAAAAAAAATCTCTATTTTTAGGGCTGGAGACATGACTCAGCAGCTAAGAGTGTTTGCAACTCTTAGAGAGGATCCAAGCTGGCTTCCCAGCACCGGTATCAGAATGCCTACATGCCTGTAACTCCAACCCCAGCAACATCTAATGACTCCAGCTTCCTCAGGTACCTGAATTCACGGACACATACCCACACTTAGACACACACATGCACATACACATAATTAAGAAGTAATAAAATTAAATCTGGTAAAAATACACATTTAAAAAGATCAATGTAAAAACAACCATACATTGCAAGATATTTGATATGTGGTTCTTGGAATGTCTATTTTTTTTTTCTGCATCTAGTAGGACTTTTCTTATTAAAATCAAATTTTCTTTTCTTTTTTTCTTCTTCTTCTTTTTTTGGTTGTTTTCAAGACAGGGTTTCTCTGTGTAGCTTTGCACCTTTCCTAGATCTCGGTCTGTAGCCCAGGCTGGCCTCAAACTCACAGAGATCCCCCTGGCTCTGCCTCCCGAGTGCTGGGATTAAAGTTGTGCGCCACCACCGCCCGGCCAGATTTTCTTTTTTAATACATAATAAAAGTGACCATATATAATTCTTTCACATGCTGTGAAGCAATGCTTTACAGAGAGAGAGAGAGAGAGAGAGAGAGAGAGAGAGAGAGAGAGAGAGAGAGAGAGAGAGAGAGAACAGGAAACAAAGAAACTGACTCTTAAAAATCTGCGCCCTTATGGGCAGTGGTGGCACACGCCTTTAATCCCAGCACTCAGGAGGAGGTGGATCTCTGTGAGTTTGAGGCCAGCCTGGTCTACAGAGCAAGTTCCAGGACAGACATCAAAACTACACAGAGAAACCCTGTATCGAAAAACTAGGGGAAAAAATCTGCGACCTTAAAAATCAACTCTTAAAAGACAGGCTCTCCTTGGGACTGGAGAGATGGAGAGCAGCTAAAAGCATCCCAGTTCAGTTCCCTGCACCACTGCATCAACCATCTGTAATTCCAGTTTCACAGGATCCTATGACTCTTCTGACGCGCACAAGCATGCACACACACACACACACACACACACACACACACACACACACACACGAAATTCATAAAGAGGGTCTGTTCTTGAAAATGAATCTTGGTGAACTACTGTACTGTATCAGATCCTTATAGAAATGTGTGACTAGTATGGACATTTTGATTCCTTCCTGTTATTTATAATGAATTAGAAATTTGTTTCTCTTTTGTTTTCTTCAAATTTTCAAATTAAGAAAATTCTATTAGGCTTTTCACTCTTCCCTAATTCTGGTCATATCAGCACACTCCCCCAACAGCCGTCATGTCCTAAATCAGATCCTATGTCGAACGTAAGAAGGGACCTGCCGGTCCTCTCCCTGCCTTACATTACTTCAAAAGCAGCCTTGTGGATTTTATAATGGCTGCTGTCTTTGTTTTTCATTTTCAAAGCGGTCATCAACTATTTCAAAGTGGCCGGTCAACTGGGTTGGCGTTACAGTTAAGTCACAAAATCAGGGAATAGCCTATGACATTTTTATCTCAGAGTCTCATGTGACTCCTCAGCATCACCCAGCTCAGTGGACAGAAGGCTGTTGCCAGAACTCTGCTGCATTCCCAGGTGAGTAACTGTGTGTGCTGTAAGACAACACAGATCACGGTGTGGTGTTCTTCCCTAAAGGAAAACAGGGGTCCAGAGCTCTCAAATACCATCCAGCCTCATGGGGGTACCACGCTCTTCCTGTCTGTTCTGTGTGAACAAAAATCTGTAGATTATAAACCAAAGCCAATTTTTCAAATAAGGGGATAAGACCAACACAGCAGCAGCCAAGGGGATTCATGAGCTAAAAGAAGAATCTGCCTTTGCTTATCTCAGAAATACTTCATATGCATTTTCTTCACTTGAGAAGTCAAGCTGAATTTGATTAAGCGCATGTCTGCACATCACACAAACCCACCCCTCCTATGGAAGAGCGTGGAAACTGGGGGAAAAATGCCACATACTTCATGGTGTGAATCAACTTCTTTCCAAATGACACTTCCTTTGAAAAGGCATAAATCTGGAATTTGTTATTTTGGATAATGCTTCCTTTTCATTTCCAGTTTTGATTGTGATGTAATGGATCGAATATCCATTTTTGAAGCTCGTGACTCTAAGCACGGGATCTCCTTTTATGGACCCAAATAAAGAACAGCACGCTGGATTATTAGATCGGCTTTTGTTCTTTTCCTCAAATATATGCATGAATTATTCAGCTTTTGTGTGGCTGGAGCTTTGAAATATTCAAATTCCTTGAGCTACTTCATTATTTAAGATTTCTATTTATTCCTGTAGCCTGTGCTTGGCCCGTGGAAGCGTAGATTCAGTTCGGTCATTACTGCTTCGGTAAATGCCTATACTGAGCAGAGTCTCGGGGTGATAGAAGACAGAAATGAGCAGACATTGTCAGAGGTTTGCACCCAGCAGGGATATGAAGCCGTGAAACCACAAAGTGCTTGTAAACCACAAGTTACAGCAGCCAAAGGAAAAAAAGAAAGAAAGAAAGAAATCTTCCGGATGCCCTAAAGGACCTTGAGACCTGGTGGTATACAGCCCAGACTGGCCTTGACCTCACTATGTAGCGAAGGGCAACCGCACTGGGGATCCAACCTCCGGCTTCACGCATGCTCGGTAAACACTCTGCAAACCCAGCTCTCTCCGGTCCCCGTAAAGGAAAATCTTGAGAGCAACTGGCATCTCAGATGAACCTCAGTAGAAGGACGGTGAAATAAGGGGCTAAAATCTTAACTTCTTTTGTCGGGCAGTGGTGGCGCACGCCTTTAATCCCAGCACTCAGGAGGCAGAGGCAGGCAGATCTCTGAGTTTGAGGCCAGCCTGGTCTACAGAGTGAGTTCCAGGACAGCCAGGGCTACACAGAGAACCTGACTCAAAAAAAAAAAAAAAAAAACAGAACAAGCAAACAAACCAAAAAACCCAACTTCTTCATCCATGCTCATGTAATTAATTCTCTCCCACGCTTCTGTCTGCATTTTTGAAATCCCTTTAGGAGACTCTGTCCAGCTGGGATGACAGGTTCCCTGGTCTTCGCTGACAAACACATCTGACAGTTCCAGGAGCTCCCTTCCTGGAGCTGCCGCTCCCTGCATGGTGAGCAGACTTCTCCCCGGGTGTCACAAGCCGTCCTCAGAAGTGGCTTCCATCAGAACCTATAGCCCATATCCACCCTTCCTCTTACGTAAGTCCTCCTTGACGACAGATGCTATCTGAAGGTAAAAGCCGGGGATGGAGAGGATGACTCAGCAGCTAAGAGGGCTTGCTGCTCTTGCAAAGGACCGGAGTTTAGTGACCAGTACCCAAATCTCAGTTCCTAGTACCCATATCAGGCAACTCCGCCAGCCCCTGTGTGTGTGTGTGTGTGTGTGTGTGTGTGTGTGTGTGTGTGTGTGTGTGTGTGTAGGCGGTGGTGTGGGGAGAGTTTTCACAAAATTCAAATGCCAGCATTCCACATACTGTCCTATATCACAAGCCCTGCTTCACTGAGAGCACATTGAAACGGTCCAAAGGAAGAACAATAAAAGACCGCAGCGGTATGGTAAAACTGAGAAAGAGGCAGGGTGATTAACTGGCCTTGAGAAAGCCAGAGGCCTTGAGGAAGGTGATGGTTTTGCCCCCTGGAGACTGGGAGAAAGACAGAGTTGGAAAGGTTCAAAGCGGAAGGAATCTGGTAGGACAGCTCGGGTGGAATGCACCCCACGCAGATCAACTGTAGCTTTTTGACTCAGCAGGGAAAACATCCTGGGGATGGGATTTGCCTTAGAGATTACTAAAGATATGAAAAGACTTAATTTGGTCAAAGAGAGGGTCAAGCCAGAAAGCAAAGGACTGGGCCTGCATAAGGAAGGGAAGAAGAAAGAAGGAAAGGTCAGAAGAGGCCATGAACTAGGAGTAGCAGAATATCATGTCAGCCAAAGGACAGAGGTAAACGCAGGAGCCGGTGGCTATGATGCTGGGTGCTGCTGAGGCAGAAAGGAGGAAGTGAGGAGCCAGGAGAGGAACAACAGTGATGACTGCTGAGAGAGGCCAGGGACCAGGAAAAAGCCGGAGTGCAGAAGCAAATGCAAGCAGCCCTCCAGCCAAGATGTATTTCAAGGACCACTCTGGTCCAAAACCACGGTGCCAACAGATGAAATACGAAACGGGAAGCCAAGTCAGGCAAGTTCACACTCCGAAATATCTCTGCATCCCAGAAACAATGTGGCAAGTAGGCTGACGATGCAGACCTGCTGGATCCTGCCAGAAGTAAACAGAGGCATTTGGGCCTGAGCTCACGATGAGAAAGCGGTGGCACACTTTCATCCCAACGCTTGGAAAGCAGAGGTGGGAGGAGCTCTTCAGGTCTGCGGCAAGCCTGGTCTATAAACAGGACAGCGAGGAATTCCAGGACAGTTAGGACTATGTAGAGAGAACCCCTTCTCAAAAAAAAAAAAAAAAATCAAAAAAAGAGCCAAAAATAGGAGCAACAACATGGGGAAGAATTCATACCAGACTAGAAGATAATGCTAGACTATTTGAGAGACACCCTTTTAAAACGAATCTGATGAAGAGTTTCAAAGAAGGGGCTAGAAAGATGGCAGCCGGTTCAGAGCACTTTCTCCTCTCGCAGAAGACCTGGGTTCAATTCCCAGAGCCCGTACATCTTCAACAACTCCAGTTCTAGGGGATTTGATGTCATCTTCTGACTTCCACCACCCTCTCACACACACCCATGTGGTGTACACACACACACACACACACACACACACACACACACCATATATATTTGAGGCACACACATGTACACATAAAATATAAATAAACATTTCTTTAAAAATAGTTTCAAAGTTAAGCAGAAGAATAACAGACACAAAACATGATCTGTGACAGTAATCCTAGCACTCAGAAAGCAGAGGCAAAAGAATCCTGCTGGACTACATAGTAAGGCCCTGCCTTCAAAAGGAAAAACGTTTAAAGATAACTTTAAAAAGTTTTAAAAAAAAATTTATATTAAATTGAAGAACAAAAATTCAGAAACAAAACAATTAGTAATGATTTCTTTTTAAGGATTTATTTTTGTTGTATGTGCATTGGTGTTTTGCCTGCATGTATGTCTGTGGGAGGGTGCCAGATTCCCTGGAACTGGAGCTACAGACAGTCGTGAGCCACCATGTGGGTGCTGGGAATTGAACCCAGGTTCTCTGGAAGAGCAGCCAGTGCTCTTATCCTCTGAGCCATCTCTCCTGCCCACTAGTAAATGATTGAGAGAAAAAAAAAAAGCCAATTGAAGACCAAAAAATTAAAAACACAATTATTGAAATTCTGAAGAAAAAAAAAGCAGAAAAACAATCAGGGACTAAAGTTGAGTATGTGCTCACATAGAAATACACACAAATACTTGGGAGGCAGAGGCAGGCGGATCTCTGTGAGTTCGAGACCAGCCTGGGCTATAGAGTGAGATCCAGGAAAGGCTGCAAAACTACACAGAGAAACCCTGCATTAAAAAAAAAAGGAAAAGAAAAAGAAAAAGAAAGAAAAATATACACAGATAAATAGATAAATATGAAAGATGAATAAGAAATAAAGGAGTAAAAAGAAGAAGAAATAAAATGCTGAACAGTATAAGTCAAAGGGAAAAGTTCTGAAAAGAGTTCCTGTCAACAGATACCAAGTGGATTTTGTTAAACTTTCGATTAAGAGACAATAGCTAGCATTTCGGAACAGTTTTGTAAAATTGAGGAGAAAGGAAAGACAACTCATTAGGATTCTAACACAGCTTTCCTACCTAAAGCAAATGACAGTGGGAAAAGAAACTGCAGACCACACTCAGGGACAGAACCGAAAAGGTTCTAAATGAAATTGCTAATAAATTAAATTCGTGATCGAATTTTAAAATACTAAACCGCATCCTAATTAAACAGTGCTTACCTGAAGAATTAAAGAATGTTCTGATTTATCCTGGGCAGTGGTGCTACACATCTTTAATCCCAGCACTCAGGAGGCAGATCTCTGTGAGTTCAAGGTCAGCCTGGGCTACATGGTGAGATGATGTATCAAATTTTAAAGTGTTTTGGTATGAGAAAAGATCTGTAAATACGGCCACAATATTGAACACATATAGAAAAACGAAACCAACCCTCGACAAAACAGAAGAAAGCATCCTACAAAAGTGAACTGCCCTTGTTAGTAAATTGCCCATGTATTTCACTCAGCCTTTGCCTCCCCCTGTCCAATCACCAAAGGTTACAACAGTCATTCTCCTAGAAGCTAATCGCCACTCACAAAAGAATCTCAAGCATAAACTTAGGAGGAGAGTGGCCTAGACCTGGCTTATTCAGAAGTACGTACAAATAGCGAAGATTTTTCACAAATTCCCGCTGTTCTCAGTATTCTACAAAAGTCTGTTTCCACATTGTTGTCAGCATCTTTTAGGCTTTTTTCTCACCAAGAAACAAGAATAAATGTAGGCATGAACACTCCCGACATTTACTGAGACCTGTGATGTGTCAAGCACAAGAGGAGTCAGAAACAATGGCGGAAGGGTGATGGGCCCACAGTAACATATGATTGCAGAATATGAAAAGCAAAATAAACGAAGAGATACTGTTTGTTTGTTTTTTTATACACTGGACTGGCGATAAATAGGAAAGATTTCTTTCAAGTGTTGACAAAGGTGTGGGACAATAGGTGATTTTACTGTAAGTAACTTGAAAAGTCACAGGACAAGTTAGGTTCTGTTTATTAGTTTGTTGTTTATTTGTTTATTTGTTTTGATTTTTATTAGTGTGAGGGATAGAAGCCAAAGTTTCATGCAGCCTAGACAAGCGTTCTACCACCGAGCTCTATTCCTAGTCCCAAGAGGAGGATTTCATTCAAAGTCGTAAGACTTGACCAATGTTTAAAAATGATCCCTCCTGTTGTTGTGCTGAGAACAGGCTGTAAAGAAGCAGTTGGACCAGTTAAGAGGCAGTGATTAGACAAAATATGATGATGTCTTGGCCCGCCATAAGAAACATCTCATCTAAATCTTTTGCATTACCTAAAATTACTGGTGGGCCAGCCTAGTGATCTTAAGGTTAGGAAAGACTCTAAACAATACTCAAAATGTAAAATTCATTAAAAAAAAAGTTTAATAAATTCTACTCTTTTAAAATGTTGAATCTGGTCAACAGACGAAACTGTGAGGTTTGACTTCGAGAGATAGCATGGGTCGAAGCATTGTGATCTAAATAGCAAAGGGCTTCTCTACACAGCCCCAAGAAAATGGCCAACTAAGTAGAGAGCTTAGCAAAGAACACAAATAGGTAATTCACAAAAGAGAAAATGTGAGTGGCAAGTAAGTCACTCTGAACAACTGGTCAATCTTGCCTGTCAATGTTGGGGGAAATGTAAAATAACCAAGGCGATACCATTTTCCATACACTGGACTGGCAATAAATAAGAAAGATGAATATCAAGTGTTGACAAGGGTGTGGGGCAACAGGTGCTACTAGGAATGTAAACTGGCTGAACTTCTTGGAAAATAAATTGGACAGACGTTCCCTCTCTACATGTGCCTGTTTTTGACTTAGCAACCCTGTACCTTGGAATGCAAATTAGAGCCACTTAAAAGCAAAAGGGAAGTAGGTACAAGATTATTTATTCTAGCACCAACTGCAGTCATAAAAGTAGCCAAGCAACCTGTATGATCATCAAAAAGAGGGATGGATGCACAATCAATGGTGCATCGGAATTTTGTGAAAATATGCAGTGGTTAAAAAGAATTAGAACTTAACAGAAAAATCTCCAAGGCAAATGGGTAGATTTTCCCCCTTTTTAAAAAGGAAGTTGAGAGCTAGAGACGTGGTTCAATTGGTAGAGTGCTTATCTACCCTACAGGAAACACTACCTCCCCCCCTCTCATACACACACACACACACACACACACACACACACACACACACACACACACACAAAACCCTACACCTATACCTCCCCACACTGAATAAAATTGGGTGTGGCGAACATGCTGTTGGCATTCTGTCCCGCCCCTTGAGGATCTGCTGTGGGGACCCACCCTGCGTCCTGATGCAAATCTTCCTTTGAGGAAAAATCCCTCCCTTCTTCTTCCTCCTCTTCCCTTTCCCCCTCTCACTGTGAGGTTGCACACCTCCGCTTCCCCCACCTTCTCTCTTTCTCCCTCTCTCCCTCTTCCTTATCTTTCTCTCTATCCCTCTATTATAATAAACTTTCTTTAGGTGGTTGCAGTGCCTGGGGTGTAAGTGACTTTCCATGCGCCGCAGCCTGTTGCCACATCTGCATGTCATGTTTCCCTCACCCGTGGGACACCTTGGCCCAGCCAGCCAGGGCCTCCTGCGAGCCAAATCATTACACAAGCCAATTAGTAACTCCAGCTCTTAGGAGTTGAAAGAAAGAGGATCAGAAGTTCCAGGTCATTAGCTACATAGTGAGTTTGAGGCCAGCCTGGAATACACAAGACCTTCCTCCCAAAGCAACTTGAAGAACAATCTTACACTTGCATAAAAACAAAACAAAGCAAAACTCTGATACACACATGTAAATGCGTATGCATGCCTCTGGATAAATACAGGTAACTAATGCAGATACATAAGTATATGAAAAGAAGAAAAAGACACCCTGGAAGTTGAAGTTAGTGGTTTCCCATAAGGTAGATGTGGATTGGGAGTACGCAGAGGTATAGAGAGAAAAGCGATTTGTTTTTCAAGGTCCCTAAGAGCCTCAGTGTAGGTCCCACTACTTTAGGAGACAAAGACCTTGGGCTTGCTACGTTCCTGTTCTGCGTGAGACATCTGGGCCCCTGCTTTGCATTCCAGACGAGCTGCATTCCTGGAGAAGCAGTGACTCAGCTGAGCATGCCCTAGGCCAGGCCAAGGCACAGCAATTCTGTGCTCTCCTTTGAGTCCAACACCCACTTGGACTGACTGGGAGCTGATCAGTTTCAGCTCCTTCGTCACATTCAGTTCTGCTGTAGGGGCAGTTACATCCCAAAGGGGCAGGAAGGAGTATCTAGTAGCAAGTGTATCTAGTTCGCTTCCTCCCGTCTGTGTGCCAGGTGACTTTGGTAACCAGCCAAGCCAGTCTTGGCAGTTGGTAGGTAGAGACTTCAAAGGCAATGTACAGCAAAAGAGCAAGCTGGAGATACCATTGTGGGACACAGCCTTTAGTTCAGTGAAGTGTCCTCTGTCCACTACTTACCATTCTTTCTTACATTCTGGTTAAATGAAGGGCAGGTAAAATGGCCCTTTACCATTCGATAAGGCCCTGGAAAGATGAACCACAGACCACAAAGAACTGGGGAACTGGACCCAGATACCATGGACAAATTTACAGCTCAGTGGAATCTGAATAGGACAAGTCAGCATGTGTACCACAGTTGTACAAATTGTAAAGCTTGAAGCTAGCTAACCACATCGCAGAACCTCCAAAACACCATATTCCTCCATCTTTTCTCTCTCTTTTTTTTTATTCCAACACGATCTAAAACTATTCTATAACAACTATAAGCTGGAGGGAAATTCTGGCAAAGAAAAAACAAAAACAAAAACACACAGCTGTTTTAGCGATCTTTCTCAGATGTGGACAAGGACTGTTTTAAGTTATAATTCGTTCTCTTTTATTCTTGCCTGACTTGGCAAACCCTTCTGTACTTCAGCTGGTTCCAAACACAGCTCAATAAAAGATCATGCCAGAGAAGTTTCATATTCCTAAGATTCCTTAAATTACTCTTTCTCTAACTTAGGAAATGAGGTTGAAAGAGGATGAAAAAAACAGCCCAGATTGTACCATTCTCTCTGTGAGGTTCTTGCTAAGCAAGCTGTGCCTCCTTTTCCAGTGAGAACAGAAAGCCGTGGTCCTGATGCAGAGGTGGGCGGCCAGTCCTCACAGGCAGGAAGAGGACTGTTTGTATTCCGAAGAGGCCCCAGCGGGTCCCCCGAACGTTCCCTGAAAGCTTTACAAAGGAGGAGAAGAAAAAGAGAGAGAGAGACAGAGATGTTTGCACACTCCCCATCTAAACAGTCGGCAACCGTGGGCTGCATTCATTCACCAACTGTTTATTTCACACCTGTCCTCTGCCAGGCCCGGTGAGAGATGCTGAAGACAAGCGAGGTGGAGACAACTGTGTGCGGTCCACAGCAAGCTGCTGGACCAGGAACCTCACTTGGAACAGAGCTGGAGGAAGCCCTGGCCCCAGGCTGTGGGCTCCCAGCTGCTTGCTTCCTTCCTTCCCCCATTTCAGGCTCCCAGGCTTCCTTCCGTCCTCTCCTCTCCTCTCCTGCATCCCTGCTTATTATATGCTTCACCTTTCCCCCTGCGCAATCACAAGTCCCTTGGTAAACATCAAAGGAAAAGCAGCGGGACTGGGGGATGCTGATGGTAATGACACCATGACTCATCAGGGGATGTTTTCCTTTCTTCCACTTAGACAGCTCTCTCCTCAGAAGAACCCAGGCGCCTTTTCAGTCCGAGACCAGCTTGTCATCTCCCCTTTTATGGTGACAGAGAACTCACTCTGCTTCTGATGGTCCACCCTCCTTTCTCAGCCTCCCTCTGGGATGGACCTGCTCACTGAGGCTCTCACTGGCAAGCACTTTTGTTTCCATATACAGTATTTCGTTGTTGGCTTTTGATTAGTATTGTGTGTGCATGTATGCACGTGTGGTATATATTGTATATGTACGCATGTGTGTGCATGCATGTGGAGGCCAGAGGTCAATGTTAGCGATCTTCCTCTATTGTTATTTATATATACATATTTTTTTGAAAAAGAGTTTCTCATTAAACCTGGCTGACTGTCTAAGGCTAAATTACCTAGCTAGTGAGTCTCTGGCATCTGCCTGTCTCCAGCCCTCAGCATTGGGGTTACAGACATGCTCTCCACTGTACCCAGTTTTCAATGTGGGTCCTAGGAATTGCACTCTGGTCCTCATGCCTGAACAACAGGCACTTTGTCTGCTGAGCCATGTCCCCTGCTTGTTTGGGGTTTTTTTGTTTTTGTTTGTTTGTTTGTTTTTATGCTTGACACTCAGGAACCTGGTTTCATACTGTGTCCTCTCCCAGCCACCAAAGTCACTGCTCTGTCCCCACAGGCAATCCTGTCCACACTCCACGGGCAAAACAGAAGCCCTCAGAGAAGGAAGATCTCACTCTATTTCCAATCTCCCCATCTCCAATTCGTGATTCGACTGCTTCAGCCTTCCCAGGCATGTGGCACTATGGGTACACCCACCCCTTTTATTTTTTTATTTATTTATTTTTTTTTTTTGGTTTTTCGAGACAGGGTTTCTCTGCGTAGCTTTTGCGCCTTTCCTGGAGCTCACTTGGTAGCCCAGGCTGGCCTCGAACTCACAGAGATCCGCCTGGCTCTGCCTCCCGAGTGCTGGGATTAAAGGCGTGCGCCACCACCGCCCGGCCCACCCCTTTTATTTTATTTCATATTTATTTGTTTGTTTGTTTATCTGAGATAGAGACTCACTGTGTAATCCTGGCTGACTGACCTGGAACTTTCTATATAGACCAGACTGGCATGGGACCTCACAGAAACCCAACTGCCTCTGCCTCCCAAGTACTGGGGATTAAAGGCATCCATCACTATGCCTAGCACTTAGAACTTTTATTTATTTTTTATTAATTGTGTGGGTATGGTGTTTCTTCTACATCTATCTCTGGGCACTATGTGCATGCCTGGCACCTGCACAGGCCAGAAGAGAATATCAGATCCCCTGGCTGGAGTTAGAGATGGTTGTGAGCCACCATGTGGGAGCTGGGAATCAAACCCAGGTCCTCTGGAAGAGCAGCCAGTGCTCTTCACCACTGAGCCATCCTCCATCCAATCATAATTTTCATTCCCACATTTTTGATGATTTTTTTTGTTTGTATATATATATACATATACACATATACATATATTGTGTATATATGTATATATGTGTATATATGTATATATGTGTATATATGTATATATGTGTATATGTGTGTATATGTGTATACATGTGTATATGTGTATATATGTGTATATGTGTATATATGTGTATATGTGTATATATGTATATATGTGTATATGTGTATATATGTATATATGTGTATATATGTATATATGTGTATATATGTATATATGTGTATATGTGTGTATATGTGTATATGTGTGTATATGTATATATGTGTATATATGTATATATATGTGTATATATGTATATATATATATATATACATATATATATATATATTCTCTGGAGTCTCTGGAGACAACAGAAGCCCATTCTGCTGTTGCTGACAACCTGGGGTCTGTCCCTGTGATTCCTGTGATTCCTTCTCCATCGGTCCCTCCCCCCCCCCCCCCCAGACCTGGGCACTGCCCCTCAGTGGATGCTGGTGATCTCACTTTCCTCTCAGTACTCCAGGGCAGACTCCTGAACTCCACATTTAAACTCAGACTTGACTGCCTGTTGTACCTCAAACTGAACTCATATTTTCCCCCCAGCCTTCTTGTTTCTTTCATCTCCGTAAGTGCCACTACCATCCACTCAAATTACCCACATCAGAGACTAGGCTTCATATGTGACTGTCCTTATTTTTCCTCATGTATAAAGGAACATATTAATCCCCAGTGATCTGGCTCCTTAATACCACTCATTGTTATCCAGATGTTTCCTGCTTTGATGAAGTCGCACAGGTGACATGAATGCTTGTCTCTCTCTATATATATAAAACTACTCTATTTAAGGGAAGTTGCAGCAACTCTTGTTCCAAATTAGCTCATACTAGGGCTGCGGGGCCAGGATTTTCTGTCCCCCACACTAATGAGTCATTGGATATGGGCATCCCCAGGAAAAGGAGCACAATTTTAAGCCACCGGCGCCTAAGACCAGAGAATATCCGCTCACAGCACTTCCAGCAGCCAAGGGAGTGGGGTATTTATGATGGACATTCCACATGGTACCCTCGGAGGCAGCTGTCTTGGACTAAAAGGTACACGATATTTTATCTGATTTTTCACACTAAAACCTCCAATTTAGCTCCCCACCCCTCCCGTGATAAACAATGTATTTCAGTGTCCATGTGCCAATCCTTTGTATCGGCCTACACTGAGACAAGGGATGCTTTTCACACTCAGACACTTCCCAGTATCCTTTCTACCATTCCACACGATCAGGGCCATCTTGTCCCCTTCAGGAACTACAGTTACCACATTTCCCGTCTGGGTAGGTGACTCTCTCCACTATTACCTGCATTAGTCAGGCTTTTCTTCGCTCTCACGCCCTCCTCAGAGAAACAGTCTCAATGAGGAGACTTTATTCTGGTCCACGGTTTCAGAGGTTTACCCATGCTCCGTTGTGATGCTGAACATCATGGCAAGCACGTGTGTTGTTGTAAAGCCGCTTCACCTCTTGGTTGCCGGGAAGCAGAGGCAGATGTAAGATCTACCCCAGTGGCCTACTTTAGCCAGACCCCACTTCCTACGGTTTCCGTTATGTCCCAAGCGTGCCATCAAATTATGACTCTATCAAGGGGTTAATGTATTGATTAAGTCAGAGTCCTTATGATCAAATAACTGCTCAGTGTTTGGATTGACTGATTGAGGACCAAGCTTTCAACGCATGAGCCTTTTGGAGGACCCTTCATATTTGAAACAAAGCATGCCCCTCTGTGGTGGCTTTCTGTCCATCGCGTGCAAAGGGAGCTTTCCAAAGCTCATCTTGGTGTTCTCAGGTTGGTTTGAGCCCAACCTACTGAGCTGGTCTAAGTCTGACAGTGGGATGTGATTTGTACCCGCCTATCTAGTCTGATCCTCTTATCTCTTATCCTGCACCTCTCTACTCGATGCTAGAGCAAGGCAGAATTGTGGAAGCCTCCATTACCGACTAAACTGCTTCTCAACTCTAGATTTTAAGTATTTTCCCAGATCAGACTGTATTGAACTGGTTTGCCACAATAGCTTGATGATGAGCATTTTGAGAGCAAGGGATGTCTACACCCTTACAACAGGCACTCAATAAATAACACACGAATGCATTAATATTTCTAGGAAGGATTAATGCCCCATGGGATATGCTTACTTACAAGTGGTGGCCACTAAGAGGGAAATTTTCCAATGTTATTATTAAAGACAAACTGGAACAAGGTACAATTTTTTTTTTAACCTAGAAATTGGCAGGGTTGCTAGTACTTGAGGCAACACGGGTCTGGTACAATGGAAAAACAATAAACTTCAAGTACCAGAGAGAGAGCTTGGCAATATGGGACCAGAAGTTTAAGATGCTTCCGCTGGGGCTGGAGTGACGGCTCAGTGGCTAAAAGAACTTGATGTTCTTTCAAGAAGACCTGAGTTGGGCTCCCAGAAGCCACGTGATGCAGCTCACCATCACTCACAATCACAATCCTGGAGTTCCAGGAGATCCAGTGGCTTCTTCTGGCATCTGTGGATACACACACACACACACACACACACACACACACACACACACACACACACACACACACACACACACTTTTAAAAATATTTTACTTTATTATTTTATTTTATGTATGAAGATATTTTGCTTGCATGTATGTCTGAGAACCATGTTGAGTGCTTGGTGTCCAAGAAGACCAGAAGAGGGCATCAGATACCCAAGAACTGGAGTTAACAGGTGGTTGTAAGCTGCTGTATGGGTGCTGGAAATCAAACCCAGGTCCTATGTGCTCTTAATGCCTAGACATCTCTCCAGCCCCCCACATACAATAGTCTTATTCATAACTCTTTTTTTTTATTGTTTTACTGTAGATGCTTCTGAATCTTGAAATTTTTCTGCAATAAGTATATTTAATGTAAGAAAAAAAGCTAGTCAGGTTCTGTTTATCAAAAACTTGATGTAATAACATTAGAATAAATATATGACAGGAAAGTAGAAATGAAGCTGCCTAGGGAACACAGGGAATTAACAGGAGCAGTGGGACATGTGGTGTGGGGGTAGAGAGACATGGGGAGAATATTCTCAACACACACACATGTATGGACATGTGAATAAAATTGAAGAGTTGGGAAAACACTGTCCGATCTCATGGTGCTGTCGTCTGGGTCTGCTCAGCGTCTCTTTATTGCCGTCCTTCTGTTCACAGCCCGAGTCCTCAGCTCTTGATGCTTTGCCTCAACTCCAGGTGGTTCAGATACGAATCGTAAGACTTCCTCTTCTAATAATTTGAATCTGGATTGGAGGCCCAAAGGGACAGGAGGCATTTAAAGCCGTTCACCAGGAAGCAGAAGCAGCAGAGGTGTGATTAAGGAACCTTTACTGCTAAGATCTCTGTAACCATCTTGGTTCTTCTTCCTTCCACTCAGTCACCTGACACTCCTTAAACTCTGCAAGTTATGACCCAGTACCTCCTTAAACTCTGCAAGCTATGACCCAGTACCTCCTTAAACTCTGCAAGCTATGACCCAGTACCTCCTTAAACTCTGCAAGCTATGACCCAGTACCTCCTTAAACTCTGCAAGCTATGACCCAGTACCTCCTTAAACTCTGCAAGCTATGACTCAGTACCTCCTTAAACTCTGTAAGCTATTGCCATATGACTCCATAAATAACCTTTATTTAAGCTAGTGTCTGTTGTATGCAGCAAAAAAAAAAAAGATGATAGAGAGGGAGATAGATAGATAGATAGATAGATAGATAGATAGATAGATAGATAGATAGATAGATAGATATAGATAGATAGGTAGGTAGATAGGTAGATAGATATAGATAATCCAAATATTAATAAAATGAAAAGAATGTTCAGAACATGTGGGGCTTACCCCATCCTCCCTGCCCAAACCATACATTTACCGCTCAAACACAATTGTGTATTTGTCCAGAGTACCTATTTTTGCATAGTTAGAATCATGCTATACAGAGCCTCTTCCAGTCAGGTTCTCTACCTTGCATTATACCTGTAGAAATGTTTAGTGCTTTGGCAGGTCTTCTATGCATCATTGCAATAGGTACCATCATTATCTTGTATTGGGATATTGTAATTTATGAAATCTCAATCCAACAGCTGGGTACCGGGGCTGATCTTAGGGCTTTGCTAGCAGATACAGTGTTCAAAAAGAGCAGTACACTTTTACTGAGTTATTTCTTTCCTTACAATAAATTTAAAACATCGAGAAATGGACGTGTCATGACATCCTTGCTCCTTCCGTGAATTTGATGCATTGCATTGTGAAGTGAGAGGTACTTTGGTGTTATGAATAACTTTGTTGTGTATGTTTGAGTTTCCATTTATGTGATAGTAATAGGCAAATTTAGATTAATAGAATCTACTTGGTTATAAACTGTGTCTCTGCATTGTAGCTGTTAGCATTATTATACAATTATTAGCATGCTTGCATTTTTTAAAAATAAGCTTTTGTTGAACATCACAGGGACAGATGGCACAGTCATGATGGTATATAAGTGAATTTTCACAAAGGAAATACTCCCCTGTGACTACTATGAAGTTCAAGGAAGACCCTCTACGTTTCCTCCCAATTATTACATTCTACCAGATAACCCTAATCCTGACGCCTATCACTGTGATGTGATGGTGTCTGTTTTTAAACTTTAAGCAAATGCTCCAGCTGACAAAATGTGACTCAGTGGGTTAAAGGCACTTGTGGCAAAAGCCTAATGGCTGAGTGTGACCCCCTTAGGACCTATGCAGAGGTGGAAAGAAAGAATCGACTCCACAAAGTTGGCCTCTGTGCATCGCCCCCCACTAGATAAATAAGTATATAGAAAACAAATAAATGTATTCTTTTGTGTGTGGCCTCATTCATCTATATTATATTTAAGAACTCCCAATGGGACAGTAGCTCGTCCATTCTTACTTCTGTAGAGAATTGCACTGAACAGATGTATTGGTATTTATGGTATGGTAATGTATTTGGTATATTTATGGTATGGTAATGTATTTGGTATATTTATGGTATGGTAATGTATTTATCCATTCTACTATTGATGGACAATGGGCTCCTTCCAAACGTTGGCATCTGTGAATATGCCTGTAGTTGTGGAGTGATCAGTACGCACAGGTCCAACTTTCTTAGACCTGTCAGTTTCCCAAAGTGGGGTATCCGTTATTATCCTTGCCATAAGTGGTTATCTCTTAGGAATTGTAGCACCTCAGTCAAAGAACCATGAGGTGTAGGTGGCTTGCTTCAATAAAACATCACAAAGGTCCACTAGGGAATTTCCAGGGACCAAATGGTGATACTTTAAAAAAACTTTTTATTATTATTGTGTGTATTTGAAGTATGTACGTATGACTGTGGGCATGAGCATGCCATGCACATGTGTGGAATTCAGAGAACAATTTTCTTTATAAAAAAAAAGTATTATTTATTATGTGTATGCGTGTGGCCTGTGTGCAGGTGCCCAAGAGGTCCAGAGGAGGGTTTCAGATCCCCTTGAGCTAGAGTTACAGATAGTTGTGAGCCTCCTGAAACGGGTGCTTGTTGGGAGTCCCTGCTGGTCAGAGGTTGTAGTCTACCATGTCCAGACAGCTCTCTGAGAGCGTGGTGCAATATGGAGGACTCCCTCCCCATCAAGCGAGAGCTTCCTGCTCTCTACCTGACCTTATCTGGAGAGTGTCTCTAGGTCTGGATGCATGACTTATCTCAAGCATAGCTCTTGACACAGTTCCCTGCAAAAGCTTCCCCCTGCTGCCCAAATGGTAATCAGACACTGAGCTAGGAGCTTTATGATTGGAGCAGGCTACCTAATGCAAATTAGGTAATGTCGCAGCTGCTGCCCCTTTCCTATCTATCTATCTCCCTCCCTCTGGAATAAAGTTGAGCTGTAACTCTGAAATAGTCTCCCGGAAGGCTGTTTCCATTGTACTCACAGGCCGGACAAAGCCTGCTGGATGCTTCTGCCCGCTTTGCTCTGAGGCCCCACAGCCAATGGACTACGGGGAAGGAAAGGAGCCGCAGGTGCTGGGAACTGAACTCGGGTCCTCTGGAAGAACAGCAAGTGTTCTTCTCTGCTGAGCCATCGCTCCAGCCCCCAAGAAGACAACTTTCAAGAATCAGTTCTCTCCTTCCACCGTGGGTTCTTGAACTCACATTCAGGCCGTAGGCTCGCACAGCGCGACCCGCTGAGCCATCTTGTCAGCCCAATGGGGGGCAGTTTTGACCTAGACCATAGCAATCCCCAATTGTGCTAAAATAACTGCACTTACTCATAAATTTATTACCTTGTATGGCCCATATTCAATTCTAAGGTGAGACGATGTACTTGAGACATCTTGGGATTTCCTGTGTTTTTTAGCTTCTGTCTGAACTGATTTAGACTTACCTGTTCCTCAGTACCTTTTATTCCCTCCAAAAACCATTTTTGGTTTTCAGTTGCTTTGGGCCAACATTAGCTGCAGAGACACGACAGAGCAATAACAAGGGTGTTTATATGTGGTTATATAACGTATCAACCGATCTCTTCCCTGGGGCTGTGGAGATGGCTCAGTGCACAAGTGTGGGGATCTGGATTCAGATCCCTAGCACCCATGTAGCAGTACGGGTCTGTAACCCCAGCACTGGGAGGGGAGGAGACAGGTGAATCCCAGGGGCTCCCTGGCCAGCTAGCCTAAGTGGTGAGCTCCAACGTCAACAAGAGTCCTTGTCTCAAAATATACGGTAGAGAGTGATAGACAGAAAGACCCCTGATGTCAACATCTGGGGTCTACAGAAGTGCACATGGGTGAATGCACATACAAACAAACAATTCAAGCATTTTGTTTTCCCAAAATAATTTACAAATTTAGCCTAAGAAAATCAAAATACTGGAAATTGGATTAGTCCTATAGCTTAGTGGTTGAGTGATTCCCTAGTATGTACAAGGTCCTGGGTTCAACCACACCACAGAAACAAATTAGCCATGCTAAATAAAGCATGTTTATAGTCATAAAATTAGTTTGGTTCTTCAATATTGTCATTATTATTATTATTATTATTATTATTATTATTATTATTATTTACACTTACTTATTCTGTATGTATGGGGACTGTCACCAGTGCATCTATGCAGAAGTCTGAAGACAACTTGTAGGAACTGGTTCTCCTACCATAAAATTCCCCAGGATCAAACTCAGGTTGCCACACTTGGAGGCAAGGGTAAACCCTCTGTCTTAATTCCTTTTCTATTGCTGTGATAGGACATCATGGCCAAGGCAACCTCTAGAAGAGTTGATTTTGGGTTTACAGCTTGGGAGGGTTAGAGTCCTTGGTGGTGGAGCTGAGGCAGCAGGTGGCCGGCCACTGGAGCAGCTGAGAGTTCACATCTCCACGTGCAAGCCTGCCACAGAGGGAGCATCCTGGGGATGGCAGGAGGCCTTTGACGATCCAAAGCCTGTACCTCCCCTACCACCTCCACCCCGGGACAGTCTCTGACAAGGCCACACTCCCAATCCTTCCCAAACAGTCGCACCACTGGGGACCAAGTATCTAAAGGTATGATTCTACCGGGCTGTTCCCATTCAAGCCTCTCTATCCACTAAGCCATCTCACTGGCTCCATAGAATCAGTTTTAAGACCTCCTTTCCGCCGGGCGGCGGTGGCTCACGCCTTTAATCCCAGAGCTTGGGAGGCAGAGCCAGACGGATCTCTGTGAGTTCGAGGCCAGCCTGGCCTCCAAAGTGAGATCCAGGACAGGCACAAAGCTACACAGAGAAACCCTGTCTCGAAGAAACCAAAAACAAACAAATAAAAACAACAACAACAAAAAGACCTCCTTTCTGTAAAACCTGTTTCCCATTTAATTGTTTAAGAGCTGATGGTTCAGAATGTCTACTCTACATGCCGATTTTGTTGTTGTTGTTTCTTTGCTTCATTTCAACTCATTCTTTCCCTGGGAAAACAAAAATAATGAAGCCCAAAGTAATATTTTCAACCTTCTTTATATAGTGATTTTTGTAGGAAGTGTTATATTGGCTAATGTATGGTTTTTCTTTAGAATTTGGTTAGGGGCTACTGGGCACTGAGGAAGCATTTAAGAAGTTGAAGACGCCGGGCAGTGGTGGCGCACACCCTTAATCCCAGCACTCAGGAGGCAGAGGCAGGTGGATCTCTGTGAGTTCGAGGCCAGCCTGGTCTCTAAAGCGAGTTCCAGGAAAGGCGCAAAGCTACACAGAGACACCCTGTTTCAAAAAACCAAAAAAAAAAAAAAAAAAAAAATTGAAGACATTGTCCTTGTTCCTGAGGTTCTTATCCTATAGCCAGGAAAAAATGCGTGTAGATAATGAAGCCAATTACTGTTGTAGAGAAGACATTTAAACATCATGGAAGAAGCGTGGCCTCGTGGGCATACCACACAGGAGGACTTTATGAACACACAGAGGCCTTTAAAGAGGAGGACACAGTGCACACTGGCAATGTCATCACAGAAATTCTCAGTAAATACGGAAGCTTGAACCAATGATCAAAGAATAAGTGGAATTTTAACGTGGAAAGAAGAGAGAAAGGAAAGAAGCAGGAAGGGAGGGAAGGAGGGAGGAAAAGAAGAAGGAAAGAAAACTGTGCACAATCAAGGCCTAGAGGCCTCCAACTGCCCAGGATGCTGAGGTGGAAGGATCGTAAGGTCAAAGCTTGCCTGGGATACAGAGTAAGTTTGAGGCCATTCTGTGCAACCTGGGGAGACCCTGTCTCAAGAAAAAAAAGGGGGGGTGGAGAAGGCTGGGGATATAGCTCAGTGAAGTGCTTGCCTGGAATGTTCAGTCCCTCATGGCCTTTAGTTTAAAAAGAAGCAAAGAAAATTCTACACAGGTCCGGAATTCCAGAGCCTGGGGCTCCTCTACACTTTTAAATGAAGTGTTTGAAGCTTAAAAAGCATAGAGAATAATATGGGCTTTTGTTCTCTGCACACGGCTCTGTGAAATATCAACTCGCGGTATCAACTCGCGGTCGTCGTATTTGCTTCAGGCCGGCTTGTTAAACAGAGGAAACACCACGGGTTTGGCTTTGCCCTCTGCGTGCTCCGTCGTGAGCCTTGCTTCCTCAGCTAACACGCAGAGATTATGACCATGCCTGTTTAAAAATGCTTATCACATGTGGAAACGTCTAACGCTACCTCAGCAGTCAACATCTGCGGCACATCTTCCATCACTCTCTTTCCACTCAGTATCGTATTTTCTAGACGCATGCATAATATTCAAGTTCTGGTTCTCACTCAATTATTCATTTACTTATCTGCAGCACTGGGAACTGAACCTGGGGCCTCAGGCATGCTATCTGGGTTTAACTAAACTGTTATCACACAACAATTTCCTCATTCATTCTGTTGATGGAAATTTATGTGATTTGAGGGGGAGGGGTTAATTTTTCTGTTGCAAGATGATGCTTTGGTGAACATGCCCACGCCTTCTTTGTATCCAAGGAAAAGTTTCCTTTTAGGATCATGTGGAGAAGTTGACTTGCTGGGTTGTAAGAAAAGAGCATCTTAACAGATCTTGCTAAATTGTCTTCCAATTTTTAAGACCTCCCAGAGTTGTATATAAGTTTCCAGGTCGGGCTGGGTGGTGGTGGCACACACCTTTAATCCCAGCACTCACGAGGCAGAGCCAGGTGTATCTCTTTGAGTTCGAAGCCAGCCTGGTCTACAGAGCGAGATCCAGGACAGGCACCAAAACTACACAGAGAAATCCTGTCTCTATTCCAGGTCATCTTTGGAATTCTGATGATTACACCAAAGGCCCAGAGCTGCCAGTCTCTAAGAGCTGGCTGTACGTGGAGATGATCTTCTCTGTGTTGACCTCATCATGAACTATCCAGCTTGAGCTAATGGGAGACATCAAACTTCTGGAATTTAAGGATTGAAGAAGAGCAAAGAAGGGATTGATGATCAGGATGTGTGAGGACTAGATGAACACTTAACTCACTTTTGATCCCAAGTACACCATATAACAAAGCTCAGTAACCATGGCTCAGTAACTGTTTGATTGACCAGGATTGGTGCTAATTATGATGTGCTTTTGGCTTTCATTTCTTTCAGCTTCCATTTCCCCCACCTGTAAATTGCGGATGGTAATATAATTTATGAAGTCATCCTAAAGCTAAAATGAGATTAAAAAATGTGCGAACATTTATGCATTTTAAAGAGCTATGCCAACTAAGCCATAGGAGAAAGCCGTTTCCAGACTGTGATTTCTTTGGCACAACTGGATAACATTTTGGTGGCTCCAAAGAACTTCTAGGTTTCTCACTGCCATTCTTCCGGGGACTCCAGTAAATTCTAAAATCCAGCTTGCCAGTGTTGCCATGCTGGTTTAAGTGAGAAATGGCCAACACACTCTCAGTATTAGAATACTTGTCCCCACTCAGTGGCACTGTTTGGGAAGGCTCAGTAGGTGGAGCCATGCTGGTGGAAGCATGCCATTGTGGGCAGCCTTTGAGATTTTTACAGCCTCTCACACTTTCTCGGGTTTGTGCTGGTGTTTAAGATGTGAGTGCTCAACTTCTTGTTCCTGCCACTGTGCCTGCCTCTTGCTGCTGTGAATCCCACTAGTGGAGACTAATACCACTACCACAGTTTAAATCCAAATTTGAAGCAAGCTTCTTCTTTTTTTTTTGGAGACAGGTTTTCTCTGTGTAGCTTTGCTCCTTTCCTGGAACTCACTTGGTAGCCCAGGCTGGCCTCGAACTCACAGAGATCCACCTGCCTCTCCCTCCCAAGTGCTGGAATTAAAGGCATGTGCCACCACTGCTCAGCTTGAAGTAAGCTTTAATTAAATAGTGACCAGGTGGATGAGCTCTGGCCAGGTCCATCTCTGGTTCGCCAGAAAAATGGTCCCGTCTTGGTTTATAGCAGACCCATCAGATCCAATTAGGGGCAAGTGTACATCCTGATATATTTCCTGCCTACATACCTCCCACCCAAATATGATCAAGCACATCCAGTGTAGATGGGTCAAACAAACCTGTTTAGGGGAGTGAAAACATGTGACTTGTTATCCCCTATAAACAATAGCCTTCAGCATTTAAGGAAATATCCATCCTTGGGCAAGGGGCTTGCAGATCAGAGGCATTTTTGTTTCGTGGATCTCCTAGGCACGGGAATTAAAACTTAAAATGTAGCTTTGTCTCTCACACTGCTTCCCTGTCATGATGGACTCTTCTGCTTCTGGAGCCGTAAGTCAAACTCTTTCTTGCACAAATTGATCTTGGTGATGGTGTTTTATTATAGCAACAGGAAAGGAAAGTAATTAATATAAAAGTTGGTACCAAAGAATGAGTTCTTGTGATAATGAACCTGACAATGTTGTTTTTTGGAAGAATGTGGAAAACTTTGGAACTTTGGACTAGAAACGTGGTTGGATATTGCAAATGGAGCTTAAGAGATGGTCTGAGTAGGATCCTGAAATATGTACTGCTGAGAGAAAAGTGAACTGCAGAGACTCAGTAGATTTCAGAGGGAAGCAAGGATTTTTAACAGCAAATGAGCCAGAGGTCATTCCTATGAGAGTTTGGCAAAGAATGTGGCTGCCTTCTGCTCTTGTCCTAAGAACTTGCCTGCGGTTAACTTTTAAAGTAATGGACCAATTAATTTGGTGTAGGAAACTTAAGACAGAATAATAATGAATCTGTGACATGGCTACCCCTGAATTCCCTTATGCTGGTCTTCCATAAAAAAAGAGCAAGTGGTCAGAAATAAATACAAACTATACAGTTTGGAGAGAAAAAGAACACTAATAAGCTTAATGTCAAGGCCAAACCATGCACTGGAAGAGAGGTTGTAACCCTTAAGGAGAGGCCTACTGTGTGCTGGAATAAAGGGAGGGGTACCCTCAGGGCAGGACTCCCTCCAGCTAAGCTCCCCATTTGCAAAAGGAAAAGATCTAAGGAGTTTTCTGCTCCTAAAAAGTAACTTCAGAAAAAGCCACTGATAATGCAGCTCAAATGGTCTGGGGGTTGTCACACCAAATTTACAATAGAACTTGGCAGTGCCATCCATGTGGTGCTGGCTTTAGAGGCACAAGGAGTCCAAGAGTTAAGGGTCGTGGGTTCTCCCACTGAAGTTTCAGAGAGCTGATGAGCTGCAGTATGCGGTAGGGCAGCCCCATGTGAAAGTCATACCTATCCCTCACTGCCATGCTTCCTTGCCAGGATGGACTCTTATTCCACCAGCACCGTACGTCAAAATAAACACTTTCTTCTATAAGTTACTTTTGGTCATAATGTTTACCACAACAGGAAAGAAAAGTAACTAATACAGCCACACATAAAGACAGTTGTTGAAAAATACGTATTCTTGGCAGAACATGGTGGTGTATGCCTTTAATCCCAGCACTTGGGAGGCAGAGAGACAGGTGGGTCTCTGAGTTTAATGCTAGTATGGTCTATAGAGCAAGTTCCAGGATAGCCAGAGCTATACAAAGAAACCCTGTCTCAAAGAAAGAGGAGGAGGAGGAGGAAGAGGAGGAGGAGGAGAAAAAGAAAAGAAAAAAAGCCATTCTTATCCTTACCCTCAAACAATGTCAAAGAAGAATTCATTGTGGTGTATGAGGTGTGGTGGTTTGGATAGGAAGGGTCCCCACAGGCTCATAAATTTGAATGTTTAGTCACCAAAGAGTGGAACTGTTTTAAAGTATTATAAGGATTAGAAGAAGGTGTGACCTTGTTGGAAGAAGTGTGTCATTGTGTTGCACTTTGAAGTTTCAAAAGCCCATGCCAGGCCCAGTCTCTCTGCCTGCTGCCTGAGGATTAGGATGTAATTCTCTCAGCTACTTCTCCAGCACCATGTCAGCCTGCATGCCACCATGCTCCCCACCATAATGATAATGGATTAACCTCTGAAAGTATAAGTCAACCTCCAGTTAAATGCTTTCTTTTGTAAGAGTTGCCTTGGTCATGGTGTCTCTTCATAGGAATAGAACAGTGAGCAAGGCATGGGGCCATACTGAATTCTAATCTCTTTGATTTCAAATATAAACCCACACAATCGCTGTAGCAGGATAGTACCCAACTCTATATGTTTATTCTGCCACACCCCCATTTTTCCTTAGTATTTTGAAGGTCAACTCAATTCCTATCTAAATAAATCATTCCCTACTTCTCTTATTTTTTTTCTCTGTTTAGATGTCCACTATCCTTTACCCAGTTTTCATATTGAGGAAATCTAAAATAATTTGCCCAGGAAGAAAACAAGATATATCCTTTAACAAGATAATCCCACAGCACACTTTTTTTTTTTTTTTTTTTGTCACGGATTGAAGTGACGATTGTTTTTCTTTTGTGTTAACATTTCTTTTTCCTTTTTGATATTGCTATTGATTGAACTCAGGGTTTCAACTATTTTCAACTTGAACCTTTGAAAACGGAAGGCCTTGTCTATACGTCTCAGTAGCCCCTTACTTAAAAACAAGTTTGCTCAGCATTTTCTCGGCTGTCAGACTTCACTCAGAGGACAACCACCGTCTTCATTTGTATTACTCAGATTTATTATAATATGCTATATTATATATCATTTTTCATATATATATATATGTATACTACTCATATATTACATCTGAAGTTGCTATTATCCTAGCTCCTTTCAGAATGCCCTCTCATCTCCCCAAATGCAACACACTTCATGGAAACTCACACTTCTCTAAGGTCTTCAGAGGGCTTCCATTATTTTGATTATTTGGAATTGCAGGAGCACATTCATTGGTCAGGTGTGGTATTAACAAAAGCAGATGGGGATGGGGCCAGAGAGGATAATTAAGAAGCTTGCATCCTGACACAGAAGATAGACTTCAGATGTGCAGACATCTGGGGTCTGTGAGGGGTAACAGCAGATGCTTTCCTTAGGCAAGAGAACCCATGAACCCTAGCTATTGACTTCAACAATGTAAGAGCATTATAGTTGGAGGAATGACTAGTTCACAGAAATGTTTTTAGATATAGAGACAGATCTGGGCTGCCTGTATACAGGTTTCCAAGATTTATTTACTTTTATTTATTTTTGAGCCAGGGTCTCACTGTGGAGCCCTGCCTGGCTTAGAGTTTGCTGTGTACATCAGGTTGACTTGGAGATTCACCTGTTTTTGTCTCCCTAGTCCTGGGATTAAAAGCGTATGTCACCAGACCCAGCTAATCTTTTTTTCCTTGAGATCATTATTATTATTATTTTGTATGGTGTGTGTGTGTATGTGCATCCATGTGCACCTTTGTGAGTTTGTATGCACGATATATGTGCAGGAGCCTTTGGAGGTCAGAAAAGGGTATCAGATCCCCTGGAATAGATTTACAGGAGGTTGCGAACTGCCATGTGAGTTCTAGGAACAGAACCCGGGTCCTCAGTAAGAACAGTAAGCAGGTTTAACAGTGGAGCCATCTCCCCAGCCCCTACTGACACATTTGACACAGGAACTTATCTGTTTGCAGACAGACACAAAGCAGCAGGGCATCTTCATGAGATCCCTTCCTTTCCTGCCTCATTACCATGAGAACACTTACTCCACCAACACATGTTGAAACTGTTCTGAGGGTGTCAGATACTCAGCTGGGAAAGCTCCTCATACCAGATGAGTCCTAATTGAACACAGTGTGTCCTTAAGAAACTGGAGAATTACATCCCAAACTGGAAGTCTGGTTTTAATACCAAGAGGCATGCTTTGGCCCAGATGGGCTTTGCTCGGAGCTCAGACCCAGCAAATTGGATCAGTTTCCTAAGACAGAGATCTGGGTCAGTTTGAGAAATGGATTACTTTCCCATTCACCTTGCTCCCACGGGCAGGGAGGAGAGAACAACGGAAAATGCCTGGGGTGGTATTAGAACCACTTACCTGGACATTCACTTTTAGAAACTCCAATCCAGATCTGAGCTGAGTAAACGGGCTACTTCGAGGGAGTATGCTGAGTTGTTTGTTTGTTTACTCTGTTCTTGTCATTCTTCTGAGATGCTGCGGAATGGTTCCAGAGCTTTATGCATGCTAGGTAGGCAGGCATTCTACCTTTGAGATTACCCCAGAGAAGCCCTAGAACTTTTCTCTTGATTAGGAACAGGAGCCAGGTTGGAGTTGAGAATGACATATTATAATAGCTATATTGAGACAATGAATAACAATTAATATTGTACCTCAGTTGGGCACCAGCAGGCTCAGTTTGTTGAGGCTAGAAAACAATAAATTAAAACTGAAGCTACAATGTATCAGTCAGATAATAGGTAGTTACAATCCTGCACGGCCAACATGGCCCAGAATGAATGAGGAACTCTGCCGCCAATTTTTAGTCCCAGAGTTTCGAGACATATTAACTAACTAAATGTGTCCAGCTAAGAGAGTGTAGATGAGCTGCACCGAGATCATGATGCAAGAGAAAGGGATTTCAGAGAAAACAGTTAGGGGGAGAAGCCACAGCAGATGGGGGATATGAGCAAGGACGAAGTCAGTACTGACCTCCTTAAAGACAACTACCAAAATGTGCTTCTGACTCCGCCCTCTGCCTCTGCCTGTCTTGGACATAGCATGCTTGCTTCATTGACGCTTGTGTTTGTTTGTTTGGATTTGGGTTTTTCCTTTTTTTAGAGACAATCTAATATAGCCCAGCCTCAGACTCACTATGTGGCTAAAGATGCCTCTGAACTCCGGATCCGCCTGCCTCCACCTCCCAAGCCCAGGGATTACAGGAGTGTGCCAGCACACCCAGCATGTTGATATCCCTTGCACAAGTACAGAAGATGGTAACATTGAATTAGTAGTGCAAGATACTTATCTGTGCCAACGCTGAGGAAGGAATGAGAACTGGGCAGGAATGGCATGCTCAGTTACCAGTGGGGAGCAGGACCATCTCTGCACAGCTGCTATAAGGGATCCCAAAAGCTTAGTGGCCAGAGGTTGTGAACTAGCCCACTCCTCATAGCAGGTGTCCCTCTAAAAGAAACCCTGAAAGGTACATGGCAATGGCTACCCCACACTACTTCAGGCCCACTTCTATAGGGATCCACCTTCCTGTCTTTCTTCAGTGAATTCTCTAAGGTTCTCTAGGATCCCATTTCCTGCCCATACTGTACAGTTTTTACTATGAGGATTCATCATAATTCACAATTTGAGAGGCTCCTATTGGGATATGTTGACATGCCACCCATTAATCTGGCCATCATTCCTGAACCTGGCCTGCTGCAGTGATCTCCTAATCCTTACTGCATCAGACATGTATTCTTACCATCTGCCTCCAATTCATTCTCTAAGCCTGGATGGGCACAAACAAAACCATGCTATGGCTATGTTGAAAGCTTTAATAATTCCCTTTTGTTCTCAGAAAAGCCCAATTATTTTGTCATGACTCACATTTTCTATTTTTACTCTATTTTCTTTACTTCTGATCTTCTTGTCTTGACCTTCTGAGTTCGTGGATTATGAGCCCGAGTCATCCCGTTTTATGCAGTGTGAACGCGGGGCTCCGGGGTAGGCAAGCATTTTACCCGCTCCACTGCATTCCCTGTCTTTGCCTTCTCAAGAACCGGTTCCTGTTTAGCACTCCTGCCTCATCCGCTACCTCAAACAGAACAACTTCCGGCTCTTTGGCTGTGGTCTTTCCATTGGTTTTCCAATACTATAACAAAATACCCAAGCCAGGATAACTTTATCAAGGAAATAGATTTATTTAGCTCAGCACTGGCTCCCGTGAGGGCCACATGGCAGACGGCGAGAACGTGCGTAGGAAGAAGTAATCACAGTTCAAAATAGGAAGTCGGATAATAAACTGTATGTGACTTAAAAGCAAAACGGGGGCTATCATGGGGAGGGGGGGTAGCCAGCAGGAGTGGGCAGGGAAGTACAGGAGGGAGTTGGGGGAGAAGGGTCACGGAAAACAAAGTGTGCATGAAATGCCATCATGAAAGCTATTACTTTATATGCTAATTCAAAACAATGTAAAAGAAAGGGGGGAAATGCATTTTTGCCACGTATGGTGTTACCCGCCTGTGTTTCCAACACCCAGGAAGCAGAGACAGGAGGATCCATAATGAGTCCTCGTCATCTACAAACAGATAAAAGAAAACATCCTTTAAGATATTGCTTATAGGGGCTGGAGAGATGGCTCAGCAGTTAAGAGCACCCACATGGCTGCTCACAACTGTCTGTAACTCAAGTTCCAGTGGATCTGACTCCCTCAAAAAGACATGCAGGTCAAACACCAATGCATCTCAAAATAAAAGAAAGAAAGAAAGAAAGAAAGAAAGAAAGAAAGAAAGAAAGAAAGAAAGAAAGAAAGAAAGAAAGAAAGAAAGATATTGTTTATAATAAGTTGCATACCAAATATGCCAGCTATAATAAAAAATGAATTAAAGTGTAACCGTCTCCTCTGGGAGTCATTCTCAACCTTCCTAACACTGCGACCCTTTAATACAGCTCCTCATGTTGTGGGGACCCCTAACCATACAATTATTTTCATTGCTACTTCATAACTGTAATTTTGCTACTGTTATGAATCCTAATGTAAATATCTGATATGCAGGAGATATGATATTCGGCACCTATGAAAAGGCCATCCAAACCTCAGGGGGTCATGGTCCACAGGCTGAGAACCCCTGAATTAAAAAAAATCCCCAAACAAAAGCAGGAAGACAAAGAGGAGAGTGTACCTCAAGGCTTCCACTGAGGACACTTTCATTGTCCCAAGGACCTTGTGCTAGGTCCCAGCTCTTATACGAAGAGTCTGTCACTGTTTACATGTCTCTAATACAAGGGTCTTTGGGGGAACAAACCACACCCAAATCACAGCACTCCAGTGGACTACTATCTGCACGTGTGTGGCTAGTTCTCTTTTACATACCCACTTAGACATCCCTCCCTCTCTGAAGACTTCTGTAATTTGCAAAGACCGGATTCGGTGTTCTATGTGACCCCAGGAACCATGAGATAAAAGGCAGGTGAAATCGTGAGTATAAATTTACAGGTAGCACAGAAACATTAACCCGGGTGGTAAATATTGGAAATATAATAAGGGACAATATCTTACATATCAGAACTTTTCTCAGGGAACATATGAGATAGAAAACTCTGCTAAGTGGTTTGGTGTGGATGATAATCCTCCCAAGAGAAACAAGAGATAAGCATTCTCAATGCAAATACATGCACTCCCCAGTCAAACCCTAGGCATTTGGACATAGGTTTGTGTGTGACGTCAATATGCCAGCCAGCAGTACTGACTGTGGGATGCAGAGATATTCTAATACAT
The DNA here is from genome assembly GCF_049852395.1 of Peromyscus maniculatus bairdii. Taxonomy (NCBI): domain Eukaryota; kingdom Metazoa; phylum Chordata; class Mammalia; order Rodentia; family Cricetidae; genus Peromyscus; species Peromyscus maniculatus. The sequence continues at coordinate 49,411,085 of NC_134873.1, read as the reverse complement.
GGGGACCATCCCACACAGGGAAACTGGTCCACCCTGAATGCTAACAAAAGCTTCATTGAGGTCCACTGGGTTAGGAGAAATGTAAATCTGGGAGCTGAATTACTTAGAATAACACAGCCAAGGCTGAGAAACAATACCTGAAGACTCCCAGCTCCACCCACTCTCTGGCAGAGGTCTGCCTCACCTACAAATAAATGCTTTTAAATTGTTTTATTTTGAGATAGGGTCTTACTTCCCTAGGCTGGCCCAAAACTATACAGCCCAAGCTGGCTTCGAACTTGTGAGCGGTTTTTCTGCCTCAGCCTTCCTGAGTGTTGGGATCCCAAGTATGGGCCACCATGCCCAGCCTAAAAATTTTTCCATTGTTACTGACAGAACACAGAGCTGCATGCTCACCAAGCAAGTGTTCTATCACTGAGCCACTCTCTAGCCCCTGTAAATAAATGCTAAGTCTAATGCTTTAAGGAAAAAAAGTGTAAAAATGTATTAGTTTGAAAAACATCTATGGTATGCCCAAGAAGCATCTAGTTCCCCCTTCTGGCTCTGTTGCCCTGCAGGGGTCTCTCGCAAGGTGAAAATGCGTCCACATTCCCTATTTGTCCTGTTTGGCATGCAGAAAGTTTCTAGTGTTGAGTAAGTCTTTCTAAAGGACTCTTTCTAACCTTGCTCTGAGATCTTCTCTAGGCATCAGCCCCACATATTGCTCACTCATCCTTTCCAGTTAAGCACCTCCAACTCAACAGAAACAGAACACAACCGTCCACTTTGATCTGATCCTGGAGCCCTCCCCCAAATAACACCAGTTCCCCTTGTCGGGGAAAGGGCCCACACCACACTTCCTCATTGCCAAACCAAGCTCTGTGTTCTCTCCCCTCCCCAAGCCTATGAGTTCTAGCTTCCAAATCCTCTCTCGGGTTCTTAGATGTCTCTCTGGCTGAGCCTTAATTCAGGGTCTCTGATATATGTTGTAATCATTTCCTAAATCACACCTCTAACATCTAACACTATCTTCACTGCTGTCACCCTTCACTATTCATTCATTCATTCATTCATTCACTTTTGAGACCAATCTTGTCATATAGCTCAGTCTCACCACACACTGGAGACCTTTCTGCTTCTGCCTCCTGAAGACTGGGGTGATGGGTACCACATCCTGCTGCCACACTGTTTTATATATATATATATATATATATATATATATATATATATATATATATATATATACACAAGATTTTTTTAGGTCACTTTAAAAGGTATTATTTTAAGGAATAGAGAAATAAATAGTTCAGCAATTAAGAGTACTGACTAATCTTCCAAAGGACTCAAGTTCAATTCTAGTACCCACATGTTGGCTCACAACCATCTGTATGTAACTCCAGTCCCAGGGGATCTAACACCCTCTTCTGGCCTCCTTGGTGCACAGACATACATGCAGATAAAAGCTATATAAACATTAAGAAAAACATTTTATTAATTCTGAAAATTCCATACATGCAGAAATGTATATTGGTTACATTTCTTCCCTACTCATTCCTGATCCACCCTCTCCCGCTCCCAGCTTCATGTTCTCTCTCTCTCTTTTTTTCTTAGTAACCCATCCAGCCCAATCTGTGTGGAGCCACCAAGCACAGTTGATCTACCATCAGGGCCCACATCCTAAAGAAAAACAGACAGCTCCTCTCCCAGAAGCATCGACCGTCAATAGCTCTTCAGCTGGGGATGGGAACTTGTAAGCTATTCCCCGATCCCCACTTCACGCTAAACCATCTTGATTTTTTGCAGGTCCTGTACAGGCAACCACAGATGCTATCAGTGCAGGGAAGTAGCCATGTCCGGAAGACACTGCTCTCATACTCACCAACCTCTGGCTTTTATAAACTTTCCTCTCTTTGGAGAAGTCTCTGAGCCTTGAGGAAAGGGATGGATTAAATGCCCCATTTGTGGTTGGGAGCATGCCATAGACACTCATTCTCTGCACTTTGGCCAGTCTTGAATTTCTGTGTTAACCACAGTCCACCCCACAAAGAAGCTTCCCTGATGAGTGTGAGAGCTCCACTAATCTATGAGACGAGAGATAGGAATTTAAGAGGGCAATTTGATATGATTTCTATTTAGCAAAATAATAGTAGTAGATTCACCCCTGGGGGGTCTATGAGCTTCCCACCTATGGCTGCTGGGCCATATTTACAGTGCCAGGCATGTGTTTGTTACTGTGGAACAGGTTTTCAATCCAGTCAGAATACATTTGGTTTCTCCCATAACATTCATTGCAGCCATGAGCATAGCTTACCGCGTCCTCAGTTCTTGTCACTTACAGAGTTCACAGCTGGGTAACACTTAGGACTGGCCCTCCCTCTCCACTCCTCAGCAGCCTGCACAGATCTTCCAGTACTATGACAGCTAGAGGACACCTCATGGTCAGTGTCATCTTGGTTTCTCTGTATTCTGTGACTAAAGTGTGCAGTGTCTTGAGCTACGGAGTCCTACCATCAAATTCTGGTGGGAAGACGTTCTCACATATGCCCAAAATAATGGTCATCAGTGCTTTGTGGGCTTACTGTAATGCCAGACACTAGCCTTATGTTTACTTTCTCTGTGGTAGTCCCTAACAGCCTTAGTAGGAAATAATAGGACCTCCTTTCCTGAGGTCCTTCAGGAAAGGAGACAGAGACGAGATCCAAAGGCAGGTAGCCTGGCTCTACTTTGAGCCAGGCTACACCTCCTGGACTTCTCTGCTGCTACAGAAGCCTGGGAGAACTTAACATGTTACAAGCCTCTTCATAAATTGGTTCTTTTTCTCAAAAACAGCTGGTCTATGATAATCATTTCAGAACATATATGTGTGTATATGTATATGTATATATATTCACATCATGCACTGTAAATATATTCATTTATTGCTAATTATACTTCATGAAGACTTGAAAAGTATGATTTAAAAAAAAAAAATAAGCTGTGGGTGTTACTCAGTTGAGTGCTTGCTTAGCATGTCAAAGCCCTGGCTTCATTCCCGAGCACAACATGAAAATGGTTAATGTGCTACAAACTTATAATTCCAGCACTTGAGATGGAGGCAGGAGGATTAAAAGTTCAAGGTTGCCGGGCGGTGGTGGCGCATGTCTTTAATCCCAGCACTTGGGAGGCAGAGCCAGGCGGATCTCTGTGAGTTCGAGGCCAGCCTGGGCTACCAAGTGAGTTCCAGGAAAGACGCAAAGCTACACAGAGAAACCCTGTCTCGAAAAACAAAACAAAAAAACAAAAAAAAAAAAAAAAAAAGTTCAAGATTATTCTCAGCCACAGAATGAGTGTGAGGCCAACCTTGGCTATATAAAACCCTACCTCAAAAAAAAAAAAAAAAATCACAGCCAGGCGGTGATGGCGCACACCTTTAATCCCAGCACTCATGAGGCAGAGCCAGGTGGATCTCTGTGAGTTCGAGGCCAGCTTGGGCTACAGAGTGAGTTCCAGGACAGGCACCAAAGCTACACAAAGAAACCCTGTCTCATAAAAAATTTTAAAAAACTACAAAAGCAATCAGACTTTTTAAGACTCGTTGCCCCTTTCTCTTCCTGCCCCCACTCCTCAACATACACAATTAGGCTGGAGAGAAGGCTTAGTAGTTAAGAGCATGTACTGGTCTTCTAGAACTTTAGTGTCTCTATCATTTGGTCCACAACTGCCTGTAACTATAGGTCCAGTGCAGTCTAGCACCCTCTTCTGGCCTCTCCAGGCATCTGCACTCATATGTGTCACACACACACACACACACACACACACACACACACAGAGTTACTTGTGGTGTCATATTATTTCACATACAGGTCTATGTTTGATTTTCCTTCCCAGTGTGTGTCTTGGTTGTCGCCTTTGAAAAGAATCCAAATATGTATATCTGTATGTTCACATGAATGCATCAGGTCCTCTGGAGCCAGAGTTAGAGGTGTTTGTGAGTCATCCAACAATGGGTGCTGGGAGCTGAAACAGAATCCCCTGGAAGACAGTACGTCCTCTTAACCCCTGAGACATCTCTCCGGCCTCTGCGATCTTTCTTTGACCTAAGCCTTCCTAGGTATTTCTGTTGCGGAGTCACTGGTGTATCAAAATGTGAGTGGTGGTTATATTAAAATGGGAGGGCTGAAATCAGGAAGCCACCAAAGTAGACTAGTGAAAATGGAAGCTAGTGGAGGGATCAAAGAATTTCTAAGGCAGGACAGCAGGTGGGATTGGCTAACTGAAGGGTGGTCTGGACATGCTGGCAGTGAGGACCGCTGCCCAGCCGAGCTTTTTCACATAGCTTTGCTGTGCAGGACTCATGGGTGGCACTTCGAGAGCCCCTGAGGCTGAGGGGCTCTCCGAGAGAATACCATCTCCCCTTCTTTGTTGACTACCCTCAACACAGTCTTCAAACATCCATTTAGCATCGGCCCCCAATCTTCCAGTGTGTACTAATGCTGTTCCCCTGGGCTTCTATGGTTCTGTTTTGTCTTTCTTTCTCAACATAGTTGATGCTGAGCATACACTGCCTCGCTACACCCTGCTCCCCTTCCCTTTTCTTGCTAATGCTCCCGTTCCCGCTAATCCTCCGTTTTCCCCTAGACGCTTTCATTTCCACTTTCACTTAACATATACACACATGACTTACATGACTCTATACAACAGAGGAACTACAAGTGAGAGAAAACGTGATGTCATCTTCCTGAGGCTGGCTTTGTGTCTCCAATTGCATCCATAAATGACACAACTTGTCTTCTTTATGGCTGAAAAAAAAATTCTATTGTGTACCTATACCACATTTTTCTTATTCCATTTCTCTCCTGATGAGCACCTAGGTTGGTTGCATAGCTTAACTATTGTGCGTTGTGCCGCAATGCACATTGATATGTAGACATCTCTGCGATAATGCTGATTTGGAGTCTATGGGTAAATACCCACAAGGGGGTTAGCTGGGCCATATGATAGATACTTCTGGTTTCTCGAGAAACCCCCATCCCAGTTTTCATAGAGATTGGACTGGTTTGTATTCCCACCAGCACATAAGGGCTCCCTCTCGTCCACATTCACGCCAGCATTTCTTGTTTGCCTTCTGACTGACGTTCTGACTGGGGTGAGATGGAATCTCCGTGAAGTGTGGACTTGCATTTCTCTAATGACTGGTGAGGATGGACTTTTTTTTTTTTTCACATGTTTATTAGCCATCTGTGTTTCTTCTGCCTGTCCATTTTTTTTTTTTTTTTTTTTTTGGTTTTTCGAGACAGGGTTTCTCTGTGTACCTTTGTGCCTTTCCTGGAACTCACTTGGTAGCCCAGGCTGGCCTCGAACTCACAAAGATCCTCCTGCCTCTGCCTCCCGAGTGCTGGGATTAAAGGCGTGCGCCACCACTGCCCGGCCTGCCTGTCCATTTCTTAAGCCCATTTATTGATCGGGTTGTTTGTGAACTGCTGGACGGCAGGTGCTCTGGCTCTTCTTTCTGTGTTCTCTTACCACCAGAATCCAATATTCATTGCTTAAGTCCATCATAGATCAATTTAACGGAAAGGAAAAAAGAAAGCATTACACAAATGATGTATGGCTCATTGTAAGAAAAAAAAAAAAAGAACATGGTAGGATATGGTATATAAACAGAACAGATTGTTGGCTGAGAATCTAGTCTTCACTCGTAAGCTGCCCCTGTTCAAAACTGAGACTTCTGTGTGACCTTGAGTAGTTTAATTAGCCTGTGATGCCATAAAAAAGGAGATAATATGACCTATGCTATCAGGTTGCTGTGTGATTTAAATCAGATAATACATGGAAAGCTCCTGGCTCCTTGTAAGCACTTGGTCCTAGAAGATACCACTATTTTCTCCACGCCGTTATGAGCTTTCGCTGGCAGTATCTGGCTAAGGATAAGATGGATGCCTTTGCACAGCAGTGAGTAGTCTCCTTTGACAGGATGTATTCCAGATGACTTCTCAGGATGTTTCTCATCATAGGAGCGGGAACCCCTTTCTCTGATTCAAAGCAACTGTGTGATCATTAGTGTTACTTCTAGCGAAGTAGCAGCTTGTTAGACAGGGGTGGGAGGGGTGGGGAGCGCAAAGTATTTTTATTCCTTGTGAGCAGTTAATTCCAAAAGACCTTTTTATTTATGGCCTAACCCATATGGCACATCGGGCCCTTACACGAAAAGCTGTCTCTCTGCAAAAAAAGGTGTAGTTGGGTCCTGCCCAAATGGAACAAACAAAACTTTAAAGCCGGCTCCAACCCTGCTGAAATGTCTTTTCCCTTTGAAAGAGGTCTGTCTATTCGTGATGCAAACACTCAGTTATCTGCACAGATGATAATCCCAGCAAACAAAACAGCGAAACCATTAGAACTTTCCAGTGCAAGCGATTCAGTCCTGGAAACTTGGCTTTTTAAACACGAAAAGAGGGCAGAGAAAGCAAGCAGAGCTGGTCCCGATTTGGGATACTTAAATTTGCTTATCTGAGTCCCCAGCCAATTATCTGCATGTTTGGCCTAAAGAATACAAACAGTTCTCCACCCACAAGCACACGCAGAAGGCAGGCCTGCTCCTTAGCCCCTGCTAGTGCCTTCAATAGGCAGAAAGAAGCTGGGAAAAACCAGGCAAGGTCGGGAGTAGCTCAAGATCGCACAGCCTCAAAGTTTATCCTGAATTAATCCCGCGATGCTCACCCCTGGGGCAGAAAAGTAAGCAACATTGTTACATTCTGATACATTAGGAGAATTAAACATCATACAACTGGAAGCCTGTTTATGTGCTACAGAGAGGATCATACCCCAACATCTTTTAGTCAATAGACACTCAAGTAAACACCCCATACATAGCACTTGCAGTAATGCTCCTGCTTCAGCTCCCTAAGTGCTGGGATGGCAAGAATGTGCCACCACACCCAGTTTGGAGTAAACAATTTGAGAATTTAGTAAATATGTAACTTTATTGTAAGCAACATAAAATTTTTTTAAAGTATGAAGCTGTTAACTGTTGGGTAGACTGTTCAAGTATTCCTTAACAGGTTTGAGAAGACCTAGTTTCTGAGAAGCCACTAAGCATTAGGGAACATGAGTCCTTAAGAGGTGTGGTGCCTAAAGAGATTAGGAGAGCTTTTTTGAAGAAAAAACACAACGTTGTAACGCCTGAGTGGCCATCAGCGACTTAGTTACAACTTTTGGGAATGCGTAGTAGTTTACTGAGAACCCAACATGACCCTTCCATTGCCTACGTCCTTTCTTAGATAACTTGTAAGCAGCGACAGTGTGTGTCTGCAAAGTTTGGATGTCCTGCTGGCTTATCTGGATCTTAAGCTGGGTGGAGCGCTGGGCAGGTAAGGGTAGAAGCTCCGCAGCTCCGGGATGGTCACGTGTTTACATTTCAGGTGTGGGAATAGATCCGGTCCAGGCCCCACCCTCTGCAACCTCCCCCTCGTTAGGTGGCCAGACAGCTTGCACAGTCCCCGCCCCGGGCTTTATAATCCACTCCTCTCCCGGGACAGAGGTCAATCACGGCTTAAGGCTTTGCATGGCTTCCCGCCCACGCCCCCCACTCACCATCCCCCCCCCGGGCTCTGTCCTGGTCCTCTCTGCACCATTGTCAAGCCAACCCCAAGAACCCAAAGTGTCACTCCGCCTCACCTTTCTGATTGCTACCTCCTCCCCCTGAAACCCAGGAGAAAGGATCTGGGCTCTCTCGGTGGTAGCCGGCGAGTACCTGATCCTAAACAAACAAACAAAAAAAAGTTGGGGGGTGGGGTGGGGTGGGATACCGTCTTGCACATGGCCAACTGCTACCCGCTCAGGGCTGGGAGCCGCGAGCCGCGGGTCCAACTTTGCTCCTGGGGAGTCGGGCGCTTCCCGGAGCGTCCGTCCGGGAGCGCGCGCGCGGGAAGGGGGGGGCGCGGCGGCCCGCCGGGAGCGCGCGGCCTCCGGGATGGATGGCGGCTGCGCAGTGGCGCGCGGGCCGGGAACGGGAGGGGAGGGCGAGCGAGCGAGCGAGCAGGCGGGCGGGGCGGAGGAGCGGAGCGGAGCGGAGCGGGCGGAAGCCATGTTGGAGCTGCACCCCGAGCGAGGGGCTGCGGGCGCGCTCCTCTCCTGGTGGGTGTGACCCGGCTCCGCGCCGCGGCGGCGGGGGGCGGGGACGCCGGGCGGCTCGTCCGTGGTCGGCGGCGGCGGCGGCGGCGGCCGCGGCGTGCAGCCGGGCGATTGTGACCGGCGGCAGAGCCGGGCCGGCCGCGGGCGCTCCCTCCGTGCGGCCCCCCTGAGCGCCCCCCCTCCCCGGGCCGGGAGGGAGGCGGGGGGCACCCGGGGCCCGCCATGAACCCCGGCTTCGACCTGTCCCGCCGGAACCCCCAGGAGGACTTCGAGCTGATCCAGCGCATCGGCAGCGGCACCTACGGCGACGTCTACAAGGTGAGGAAGGGCAAGGGGCCCGCCGAGCCCCGGGGCCTGCGCCGCTGGGACACGGAACAAAGGGCCAGGCGTGGGGACCGCAGAGCCCTCGGTGGCGTCCTCCTCGCCGGAGCCGGTGCCGGTGCCCGGGACGCGCGTTCACTGACCCCCTCGCCAGCCTCTCCGGCTGCACTGGAGCCGCGGTGCTCCCGGGAGTGCAGAGCCGGGCTGGCTGGGCGCTTGTTGCCTGGGCACGGGCTGTGTGACGAACCGGGCTGCTTAGGGGCTTGGCGTTTGTCAAACCTGCGTGCCTCGCCGGGACCTGGGATCCTCGGCGGGCGGCCGGTGGCTGGGAGCTGCTGCTGTCCGCCCCCGGGCCTGCTGGTTCTCGTCTAACGCTGCTACCCTGGGCAGCCTCCATCAACAGCCTTAGCCTTTAGCCGCTTAACATCTGCCGGTGCCTTAGCCTTTCACCTCTTAACATCTGCCTGTCAGTTCCTTGTAATTTTCCAAGGAGTCCCTTGGTTTTGTAGAAAGGGATCTGGTTTGGGAGGCAAGGAAGCAGCAACTTTTTCTTTTTCCTCCCAGAAGAATTGGACAGGGGTGTTTGTTTTTTTTTTTTTTTTGCCCGGTGGCACACAGGAATCAGATTTTTCTTTTTCGTGAATCGAGTACCCAGGGAGGGGTACTGGTTTGACAAGGTTAGAATTCAAAATTCATTAGCAGTACAGCGTTTCTGTTGCAGAGGGGGGACCACTTCTAAATGTGGGAGGATAAATCACTCTTCCCAGGCCAGCTCAACTCCTGGCCTCTCGGAGTCTGCCAAGAAGGGAGGTGGATGGTGCCAAATGTGGCAGCAGTTTTGATTTAGTTGCGTATCTACTTACTTGGTCACTGAACTTGGACTCCTGTTTCACGGAACACCTGAGGATGCACAGAGAAACTTAGTATCGCGCTGGAAAGTTTAGTCTTAGGTTTATTTTGCCCATGTTAAAGCAATAGGTTTTTGTTCTTGCCTCAATGGAATGCGTGAGATAAGTTAGCCAATGCAGTGCCGTGGGGCTTTGTGTGTGTGTGTGTGTGTGTGTGTGTGTGTGTGTGTGTGTGTGTGTGTGATGTGTCTCCCTCACATATCACAGCACCTTCCTCTATAACGACGGTGTGTAACTTATCAGGCCTATGTTGGTGAACTTGAGTTGTGGCAACCGAAGATAGGAATGGACCCAGATGGATTTGGAATCTAGTTTGTTTTTTGTTTGTTTGTTGTTGTTGTTGTTTTGTTTTGTCTTTTTGACAAGAGCAACCTTAAACAGCAGTTTCGGACATTTTAGTGCAGTTGTATTTTGTGCTGCCGGAGAGGATGGTGAGGGTCGATAGCATTGGAATAGGAGGGCCTGATTTGGAGCGCTCCGGACTCTCACCAAGATCTGGAAGATGACAAGGCATTGCTCAGGGCAGTGGTGAGAGGAGAGTGATGTGCCACATAGAGGGAGCTCCATCAAAGGCCAGAGAAACCAGTATGGATCTGAGGAAGAACTGTAGCTTGAGCAGCCACAGAGAGGATGGCTGTGGATACTGGTTCCTGTAGACCTTTTAGCTATGGGGCTTACAGGGAAATTAGATATGGATCTATCTTCTTTCTTTTCTTTCCATCTTTTTTTTTTTTTTGAGACAGATTTGTGTGTGTGTGTGTGTGTGTGTGTGTGTGTGTGTGTGTGTGTGTGTAACAGCAGCTCTGGCTGTCCCAGAACTTGCTCTGTAGACCAGGCTGGCCTTGAACTCATAGAGATCCGCCTGCCTCTGCCTCCTGAGTGCTGGGATTAAAGGCGTGCGCCACCACTGCCCAGCCTCCTTTCTTTCTCTAAACGGTGTGTGTGCACCACAGGTGCCCATGGAGGCCAGAAGAGGGCATCGGATGTCTTGGAGGTGAAGTTACAGGCAGTTATGGGTGCTGGGACCCAAACTTGACTCCTGGAAGAGCAGCAGGTGCTGTTAGCTGCTGCCAGATCCCCTTCCGTTTTTTTGTTTTTTGTTTTTTGTTTTTTTCCTCTTTATTTTATTTTTCAAGGTAGAGGATCTTACTGTGTATCCCAGGCTGGCCTGGAACTCATAATTTGCTCCCTGAGTGGTAGAGATGTAGACATTCATGACTGTGTCCAGTTTAGATCTGGACTTCTGGGCTGAGGCACAGGCTTGCTTGAGTTAGGTCTGCAGAACTCACGGAAAGTATAACAGGAGTACCAACTCCACGGAGTTGTCCTCTGACCTCCGCAGGTGTTACATGACATGTGCATGATGCACGCACACACTCTCTAAATAAATATTTGGACTTTAAAGAGTTCTCCCTATCCTGATGTGTAGAGGGAAAGGGCAGTTAGGAGGCTGCTGGGGCAGTGCTGGTAAGAATAATGGTGTTTTATAATTTGGTCTTGACTAAGAAGTTAGAAATGTATCCCGATCCAAATAGCTAATAACTGTCTGGGGGAGTCCAATTATAGTAGTTGAAAAGTTCAACTTTATGTGTCTTAAGTGGCGATGTATACAGTAAGTGTGTGTGTGTGTGTGTGTGTGTGTGTGTGTGTGTATTGCTAGCTCTTGAGATGGGTCTCATGTTGTCTGGACTGACTTTGAAATTGTTATGTAGCAAAGGATGGATCTTATGCCGAAATTACAGGCAAGTACTGGTGGGTTCGCGATAGGAGTAATTAGCCAGGTATTTACTATATTTAAAAACCAAACCAACCAAGCGAACAAAAAAACCCAAGAAGTCAGTTTGCTAGTACATACCTGTAATCTCAGCACTTGGGAAGCTGAGGCAGGAGAATGCTGGCCACCAGTTCAGGGCCAACCTGGGCTACATGGTGAGTTCCAGGTAAGCATGGGTTACAGAATACGACTGTCTCAAAACAAACCCATGAATGGTGTGGTAAAACCTACCTGACTAAAAAGAAAAAAATTCGAGTCTGTAATTTTTTCCAAGGACACCTGAATGTAATAGAGGTATGACAAATTGACTATAATCTTGTCAGCCATTAATGATTCTGCTAGCTAACATGTATGGAGCGCTTATTACCTGGCAGGCACTTTCTGAAAGTTTCCTCCCTGGTCCTACAACTGCCTTGTGAGGTAGATGCCGTTGAAGAAGCAGGTACAGGAGGTGTAGATGACTTTCTGGAGTTGGTGGATGGCAAAGGTAAAAGCTGAACGGGCTGGAGACTGTATTCTCCACCAGTGGGGAGCACTGCCTCTGCACACGTGGCTGTGGACAGATGACGTCGGACTGAATTTCCAGGGAAGAGTCTGAAGCGCGCATTGCCTTCAGCATTGGGTTGTCGCCACACTCTGAGCCCGGTGTGGCTCTTAGGTGACTCCTCCCTCCCCACATGCAGCCAGGCCTCATGTGCTTTTGGAGCCTGCCAGTGGACATCGGATAATAGATGCTTGATTCCTGCCTGCCAGACTCTTTCATTCCCAGAGACCCAAGCAGGGCATCTCCATGCTGTTTGGCACCATACCTCCTGCCTGCTAAACGACCCAAAGCTGGAGCTTCCTTCTTTTTTTTCTACAGCCGAGTCATGCGGTGTGAAGATACACATTTTCCACATTTGCTCTGCTGTTGGGTGTGTCTGACACACGTGCTGGTGCCGGGCTGGGGAAAAGTGCATCCTGTTTCCAAAAGGCAGGGGATGGACGCGCTCTGCTCCTTAAGCTGTCGGCGAGCGGGCGCTAAAAATGGAATGGTTCTATTAAGTAAATAAGTTAGGCCTAATTATAGTGATTCTTGGAAGGTTGTTGTTTTCAGGGATTTTTATTTTGAAAACTCTTCCACCCACTGCAGTAACACAGTCACCGTATTTGTAGCTTGGTTACCGAGTGCCGAACCGGGACGTTGACGGTCTGGGATTCAGCAGCCATGCAGCTTGTAAAACGCCGCACTTAGATCTCAGGATTATTTCGTGTGAGGCTGTTACCATCCCAGGTTCTGCTGCTTTTTGGTGCTGAGTAAGCGACTTGAGTTTTACCCAACAAATAGGTTATTTTCTTTTTCCTTTGGCCTGTGCAATTGTCCATGAGTCTGCACTGCCTGAGAGCAGTTTCCTTTTTTAAAAAAGAAATTAATAGTACCTCTTAAGTGACATATAACGCTGCAGACTTCAGCAGCCGTGAAGCATTCACACCAGGGTTGCTTAGGGACTGCGGGACCGACGCCTGAGCTCTATGGTTGAGTCCCAAGAGGTTCATGAAGTGCTCTGAAATTAAGAAACTGTATGTTCTGTGTGTTTGTTTTTTCTTTTTTCACATGAAATGGCCCAGCAGGCATGTCCAGCCATGGGCCTATGTGACTCAGGATAGCTATGAATATGGCCCAACACAAAATCATAAACTTAAGTTATGTAGTGTGTGTATGTGTGTGATCTTTTTTCTTCATTAAATCGATTTAGGTTTTTGTGTTGTTGTTGTTTGAGACAGGGTTTCTCTGTGTGCAAACCTGGCTGTCCTGGATCTCATTCTGTAGACCCAGATGCCTTGAACTCAGAGCTCCACCTGCCTCTGCCTCCAGAATGCTGGCCTTAAAGGTGTATACCACCAGTGGTTCTTGTGAACTTTTTAGATGACTGTGTTGTGTCATGTGCCAAAAGGTTGGCATGAATGTAAGCATTCTTTACATTCTCAGTGAGGTCCGTGACCCTAGGTTTGTTATTTGGAAGAATAACATAGTGTCTTGGAGAAACTAGGAAGTCCCTTACAGATCCCCCTGTTCACATCTAATATCTGCACACAAGTTGTACCATCTTTTCATAGGCATGGCACTTTTCCAGTTGAGTTCAAAGGATTCTTACTTCTAAGTCTTTGCTTTTCTAGGTTTATTGTGGAAAACCTACTAAGTAGTCTCAGGGCTGTCCCCAGCTCTGTGCCAAACATACCTTGTGTTCCATTGAGTTCTAGCCCTTTGCCTTGTCTCTGCCTCCATTTTGACAGTATGCTATGGCTTGAGTATGCTGTGGCTTGAATATACTATGGCTTGAGTATACTATGGCTTGAGTATGCTATGACTTGAGTATGCTGTGACTTGAGTATGCTGTGGCTTGAGTATGCTGTGGCTTGAATATACTATGACTTGAGTATGCTATGGCTTGAGTATGCTGTGGCTTGAGTATACTATGGCTTGAGTATACTATGACTTGAGTATACTATGGCTTGAGTATGCTATGGCTTGAGTCCGTGGAGCCTTCTCTGACTTCTGGATTAGACTCTCTGGCATTAGTCACAGTCTGCGCACAGGTTGTTCTAAGCATGGTCGATGCTTCAGGGAAAGCCACACCATGGGTAAAAGACTCAGGGGGCAGTGAGATGGCTCAGCAGCTGACAAGAGCTTCCGTAAAGCTTGACAGCCTGCGGTTGACTCCACAGAAAGGCGGAAGGAGAAAACTGACTCCATAGAGCTGTCCTTTAATTTCCACACACATGCCCAACAACAACAGCAAAGACTTTGGAGTCCTGTGTTTAACCTGATAAACTTTGTTTGGCCCAGCAAACTTGAAGCTTAGCTTGGTTATGGGATTCTTTTTCTCCACAGTACCTATTGCTTCTCCTTAGGACTAGTGTCTTGTAGAACATGCTTTGGAAATGTTGATATTAATTTCTTTTTAAATCTACTTATGTTTGAAAGTCATTGCCTCAGAAGTAAAGGCTGCGACGTGGTTAAGGCAGTCTTGAAAGACCAGAGAGCAGAGGAAATGGTCATGAACTTCAAAGAGTCTCATCCGAAGTCGATGAGGTTGTGTTCCCCAGCATTAGGGGCTGTCTGAGGTAGGAAGGAGCCAGGAAGCGCGTTTGGGAGTAATTTCTCTAACAAGTTTTTTTTAAAAGCAAGCAAACAAAATCAGATTATTAGATTTAGATAAAGATCTCAGTCCTGGAAGGGGGTGTTTGCCTTCTGTCTTTGCTTGGTCCATGTAGTCTCTGTAAGTGCATGATTTTGTATTGAAACGAATAATTAGTAAACTCTCTTGTGAGAAGGGATTGAACAGCCATCATACATTAAACAGCTGTAATATAAAAGCAGATGTATTAGGGACCGTGAGTGGTAAAAATGACAGGGTTTGGCACATAGTATTTACAGGGTGTGTGCCTACTTTTAGTGATCAAAGTTTGATACCAAAACTTCACAGGTTTCCTCCTTTTCTCACAGTGAACCTCTTTCTAGCTTCAGGACTCTCTGGATGGCCCACACTCTCCACAGCTGACCTCTGGCATCTTGGCAATTTAAAGAGCAGAGTTATGGAGCCTGCTGTTACCTGCTATTACCACCTCCTAGCTCCATGCCACCCTGCCACTTGCTCCGTCCCTCGGTCTGAGCCTTAGGTCCTTCAGTTGTGAGGTGATGCTTGGGGAAGCGTTGGGATCACCTCGGCCATTGCTGTTAGTGTCATTGCGTGGTTTTCCTGTGTCCCTCACACTTGGCTTTGCACGGCTGTCTCTACTTAGACCCCATCTCCCTGCCTGGCATCTGTATGGTTGTCTTTTCATTGCCATCGTGTCTCGGGGCACATGAGTAACATAACCCAAGAGTGACTCTTACAGTTAATGCCGGCAGGTCCGGACGTCCCTTACCCTCCACCATCTGTCTTTCCGGGAAAGGTCTCGATTTGGTAGAACTGGAATATGTGGGACCTTTCATTAGAAATACAAGTAAAATTGGCACCCAAAGTGAACAATTATTTAGAATGAGAAAAGATCCCAACAAAGATTGTCATCTCAGAGGAAGGCCCTTTCTCCTGGGATTTCAGCATCTGATCAGAATGTTGATGTGAAATGGCTCCTGATACCAACCTGACGCCCTCCACGTAGATCCCCCTGCGTGTCCCGGCAGCGCTCAGCATGCGGAGAAGCCCATGCCAGCACTGCGCGCTCTTCTGGTTACCTTCAGAGGAAGTTCTGCTCGGCTCATTTTCCTGATTTTCTCATGATAGCATGTGTGTCACGCCTGTCACGTCTTATAGATTGTAAACCCAGAGCTATTTGCTTGACTCGGCGCTGTGTCTTGAGGGCCTAGAAGAGTGACTGACACATACAGTCTCAGGTAGCATTGGGAATGCAGAAGTACAGAACGCAAGAGGAAAGACAGCTGTCTGCGTGGAGGGACAGAGATCCTTGTTTCAGAGTGGCAGAAGTCACAGCAGAGGAGGGGTTGGGTTAGTCCAGGCTCTGGCAGTAGTGGGTACAGAGGGACTTAGGCATTACAGATCTCAAGGCCCAAGTTAAGTCAGCAGGCTTAATGTCTTTTCCGTATATTAAGCAAGGCTCAAGAGTTACTGTATACACGGGAAGTCATTGAATTTGACACTAAAGATTTAAAGGCTCAAAGTGGGTTTGACACCCCTAATCCAGAAGCCTGAAATACAAAATACTCCAAAAGCCAAAGCAGTGTGGCACTGTCGGATGTCACAAGTGGGAAATTCAATCCTGCTCTCACTGGATGGTTTCAGCCTGAATGCAGGTATGCTGAGAAACATTGAGTAACATTTCCTCTAGGCTGTCTGTACAGGGTGCATAGGAAACAAGTGAGTCTCATGTTTAGACTTGGTCCTATCCCCAAGACCTCACTATGTATAAGCAGTATTCCAGTGTTTGGAGAAAGCCACAATATTTTGGTTTGAAGTACTTGATAAGGGATTCTCAGCTCTAATAAATACACCACTAGGCTCTTCTTACATGTTGCTGTTTGAAAATATGATTGAGCATTTAGGAAAAGAACTTTGCTCATCAATAGGAAAAAAGAAGCCTTACATTCAAGGATGTTTTGTTTTGTTTTTCCTGTTCTTTGGCTTTTACAATTCGTTTTTATAATCTGGAAGAAGCTGTGTTTCCGGTTGCAACTACCTCAGTCTGAGATTATAGGTTAGGGTTCCCAGTGGGACAGTCCTGAAACTGCATGACTGATTTTTGTTGTTGTTTCAACTCTTCTCAGGGATTTGAAGTTGTAAGATTATTATTCTGTATAAATCTTCACCTGTCTTGGCCTGAAGACTCTCTTCGCTGCGTATAGATGAAAGGATCCACGCTTAAGCCTAGTATTCAAGGCTCTGTCCATTTTGCTTGGTGGTCTCAAAGAACCAGCAAGATTTAGACAGCTTGGAGGAGGCAGGGGAAAGAGTGTGGGCAGCCTTCGGTGAGCACAGTGCCGAGGAAAGGTTTGGGAACTAAAGGAGAGGGTTGACCAGCGTGGAAGGCCTGTGGGATGGAGCGTGGAGGAAGATTTGCTGGATAAAGCAGGGCCACACTTGTTGAGAGGCAGGCAGGGGACAGGCATTAGATACAGCACGGGCCCTGGGAGCACAGAAGGCTTTCCTGTGGGAGCAGTGATGCTAGACGTGTCCGGTAGTAGTCCCACAGTTACGAGACTGGGCCTGAGAGGAAAGACAGAAAGTCTTGCTAGAGAGCCCTGAAGTTGTTAGTGACAGCCATTGCTGTTTCCCAGGTTAGCAAGTATGTATGAGCTATCTCAAAACACCACCGGTAATACACCTGCCACATCAGATAAATAGCATTTTAATGAAAAGTAGCTTTTCTAAACAAAAAACTGAGTGAAATGTGGCATTGCTGTACATTTTGAAAAGTGAATTTACTCTGATTGAATAGAACACGTTCTCAGTTCTGCTTCTTTGATCTGTGGCAGTGTTTGAAGTATGTGAAGAAGATCTCACAGACGTGTAGTTGGAAAAGAGAATAGACTTTTCAGGTACTTGTGGATATTCTCCTGGGACAGATACCCTGAAAGGTTCATTGCAATGTAAAGCTGGAGAGTGGTGGCCAGTCCACATGCTGTCATGTTCAAGTTCCCAACTCCCTCTTCCTCTGTCATCCTGCATGGTTGTTTTTTCTTTTTTAGCATCGTGTTTTGGCCATTTGGAACAAATTCTATGTTATCTAGGTCTTCTTCAAATTTCCCAAACAAGCTCCCCCCCCCCCCCCCCCCCCCGAGACAGGGTTTCTCTGTGTAGTTTTGGAGCCTGTCCTGGAACTGCTCTGTAGATCAGGCTGGCCTTGAACTCACAGAGACCTGCCTGCCTCTGCCTCCTGAGTGCTGGGACTAAAGGTGTGCCCAGCCCCCAAACAGGCTTTTTATGTTCTCTCATTAGAACGGTCTTGAACTGTATTTCCCAGGAGTCTGATTCTGCTTAGAAGTGCTAGATGCATCGGCTGTCACAAATGCTGTCGATCAGTTGTTTCATTGATATGACATGCATTTAATTCATTTTCAGGAAAATGGCTGCCACATACCCAGTGATGAACAACCACAGTTTATCTCTAGTCATTTGAGTAAAACTGGTAATCCATGGAGAAGTGGCTAGTTCAGCTTGCAACTCAAAATCGCAGAGGCGCTGCGGTGCTGCGGATGTGTGTTGTGTATACTTCCAGTTTCATCACATGGAATATGAAAATGGCACATAGTCCAAGGTCAAGATGTAATAAAACTCATAACGCTTGTACCCTGACAAGGACATTCTTTGGTAAAAACCCATTTTTTTCCTCCCTCAGAGTGTGTGGCAGTGAAGAATACAGTGACTTCTAGTTATTTCGTGTCTACTTCCTTGGTTTGTGTTCAGGCATGTCGGCACAGTCATGGTGGCAAACAGCATTTTTGTATTGTTCTGAAAATAGTTTTGACTTCCTGGACCAAAGAGAATCTCAGGAAGTTTCATGGATATTGGGACGGCTACAAGGTTATTTGGAGTAAACTAAGGATACATGTTTCAGCTCTGTCGCTGTAACAAAACACTCAAAAGAACCTTCTTAATGAAGGAAAAGGCTTAGCCTGGCTTGTAGCTTGAGAGCGTCCCATGCCTGGCCACTTAGCCTGGCTGCTCTTGCCTGTGGAGGTGCAGTATCTCATGGCCGTGGCAGTGTGTGGCAAGAGGTTTGTTCTGATTACAGCAGGTGAGGCAGAGTAACAAGAAAGGTCTGGAGCCACAGGCAGTCCCCTTTAAGACTCTGTACAAGGATGGAAGAAATCAGTCCCTTTCCTGGACTGAAAGATTATTAGGAAGATGTAAAAAAGTTCAGGCTTCCCTGCAAAGTGCTACAGATTTAGAGGGTAGTTTTTATAAGGACTTAGTAGACCAGCAGGGCACAGGTGAGTGTTTTTATTCTGGCATAAAATGTTTTGTGCCCCGATTATAGCATATATATGTTATAAAAAATAAACAATAAGAAAAAATATTTTAAAATAGATAAATACTTTTTTTTTTTTTTTTTTTTTGGTTTTTCGAGACAGGGTTTCTCTGTGTAGCTTTGCGCCTTTCCTGGAACTCACTTGGTAGCCCAGGCTGGCCTCGAACTCACAGAGATCCGCCTGGCTCTGCCTCCCGAGTGCTGGGATTAAAGGCGTGCGCCACCACCGCCCGGCAGATAAATACTTTTAATGGATATATTTTCTTCCGGTTTTGAGACACAGATATTTTACAAATTTGTTTCACTGTTGTATATGTTTTAAAAATTACATGAGGCTGGAGAGGTGGCTCATTAGGTAAGAGCACTTAATGCTCTGAGAGAGGACCTGGGTTCAGTTCCCATCACCACATCAGGCAGCTCGCAATCATCTCAGTCCTACTTCCAGGCCATCTGACACCCTCTGGCCTTTGAGGACATCTGTATGCACATGATGCACATAAGCTCAGGCAGGCATTCATACACATAAATAAATCAATAAATCCTTTAAAAATTACAGTGAAATACAGACTGTGTTTCAGTTATGTGGTTTCTGACAAATGTATACAGCTATGTGACCCAGTCTCTCACTAAGATAGAACGTGTCCATACCTTTGTCCTCCCCAGTTAAACCACGTGTTAGTGCTGCCCCCCCCCCACACACACACACAGTCCCTCTTCTGATTTCTGTCACCACGAACTGTCTTCTGAAGCTGGCTGTAAATGGACCACTGATGGGTTGCGTAGCAGTTTAGGGAACTCAGTCAGCTGTGCTCGTCTGGACTGTGTGGGTTGCCTTCCACTGCTGAGCTGTGCTCTGTCCATTAACGGCCACCTCACTGTCTTGGTCACTGTAGTTGAAAGTCTGGAAACCAGGCAGTGTGTGTCTGCCAGCGTTGTTCTGCTTTTCAAGATTGCTGTTACTGTTTACATCCTTGGCTTCTTCACATGCATTTTAGGATCCGTACTCAAGGTAAACATAAAAGCTTGCTGGAATTTTACGGCCTAATGGCCATATCCTGACTGGCACAGCTGAGTAAAGCCCAGTCAGGTTTTACCAGCTTGTACATGCACTCATTAAAAAAAAAATCTTGGAGTATCATTTTGCAATATTTTATCACATGCATATCGCCTGCTGGGATTTTTGTGGGGGATCTGCAGATCAATTTACGGAGAATTAAGATCTTACCATCATTGAATCTTCTCATCTGTGAGTGCAATGTATCTATTTGCTTAGAAATCTTAAAAACCTCATCAATATTTTTGCCCCTTTTTAATTCACAAATTTTATCCGTAGCTTATTCTGCTGACATTACAGCAAAAAGGTCTTATGGGATACTTAAGGTAGTACATTAATCATTGTATGAGCCACATTCTCAATTCGTATTAAAGTCCTCGCTGTGCTAATGATGTCTGACTTCCTTTGGCTTAACCTTGTTCATTTTTAGCCCTGAACATATGGACTCCTTTTAAAATTGGCAGAAATGAAAAGACTAGAAAAATGGCTATTTAAAAAAATCCACTTTTGTAATGTCAAAGATGAAAACAATGGCCTTATACACTTGGCTTATTTTTATATGTGCGATGTAGTTATATTTATATGTGCACATCTTGCAAATTTCATCCTCTTTGAGCTTTAGAAGGAAATATGCACTTGAAGGTGACTTCATCCGTACAGGAAAAGTGAGTAGCCAGCTAAGTGGGTTGTTTAGAGGAGCCTCCTGTGGTCCTTTTCAGTCTCGAGTAGCTCATCTCTCATATAAGGAAACAACAAGAATAAAAAGGACATCTATGTGCCGGGTGTACTGGCACACGCCTTTAATCCCAGCACTCAGGAGGCAGAGGCAGGCGGATCTCTGTGAGTTCGAGGCCAGCCTGGTCTACAGAGCGAGTTCAGGATAGGCACCAAAATTACACAGAGAACCCTGTCTCGAAAAACCACACACACACACACACACACACACACACACACACACACACACACACACACGACATCTAAATAGCATTTCTAAGATAGAAATTGAACACTTAGAGGACAACAGGGAAGCTTTAGAATACAGAATTTATGACAAAGATAAGCTTGGCTTCCTGGAAACACTGGTCTTCTTAGTATGTAAAGAAAAATGGGGTCTGCGTGTGTCGAGAACTGTGAAGTCATTCAGAAGACTCAATTTGTGGGCTGGGTAGAAAGCCCAGCTGGTGAAGTGCTTGCCAAGCAATCATGAGGATCCAAGTTCAGATTCCTCCAGTACCCACATAAAAGCCAAGTGCAGCGGCACACTCCCGTGAGCCCACTGTTGGGCAGGTTGAGACAGGATTCCTGGAGCTGGCAGGCTAGTCGGTCTAACCCAGTCGGTGAGCTCTGAGTTTAGTGATAGACCCTGTCTCAAAAATAAGGGGGGTGATGACTGAGGAAGACACACATGCACATGCATGTAACAACATACATATATTCACACACACACACACACACACACACACACTCCTGTGGGATTGAAGTGGGCAAAGATAATTGGCAGCTTTTCTAACTAGGAGGCATATTGGGAAATGAGGTAGGTGATGTTTCAGAAATCTGAGATAGAATTGGCAAGGCTTGTCCGATGGCTCAGCAAGTAGAGACTCTTGTCACCAAGCCTGATGACTTGAGTTTGATCCTTGAAGTCCCCCAGGTGGAAAGAAGCCTGACCTCTGCCAGCTGCCCTCTGACCTCCACAAGCTCACCACGGCATATGTCCTCCTCCCTCAATGGGTGAATAAATGTAAATCAGTTCTTAAAAAGAAATGAGAACACATAGAATTTATGCTGTAGCCCAGTCCAAATTTATTAGTGCCTGTCTTGTCTTTCTGACACTCTTGGGAAGCTGTTGGTTGGTATTTGGTGAGATTTCTTACCCAATTCTCTCCTCCTCACCTCCTCAAAGTTCTAGCTTTTATTTTTATAGTTTTGGTGGTTGTCCATGAAGTCCCTGCATGCACGATTACTCTGGTTACTCCCTCTGGTGTGTGTGTGTGTGTGTGTGTGTGTGTGTGTGTGTGTGTGTGTGTGTGTGTGCTGTGTCTTTCTTTGGGTCTGCACTGTTCATGAATGCTCCAGGTGGCTGCATAGACCCCGGTCTACAGGTGGCCGTGTCTGACGGACGCCCTCACGCCCCTCATGCTGACTTGGGTTCTTGACTTGCTGTTTCTCCTGACATCTTCCTCCTCCCTGCACTATTCAGTGTTGAAGGGATGTTTGGATGTTTGCTAGGTGTTTCCCTTTTTATTTTTCCAGTTTCTAAAGTGAACTACTATATTTTGTTCTTTCTGTTCCCCCATCTCGCTTCTCTTTATTATTCTACGTTTTTCCTCATCTTTTAAACTTTATTATTATTTATGTGTGTGTTTCTCTGCATGTATGTCTGTGAACCATCAACTGTGTATGCCTGGTCCTCAAGGAGGCCAGAAGAGGCAGTCAGAGCCCCTGGAAGTGGAGTTACAGAAGGTTGTGAGCTGCCATGTGGGTTCACAGACCCCTGGAAACCTGTCTCCTCAGTGTCGTCCCCACACATTTTGAATTCATGGTTCACATAGGATCCTGGAGGGACATGATGTACAGACCACTGCTTTTACATTGTAATGATTATCTTTCTAGAAGTTCCTTTTTAAATTTTTTTTTTCAAATTTGTGTATATGTTTTGTTTCACGTGAGTTTTGACTCTTTTTATGTTTGACGTTTTAAAATTGCTCTTTAACATTTTCTTTTGAAGTGTCATTCTCTAATTTTAAGTTTTGGCCCATTTAATCTTTGTTGGTTTTGTTCCATGTGCTGGCTTTTAATTGTGGTAGATTTTTGTTTTATTTCATCTTTTTCCCCCATAAGAATGTGTGACTCAGGTTGTGGGAGCATGTGTCTTTCCAAAACAGCATTGCTTTTACCTCCTCCAGAAACCTCTGTCCTTTCTGCTTTGAAATAGACTTTTATGTTCATTTTACAGTTTGGAATTTCCCAGACCTAGTGGATGTTGTAGTTTGGAACCCCAGATCACAATGAGCAGCAAGCTCATTTTAGATTTTTGCTTGGTTTGGGGTTTAGGGACAGGATCTCACTGGGTGCAGATACCCTGGACTATGCATGCATCACAGACTGGCCTCAAACTGGCCATCATCATCCTGCCTTAGCCTTTCAAGTGCTGGATTGTAGACATGTACTGTCATGCCTGACTTGAATTTTAATACTAAAAAGCCCCCCTTTGCCCACACTCTTAAAAACCCAAGCAAGGTTAGACTTTATTGTTACCCACCTGTGCTTATGAGTAGCCTTTAACAATCTGTTTTTATTGTACTGAGGTGTGGTCTCTCCCAGGGACAGTTCAGGGACTCCGTTCTAGTATGTGGTTTTGTGTGTTCACTTGAGTTTTTTTTAAGACCCCAGAGCACCTCACTTACCTACATTCTTTCCATGCTTATCCTTAACGCCTGTGTTCCAGCACATCACTGGTGGAAGTTCAACTCTAGTCTTCTGTTTTCCACCTTGCATTAGTGTGCTGGTTGTTAAAACAGATGAACTAAAGTTGCTACATTGTTACTATTGAAGTCCACAGTTTACATTGGAGGGACCGCGGTGCAGTTTTGCCACAAACTATGCTGTCTTACAGAACAGTTTCACTGTCCTGAAAATCTCTTCTATCCATTTTGTCCTCCATTCCCTCACAACCCAGTTCCTGATAATGTATACAGGTATACAAGCACACATGTGTGTATATTATACATATACATGTGAGTTATTTTCCAAAATGTCCTATAACTGGAATTACGTAACATATAGCCTTAAGACTGGCTTCTTTCACTTAGCTGTGTGACTTAGACTCATCCTTGTCTTTTTGTGACGTCGCTCATTTCTTACTTTGTTGATTAATAGTCCCACATTTGGTTGGCCCTCAATGATTTATGCATTCACCTACTGAAAAACATTTTTGTGGCTTCCAAGCTTTGGCATCATAAGTAGAAATGCAATAAATAATTCATATCTGGGTTCTTACATACACAAAAACTTTGGTCGTCCTTGAGTAAATAGCAAGGACTATTATTGCTGGGTTGTATGATGAGCCTGTTTTTAGCTTTGTAGGGAACTGCAGTATTTTCCAGAGGGGCTATGTGTACCTTCCCACCAGCGGTGAATGAGAGTCCTGCTGCTTCACATCTTCATCAGCAATTGGTGTTGCTAGGGTTTTGCCTTTGGGCCACTCCGCTGTGTGCATGTTGTACCTGTTTTAATTCCAGATCTTAACAACATGTTGTTAGGATTCTGCCCCCACTCCAGCTGCATGACCACACATTCGCAGTTCAGCAGTTAAGCAAGGGGTCTTGTGTCTTACATCATCAGTGCGTGCTGGTGATTACATGTGCACGATGTGGTCACGTAATCAACACATGCATGGTGTAGCTCCATAAGCCCACCTGTGCATGTTCACAGGAATCCTTAAAAAGTCGGACACAGACTCCTCCCCGCTCTGCTCTCTCCTGCCCCCACCCCCCATTCTCTGCATGTGCTTCTTCCCCAGGCCTGGCCTGGTTCTTTTGTCGTGTCCCCCCCAATAAAGCTCTGATACTGGGTTTTGTCGTGGCGGGTGCCTCATGACCTTTCCACATGGTAACCAGCGCCGTGTCTTTGCTGTCTCTGTGTCTTTTTTGATAAGATGCCTATCTAAAGTTTTTTAGAAATTTAATTTTGAGCCAGGCATAGTGACATGCATCATAATCTTAGCACTCAGTATGTTGAAGCAGGATTGCAAGTTCCAGACCAGCCTGGGTTTACATTTACATAGTAAGAGCCTGTTTCAAACAAACCATAAAAATTGCGTTGCTTGCTTTTGTGTTGTGGAATATTAGTTTAAGATATGTTACATTTGTTTATGCTGTGAATATTTGTTTAATGATGCAAAGATGGGTTGCATTCTTTTATGTTGCATTTGTTTGAGAATAATGGATTAAGTTGAGTATTAATAAGAAAAATCATGGCAAGTACCATATACTGAGTACTTACTGTGTGTCAGGTGAGGCTTTGTAGGTGGTCTCACTTTAATATGGCCTTATGGTCTTATGTACCAGGCCCCTTAAAGGTAATGGGAGCTGAGGTATATAGGTCAGCATAAGGTCACACTGAAAGCAGAAATGGAAGTCAGAGTGAGCTTGAGGTCCTTCTTGCTGCAGACCCCGTTTTCCTGTATTGAGCTAGATTAGACCAGAATACAGCTTGCCATATGATTTCCAGAGTATACGTTAGATAGATACCTTAGAGACAAGGGAACCATGGAAGACTTTGAACAGAAGGGAAGGCAGTGAGCTACTGTGGGCAGCGCCTATTTCTTAGCTTCTTGGGAGAGTAAGTAGGTGTGGTACAGTGGCAGCCCCCAAGCTCTCGGATGAAAATTCCAAGTCTCCTGAGAGGTGGCACACCCAACCAAGAGTGAGAGGCGGTGGTGTGAGTTAGATGATGACAGGAAGTGGGGACATTGACAACCCGAATGAAGAGAGGCGCTGAGCGGAGCAAGAGGTGGAGTTGGATGTCCCCAGATTCAGGTGTCTGTATCTCCGGCAGAAAGCTGTCCTCTTGGCCCGTTTCTTAGGAGGTGGGGGACTGGGAGAGTTGGGGGAGCGGGTTGCATGGCAGCAGCAGAGGAGAGATACAGAGCAGAATGGGCAGACCAAGGAAAGACGCGTCCAAGGCCGGAGGTCTTTTCTAACCCGTTCATTTGAGTGCCCAAAGGAGTTTCTGACACATGGGTTTCAGTGGCCATTGCAGCGTTAGGTTTGAGTGTGCCCTGTGCTGTGGGTACGCCTGTGAGTGGACGTGGTGGCATGAGGTTTGCTCTTACAGGTCACTGAACGTTTCCCGGTCACCCAGGTGAGAGCAGTGCTGCATAGATTGGGGGGGGGGGCGGGGCACGACACCCTGTCAGACTCCTGTGTCCAGTTCCGGCCGGCCGAGGAGTGGGTGGTTTACGCTTGGTGTAGAAGGCTGTCCCTTGAGCGTCACAGCCTTTAATTGCTGTCTCTGTGGGAAGCAGCTGTGACTGCTTGTGAGCAACCCTGGAGATTGGGCCTGTTGACTCTCCCTCCTGAGAGGAGTGGAAGGTACCTGAGACCTCAGTTACCTCAGCTCCCCTCCCTGCAGACCCCATGCCCGCTGTGTCTGTATGTCAGAAAGTGCCAGAGTCAATAGAGGGCCGCTGAAGAGGAGACGCCATCCAGGCGGCCACTCCAGTCCATGCTGCAGTGAGCGCTATCAACTCACTGTTTGCAGAGTTAGGCTGTTGGTGGTGGTGTCTGGGCTTAGGTGCTTGTTGGGACCCTGGCATCCTTGTATGGGGAGGCCCCACCCCCCTCTCCTCCTGTGCTCGGGAGGAGGGAGGCAGTTCAAGTGGGTGGAGGGAAGTGTTGGAGGTTCAGAACATGGGAAACCCAGGTACCAGTATCAGGAGGTCCCCTCTCCCTGCTCTGCTCCTGGGGTGTTTGTTTGTTTGTTTGTTTGTTTCTGCTGTTCCACCCCGAGCTCTGGTCCTCCCGCTGGTCAAAACTGAGCCAGAGCAGAGGACCTTTGCCACAGTTGAGTTTGTTTTCAGCCTGACCCTCAGCCACTGTCCCTTTGCTTCATCATGGCTGTGTGACTTCTGAGGTCTTGTGTCCCTGGTTATTGCTGGCACTTCGCCAACAGCCAGGAATCTGTTAATCTTGTAAGATGTTTTGGTTTTTGGATGCAGAGGTTTTTTTTTGTTTTTTTTTTTTTTCCTTCCAGTAAAACTGTGGTTACCATGAGGTTTGACAATCTCTTTTTCTCTCCCAAAACCCAAAATTGGATGTTTTTGTAAATTGCTGGGCAGAGCTGCTATTTTTGCTGCTCATTTGTATTGTTTGTGTTGAGTTTCTTAAACTGTTTCTGTCATATTATCAGGCAACATTTGAATCAAAACTTAGGAAATATTTCTAATAACAATTTATATTGCTTTTATGAAAAGTTATAAAAGGCCCTTTAGGCAGTGTTTTTATGAGTCAAGTTTTGCCACTTTTGGCAGGCTTTGGGAAAACATCAGGAAAGTAACATTTTATTTTCTAGGGAGTAAAGATGCATGCTTTTGGCAACATTATCTTGAGAAACTATGTATTTCAGGCTCTGGAGTCCATCCTTATGCAAGCCAGGCTCTTGGTCTACTGAACGGCACCCTGAGCCTCAGAACTCAGTCTGCTTTATGATGTGGGAAGAGGAACACTTTGGTGCTTATCTGGGTAAGATTTAAAACACTAAAGATGTGAATGGTTTAATTAGGATCAAAAGGTAAACTTTTATTTAAAAAGGGCTTTTTTGAGTTGTAGGGATTGAATCTAGGGCCTCGTACGAAGCAGGTGGTCACTCTCTTACTTCCCTGGCTCCGTTCCGCTTCCTCTTTTGTAAAGTCACTATACGTTCCTTACAACCAAGTACAGCACGGCTGCTTCCTTGCTGCTGACTGAACGCCACGCCAGTTTCGCTGTTTGCCCCGCCCTCCCCGTTCCGTCCCAGGGTCCCATGAAGGGTACTGTATAAAGTTCATCATTGTTGGCTACGTTGACTGTGCTGGCCCGTAACAGTTTTTGTATACTTTTCTGGGTTTTGTCTTTTCTTTTTAATGACCTTGACAGTTTGGAGGAGTACCAGTAGATCTGGTCTTTTCTGGGCCTTTCAGATTAGGTTTATCTGATGATTTTCTCAAGGTTAGATTGAAGTCATGGCGATCAGGGTACCTGTGCTGTTAGCAGGCGCTCTGTGACTAACGGTGTTTGCCTGGCTCACCTGGCAGGCAGTGTCTTGCCAGGCAGTGTCTTGCCAGGCAGTGTTTGCCAGGCGGTGTCTGCCAGGCGTTAGACTCTGGGGAAGCAAGGCCCACACAGGGATGGGCAGCCAGGCCCTGCTCACCCCTTAGGACGGGTCACTGTGAATGTGTGTCCTTGCTCCTATTGATTAACTCTTTGGTGGTGCCGGGCCTTGAGCCTAGGGTGTCACCTATGCCAACTACGTTCTCCGCACTGTGCTACCCAGCCCCCAGTGTGCTTACTCAGTTATTTTATTAGGATAGTTGATGGCCACGGTGCAGAACTGCATACCGTTGTTGGTGTTGCTGGAATTTAGCTGTTGGGTGCTTATCCATGTATGTGCTCCTGTGTCTTTTGATAGGTCCACATCGTTTTGTTTTTAACACATTATGGCATTTTATTTTTAATATTTTCTGGCACTACAACATACTTAGGCCCAGCTTGTATATTCTTTGCCACAGCCCAGTATCAGGCACTTCTTAATAAGCCTTTGTTCTTTTTACTGGTATGGTATCAGGCCTCTGAGAGCTAGGGCCTAGTGTTAGAGCACATGCCTCCCATAAGTGACCCTAGGTTTCACTCCCCAGTGTGATCCCCCAGAACAACAACAACAAAAACCCTGAAAATTGTGCTCTGGGTGTGTTCCTTGCTATTGGAGTATCATTGGTTTTAGGTACTCTCTCAGCTGATCAGCTTAGGTGTGTGTGTGTGTGTGTGTGTGTGTGTGTGTGTGTGTGTGTGATTTACTGACCCATGTAAATACATGTGCCAGTAACTTTTTTGTTGTTTTTTTGAGACAAGGTCTTGCTGTGTAGACCAGGCTGGCCTTGAATTTACAGAGATTCCTCCTGCCTCAGCTTCCTGAGTGCTGAGATCAACTATTTAAATAGTTGTGTATCCATCTCTATTCATTTTAGCCTGAACCTGAGTTCATGATAGTCTCTTTACTCTAATGCCTGATGGCTCCTTCCAGCCTTCCCTTTGCTGTCTATCAGCCCTGTCTTCAGTAGGAAGAACCCTGGCTCCCATCATCTCTCCTTTGGTCTGTTTGTTCAGTTCCAGTCTACATCGTCTCCATCAGAAAGCAAGTGTTCGTCTTAACGCATTGCTGTGCTGTGTGAACGTCATTCCAGTTTACAGAAGGAGGGTACAGGGAGCTCAAATGACTTTCTCAAGGACCACAGTTAGCATGGCCATGCCTTTTGGGGTTGAGCCAGACAGGCCCCTCCAGAGTCTACCAGGCAGCCCTGCTGAGAGGAGTGGGTGTGTGGAAAGGGAGGAGGGGAGTTGGAAATGACTTGGTGATATCAGACAATCCAAGGTCGTCCCCGAAGTGAGGCAGAGCAGTGCGTAGGAAAGGTTCCCATGAAGAAGAGTTTGCCGGGGAGAGGGGATGTGAGGCTGTGACTGTGAGGACAGGTGTGAGGCTGTGATTGTGAGGAGGACAGGTGTGAGACTGTGATTGTGAGGACAGGTGTGAGGCTGTGATTGTGAGGACAGGTGTGAGGCTGTGACTGTGAGGACAGGTGTGAGGCTGTGATTGTGAGGACAGGTGTGAGACTGATTGTGAGGACAGGTGTGAGACTGTGATTGTGAGGACAGGTGTGAGGCTGTGATTGTGAGGACAGGTGTGAGGCTGTGATTGTGAGGACAGGTGTGAGGCTGTGATTGTGAGGACAGGTGTTAGGCTGTGATAGTGAGGACAGGTGTGAGACTGTGATTGTGAGGACAGGTGTGAGACTGTGATTGTGAGGACAGGAGTGAGACTGTGATTGTGAGGACAGGTGTGAGACTGTGATTGTGAGGACAGGTGTGAAACTGATTGTGAGGACAGGTGTGAGACTGTGATTGTGAGGACAGGTGTGAGACTGTGATTGTGAGGACAGGTGTGAGACTGTGATTGTGAGAACAGGAGTGAGACTGTGATTGTGAGGACAGGTGTGAGACTGTGATTGTGAGGACAGGTGTGAGACTGTGATTGTGAGGACAGGTGTGAGACTGTGATTGTGAGAACAGGAGTGAGACTGTGATTGTGAGGACAGGTGTGAGACTGTGATGGTGAGGACAGGTGTGAGACTGATTGTGAGGACAGGTGTGAGACTGTGATTGTGAGGACAGGTGTGAGACTGTGATTGTGAGGACAGGAGTGAGACTGTGATTGTGAGGACAGGTGTGAGACTGTGATTGTGAGGACAGGTGTGAAACTGATTGTGAGGACAGGTGTGAGACTGTGATTGTGAGGACAGGTGTGAGACTGTGATTGTGAGGACAGGTGTGAGGCTGTGATGGTGAGGACAGGTGTGAGACTGATTGTGAGGACAGGTGTGAGGCTGTGATTGTGAGGACAGGTGTGAGACTGTGATTGTGAGGACAGGTGTGAGGCTGTGATTGTGAGGACAGGTGTGAGACTGTGATTGTGAGGACAGGTGTGAGGCTGTGATTGTGAGGACAGGTGTGAGGCTGTGATTGTGAGGACAGGTGTGAGGCTGTGATTGTGAGGACAGGTGTGAGACTGTGATTGTGAGGACAGGTGTGAGGCTGTGATTGTGAGGACAGGTGTGAGGCTGTGATTGTGAGGACAGGTGTGAGGCTGTGATTGTGAGGACAGGTGTGAGACTGTGATTGTGAGGACAGGTGTGAGACTGTGATTGTGAGGACAGGTGTGAGGCTGTGATTGTGAGGACAGGTGTGAGACTGTGATTGTGAGGACAGGTGTGAGACTGTGATTGTGAGGACAGGTGTGAGACTGTGATTGTGAGGACAGGTGTGAGACTGATTGTGAGGACAGGTGTGAGACTGATGGTGAGGACAGGTGTGAGGCTGTGATTGTGAGGACAGGTGTGAGGCTGTGATTGTGAGGACAGGTGTGAGACCGTGATTGTGAGGACAGGTGTGAGACCGTGATTGTGAGGACAGGTGTGAGACTGTGATTATGAGGACAGGTGTGAGACTGTGATTGTGAGGACAGGTGTGAGGCTGTGATTGTGAGGACAGGTGTGAGACTGTGATTGTGAGGACAGGTGTGAGACTGTGATTGTGAGGACAGGTGTGAGACTGTGATTGTGAGGACAGGTGTGAGACTGATTGTGAGGACAGGTGTGAGACTGATGGTGAGGACAGGTGTGAGGCTGTGATTGTGAGGACAGGTGTGAGGCTGTGATTGTGAGGACAGGTGTGAGACCGTGATTGTGAGGACAGGTGTGAGACCGTGATTGTGAGGACAGGTGTGAGACTGTGATTGTGAGGACAGGTGTGAGGCTGTGATTGTGAGGACAGGTGTGAGAATGTGATTGTGAGGACAGGTGTGAGACTGTGATTGTGAGGACAGGTGTGAGGCTGTGATTGTGAGGACAGGTGTGAGACTGTGATTGTGAGGACAGGTGTGAGGCTGTGATTGTGAGGACAGGTGTGAGGCTGTGATTGTGAGGACAGGTGTGAGGCTGTGATTGTGAGGACAGGTGTGAGGCTGTGATTGTGAGGACAGGTGTGAGACTGTGATTGTGAGGACAGGTGTGAGACTGTGATTGTGAGGACAGGTGTGAGATTGTGAGGACAGGTGTGAGACTGTGATTGTGAGGACAGGTGTGAGACTGTGATTGTGAGGACAGATGTGAGACTGTGATTGTGAGGACAGGTGTGAGGCTGTGATTGTGAGGACAGGTGTGAGACGGTGTGAGACTGTGATTGTGAGGACAGGTGTGAGACTGTGATGGTGAGGACAGGTGTGAGGCTGTGATTGTGAGGACAGGTGTGAGACTGTGATTGTGAGGACAGGAGTGAGACTGTGATTGTGAGGACAGGTGTGAGACTGTGATTGTGAGGACAGGTGTGAGATTGTGAGGACAGGTGTGAGACTGTGATTGTGAGGACAGGTGTGAGACTGTGATTGTGAGGACAGGTGTGAGGCTGTGATTGTGAGGACAGGTGTGAGGCTGTGATTGTGAGGACAGGTGTGAGGCTGTGATTGTGAGGACAGGTGTGAGGCTGTGATTGTGAGGACAGGTGTGAGGCTGTGATTGTGAGGACAGGTGTGAGGCTGTGATTGTGAGGACAGGTGTGAGACTGTGATTGTGAGGACAGGTGTGAGACTGTGATTGTGAGGACAGGTGTGAGATTGTGAGGACAGGTGTGAGACTGTGATTGTGAGGACAGGTGTGAGACTGTGATTGTGAGGACAGATGTGAGACTGTGATTGTGAGGACAGGTGTGAGGCTGTGATTGTGAGGACAGGTGTGAGACGGTGTGAGACTGTGATTGTGAGGACAGGTGTGAGACTGATTGTGAGGACAGGTGTGAGACTGATTGTGAGGACAGGAGTGAGACTGTGATGGTGAGGACAGGTGTGAGGCTGTGATTGTGAGGACAGGTGTGAGACTGTGATTGTGAGGACAGGAGTGAGACTGTGATTGTGAGGACAGGTGTGAGACTGTGATTGTGAGGACAGGTGTGAGACTGTGATTGTGAGGACAGGTGTGAGACTGATTGTGAGGACAGGTGTGAGGCTGTGATTGTGAGGACAGGTGTGAGACTGTGATTGTGAGGACAGGTGTGAGACTGTGATTGTGAGGACAGGTGTGAGACTGATTGTGAGGACAGGAGTGAGGCTGTGATTGTGAGGACAGGAGTGAGGCTGTGATTGTGAGGACAGGAGTGAGACTGTGATTGTGAGGACAGGTGTGAGACTGTGATTGTGAGGACAGGTGTGAGACTGATTGTGAGGACAGGTGTGAGACTGTGATTGTGAGGACAGGTGTGAGACTGATTGTGAGGACAGGAGTGAGACTGTGATTGTGAGGACAGGTGTGAGACTGTGATTGTGAGGACAGGTGTGAGGCTGTGATTGTGAGGACAGGTGTGAGACTGATTGTGAGGACAGGAGTGAGGCTGTGATTGTGAGGACAGGTGTGAGACTGTGATTGTGAGGACAGGTGTGAGGCTGTGATTGTGAGGACAGGTGTGAGGCTGTGATTGTGAGGACAGGTGTGAGGCTGTGATTGTGAGGACAGGTGTGAGACTGTGATTGTGAGGACAGGTGTGAGACTGATTGTGAGGAGACAGGTGTGAGACTGTGATTGTGAGGACAGGTGTGAGACTGTGATTGTGAGGACAGGTGTGAGGCTGTGATTGTGAGGACAGGTGTGAGGCTGTGATTGTGAGGACAGGAGTGAGACTGTGATTGTGAGGACAGGTGTGAGGCTGTGATTGTGAGGACAGGTGTGAGGCTGTGATTGTGAGGACAGGAGTGAGACTGTGATTGTGAGGACAGGTGTGAGACTGTGATTGTGAGGACAGGTGTGAGACTGTGATTATGAGGACAGGTGTGAGGCTGTGATTGTGAGGACAGGTGTGAGACTGTGATTATGAGGACAGGTGTGAGGCTGTGATTGTGAGGAAGGCGTTCGTGCTGTTGAGAATGTTCTGGAATAAAAGCGTGGACAGTGTTTCCTTTTCCCTCTGAGCCATTCCATGATGCCTGCCAGATCACTGTTTCTTTGTGGTAGGAAAGCATGTGGCTCGCACCCTCTCCACATATGTGTCTCACAGAGGGAAGAGAGTGGGTCAGAACTGCAGTTAGCAAAGGCGTGTTATTGGCTGCCGATCAAGAACCAAATTAGTTGAAGGGATTTCTTTATTAATGTGCCAGAGCCATCTTATCTAGTCTGTGTACCAGCGTCTGTTTGGTTTTCGGTTTTATTGGCTTTTGTAGAGAAGAGCTGAGTCACTCTGTAGTTTTGCTCTCAAACTGGGCAGCCCCTTACCTTCACCTCCTCAGCATCGACTTAAATTTAACAGTTTCATTGTGGATATAACTCAAAGCGTGTAATTCAATGAGTGTAACTCAAACCTGAATCTTAGACCAGTGTGCGGGGTGGAATCTACTCTTCCGAGTGTCGTTCATCTCTGATTCTGTTTTTATATTAACTACTCTTAACAGCTCACCAAGGGTGACCATCTTGTCCGATAGTTACGTCTGCGATGTCCACGGTGGGAGTAGAATGCTTGATTGTGCAAACAAACACTAAAAAGGAAGGAGAGGAGGGAGGGGGAGACAAGAAAGGAGGGAGGGAAGAGAAGAGATGGGAGAAGGCAGGAGGAAGGAAGGAGTGACGGACTGTGGTTTCATTTGGTCCCCAGGGAAAGGACGCACACAGCTGTCTGGGTTTCACCATCATCCATTTCCCGTCCTGCTCTGGCTGCTTGTCTCCCACATACTTAGGACCTTTCTTCATAGCCTGCTTCCAGAACTAAGTCATAATTAAGGAGAAGCAAGACCATACACATTACCCTGTCTAGGAGTAGATGAAAGCCTTTGTTTGTTTGTCTGTGCTGAGTGTTTCCATTTCCTTAGTGTGGAAGGGATTAAACTTTGAAGGAAACTTTGACCATGCATCGATTCTTGTCCACTGTTTACATTTTGAGCAAGCTGCCTAGTCTTTGGAGCTTTTGAGGACCACGGCTTTCAAATATCCTCTCACTATGAGGTATGCCATTCATAAAAAATTGAAAATCTGGCTATGAATTATATCTAAGTTAGGGACTGTTGCATGTAGCTCACAGAATTACTTACAGCTTCTTGAGCTTCTCCAAAAAAGAAGAAAAAGGCCGGGCTTGGAGGCTCACACCTTTAATCCCAGGAGGCAGAGGCAGGTAGATCTGTGTGTTCTAGGACAGCCTGGTCTACAAAGCGAGTTTCAGGGTTCACAGAGAGTCTTGAACCCCACCCCACCCCACTCCCCAAAAGAAAAGAAGAAAAAAGGACATGGTGATGGTATAAAGATTATCTTTGAAGCTGGTAGTTTAATTTGGGGCGGATGAATTACCATTTATATAGTGACTTAGAATTCACATAGCACTTAGTTTTCATTAGAAGGTCCTGTCAGTCAGGTTGGTATGTAACCTGGAGAGAATGAGAGTGCATTCGGCAGGGTAGGAGGTGGGGGTGGGATGTGGGAATAGTTTCTCAAAACCCTTGTTGAGGGGCTGGAGGGATGGCTTGGTGATGAGGTCTTGCTGCACAATCATGAGGACTGGAGTCGGACCCCAGCACCTCCAGAACAAGCAGGATGTCCCACAAACACCTCTAACTCCAACTTCCGTGACAGTGATACCCTCTCTGTCCTCTGGAGTGCACCCACACATACATGTCCGCACACACACACATGCACAAATAACACTGTTTAAAAATAATGGAAGCATTTCCTAAGAAAACATAATCTTGAAATTCTTGCCTAATATTTTATAAGCGAAGATGTTTCTGGATTGTACTTGTTTATTTTCCCAGAATGTTTTCTGCCAAGAGGATGATGATTTCAGTGTAAACTCTAAAACCCAGAACCGTGATGAAGATAGGCGGGAAGGTGTCGTTTCAAGTGGGAATGGAATGTTTTCCTCATCATTTGGTGGTGTACAGGTGTTAAAGAATTTTGCTGTCTCTCCTGGTCGCTCATCTTGTCTTTGGTGGGCAAGATGAAGGTCTCTATCCATCTTCCAGACTGGACTGTTCCTGTCGAGATTAGGAACATGCCCCAGTTGTAAAGAATCAAGACAGAGGCCCAGAGCCGTGTTTGCCTCTGACAGGGCTTGATGGTCCCTGTGGCACGTGGTCGCAGGTGAGTGTGCCCTGGCCCACTCTCTATGGGTCGGTCCCTCGGGAGAGTGAGTCCTGGGTTTACGCTTCCCAAAAGAGTGGACGCTGACAGAAGGGGAAAGAATTACGCCGCCTGGGAGTTGTCCTCCGACCTCTGTCCCTCTTCCACTTTTACGTGGGTTCTGGAGGTGAAACTCAGGTCTCCAGGCTTGGTGGCGAGAAGCCCTACCTACTGAGCTATCCCACCGGCTGTGGTTCAGCTACACGAGCTTCCAGAGCTGTGGATTTCCTGTCCTTCCCAGTCCTCCTTAGTGTCAGTGCTGGAGCTTGGTTAGTCCTACCTCTTGCTGCTGCCCCAAGGAATGCAGTCCTTTGGAATGTTCTTATGTGGAATCGAGATTGTTCCCACATTCCCACGTGTGCGCACCAAGTAGAATGGATACTGGGTGGGAGGAGGAGGGGGGAAGGATGGGGAACAAGAGGCGCTGATAGAGGAAAAAGGAGACGTTGCGTACATTGTTCTATATGAAATGTTGTCCTGTGTACGGCACGAGAGCAGAAGAGGGTGATCTGTGGTGGGAAGAGGGCTGTCATAGGAAGGACGGACAAAGGAGGTGGAAATGGCAGCCACAAGCTAATACCATGATATACATGTGTGAAAATGTCGTAAGAAGCCCATTTTTAAATTATACAGCATGTGTGTGGAGGTCGGAGGTCAGGGGTCACAGGACACACTTGTGGGAGTCAGTTTTGTCTTC
The DNA here is from genome assembly GCF_049852395.1 of Peromyscus maniculatus bairdii. NCBI lineage: Eukaryota > Metazoa > Chordata > Mammalia > Rodentia > Cricetidae > Peromyscus > Peromyscus maniculatus. Next base: position 49,375,316 of record NC_134873.1, on the reverse strand, counting down.
CTACCTTATGGGTTTCAGGCATCAAGTTCAGGTGGCAAGTCCCCTAACCAGCGGAGCCGTGTTGGCACAGGAAGCCCGTTATTTTATTCACTGACAGAACTTTAACACCCTTTTTTTAATTTTTTGTTTATTTATTTACATCTTACAATTTCTTTTTCAATTCTGATGGAGTCCTATGCTCAAAGACAGAATTGAGTGACTGATGAAACGTTTACCAAATAAAGCTCACTGGTTCCATCAACCTCAGGTGGCCGTTCGGCGGAGGGTCAGATCTTCAAAGTTACAGCATTACAGTTTTACCACATAACAAAGGTGTAGATACACTAAACAAATAGTAGCTCTGTTTTTGGCACCATACCTGGCATATCATTAGCTCCCAGTGAATGTGTAGTGACTAAATAAGACACTGAAACCACATGCCACTCTTTTTCCTCCCATTGTGAAGTGGAGTCTTGGTTTAGAGGATGGAAGTTGGTGTGCTCAGCCTGGAATGTGTACCACAGTCGGTAGTATAATTTAAGCTGGGAAAACACCAGGGTTTGTGTCCAAGGGAGGAAGCGAACTTCCTGGCCCTCTCTCGTCTTCCTTCAAATTGGATCTCAAATAACAGCTTTGACTGGAAATAGAGGCCAAGAAAGCTCTCCTGACACAGTGTCCATTTCCTAGGCTGCCCAGGAAACTCACCCAGATACAGAGAGGAGACTTACATAAAATAGAATTCTCTCTCTCTCTCTCTCTCTCTCTCTCTCTCTCTCTCTCTCTCTCTCTCTCTCTCTCTCTCTCTCTCTCTCACACACACACACACACACACACACACACACACCACAAAAATAAATGTAAAAATAAAGGTTTGGAGAGATGGCCCAGCAGTAAAGGCCACTTCCCACCAAACCAGTGACCTGAGTTCTGTCTTTAGAACCCCATGGTAGAAGAATAGAACTCGACTCCCACAAATTGTCCTCTGACCTCCACCCAAGCTCTATGTGTGTCACACACACAGGAATAAATAAAGGTCATAAAAATCCTTCTCGAAAAATGTATGTATTATTTTAGTTTTAATATGTGAAAAGCAAACTCACAAGTGAAGTAAAATAGTAACATTGGTGAATTTACAAGAAAATTAATAAATAAAATTGACTATTAGGGGCTTTGGATCCCTAGCAGCACATAGGGTGGGGGCAGGGAGCTGGACCCCGGAGCATGCTCCTGCAGTTCCATTGCTGAGGAGGCAGAGACATACATGCCTTTGCTTCCACATCCATGCATGTGCATGCTCACTCTCACAGCCCCACACAGGTAAGCATTCACTCACATCCATTCCCACACATGTACATGCTCACTCACACACCACAAGAACAGAACACACACATTCATGTACACACACACACACACACACACACACACACACACACACACACACACACAAACTGATTTGCTGTGTTTCAGAACATTGGATCCTATTGTTTACCACAGACTTAAAACAGCAGATCCTATAAGGACATCAAAATCTTTGGTTTTTCTAAACACCTCGTAATATCTCTAAAAGGTATGCTTAATGTCTGTATAGATTATGTGATGTGGATCTCTTTCTTATGACGGAGAAAATTATATAGAAAAGCCTTTTTAGTGTTCCATAAACAGTAACTATGATAAAAATATTTACATGTAATTCATGCTGCATAATGCTTTATATGTTTTAATAAAGTTTCATTTTTGAGAAGCTAGTGAGCTTTTCAAAATTTAAAAATTGCTTTATGCTTCTTATTTCTTCTTCTTTGGGAGGTGGGTTGAGACAGGGCTTCTCTGTGTAGTTTTGGTGATGGTCCTGAATCTTCGCTCTGTAGACCAGGCTGGCCTAGAACTCACAGAGATCTGCCTGGCTCTGCCTTCTGAGTGCTGGGATTAAAGGCATGCGCCACCACTGCCCAGTTTTTCTTGGTGCTTCATATTTCTTAAAGTATTTTTAATTAACCATTCAGACTTCTTAAAAATAATCCTTTAAGTACTGTTTTCATTATAAATAACTCAACCTTTCTCTCTTGATACATTTTGTTTTCTTCATACACTTGCATGTCTGTTCCAAGAGCATGTAATAAGATCTTTGGCTGTTACAACAAAGCGATTATAATGGTTTTCAGCAGGTTTGTTATTATGATGTATGGGCACAGAACCAAAATTTGTATAGCTAGCTTTGCAAAAAAGTTGTAGATCTTTGCAGTATTACTAGTTGCTTTGTTATTAGAGTGATTCATTACTCCAAGTTTCTAGAACTCTGAATTGTCTGCAGTATTTACATGGTGTAGATGCATGCATGTGAAGAACTGTGAATTCTCGGTTCAGGCTGTTGTGGTGTGTCTGTCAAGGGTTCAGCTCTCTGTGAGATAATGCGGTGACCTCTTCCTACCCCAGAGTCAGTCTGTACAGGTGTGTAGGCCTCCTCCCACCTTCCAGATCCGCATGCTCCTTCCAGACTTGTGTGCAATAGAAACCAAAAGGACACTGACCTGCTGGAGTCCAGCTCCAGCCGGGTTTAGCTCTCAAAGAAGAGGGGGTGTGGAGTCACCGAGAGAAAGGAGGAGACGAACACAGTCTGAGAGTGAATCGAGATGGCTTGCTCTTTATTGAAAAAGGATGCACCTTTTATACTCTACAGTTGCAGAAAAGATTAAATGGGAGAATGGGAGCGTGGGAGCTGGGGTGTGGCTTGTGATCAGGGATTGAGGAAGCTAGTATTGACCTTGACAAGTTAATAGGCACCAGTCATATGTTCATGGAAGGGCCATAGGTTCCTCTAGCCAGATAAGAATGACTCCCTCTTTAGCAAGCAGAACTTTCTTCAAGTCCCCCCTCCCCAAGGGAATGGGGGCTTTGTCTAAATGCCTGACCTCGGAAAAAGGACTTTCTCAGGAGACCAGGTACTCCATTATAGAATGTTGCAGTTTTTTATATGGTGTAGTTTATCCAAATCGCTAAAGCTTAAAGTGAGCAAAGACGAAGCTAGACAAATATTACTGTGAACCTGAGTAGGGCTTAGGAATTTACAAATCTTGATCATCAACTATACCTTATTTATCTAGCATGTTACTTATCTAAATTTTCCAGCAGCTTGATGTTAACTTGTGTGGGTATAGGCAGAGTTGTCACGCTGTGTGGTTCCAAGGTGGCAGGAATTTTTTTCCAAAGAATTATTTTGATTTAATAGGCTGCCATTTTATACATGTTCATCATTCACTAAAGCCCGCACACAATTTCCCTAATAGAAGGGCATAATAGTGAGAATCATTAAAAGTCAAAGTAAAAGGGTGCTAGAGAATTGTGATCCATAAAGTCGAAGTGCTGGAACTCTGTCAAGCAGCAATGGTCACCATGCCGTCCACACCATTGATCGAAGCTCTTCCTCACTATAATCAGAAAACCATAAGGAATATTGAAGAAACAAACGCTGGGCCTGTGTCCATGTAAGCGTTTGTGTTTGATGCCTGGGGGGAGACAGAAGGGTCCTTCTGTTGTTTCAGTCTGTTGGAGTCAGTGCCAAGAAACCATCCAGGCAAGGACCTTGAGTCAGAGCCTCCCTTAACCACACTGGCCCTACCAGAGCCTGTGGATCCCCTGTCTGCATCTTGTTAGGGTGATAGGCAGCATGCGTCTCTAAAGCCTCTGCTGTGGGCGCGCTGGATGCACAGTCTGCAGGATTATGTTCAGCCTGTTTGTTTCTGTGGTCTTAAGTTGTCTTGTTTTTGTTTGTTTAAGTTCCTGAGTTTATCTCAGGATCAACTATACTCAGTTTCCTTTCTTTTAGTTTCTTCTCTCTGCATACTGAATTGCTCTGGAGAAGTTCGCAGACTGGTCAGTTCCTGTCCTGCTTCACAAGGGTCTTCACTGAGACTCACTGTCCTACTCCGTACTTAGTCCAGACCTTTGACTTAGTATTTAAGACCACTTTTGAAACCATCACCACCACAGGGGCCTGCAGAGATGGTCTGCAGTTAGGAAATCCTGCTGCTCCTTCAGAGCTCAGTTCAGATCCCAGGACCCACATCACGTGCCTCACAAGCACCTGCTCGAAGTCCAGCTCCAGGGCATCTGGCTCCATCTTCTGGCCTCCACAGCACCCACATACATATGACATACATGTACACACAAGTAAATATTTTAATAATTAAACATAAGTTCAGTGAATTGAACACATAATTTATGTACGCACTACCTTTTTCTGGGTATGAGAATATAATAAGACAGTCCAGGACCTCACAGCTTTAACAAGCATTTTCAACATAATACAGAGTTACTCTAATGTAGCATGAGTATAAATGACGGAGGAGCCCAAGAAAAGTTACAATTGGAAAGTCTTTGTAAGTTTGTTTGTTTTTGCTTAAAAGGTTTTTCTAAATTTCTTTTTTTTTTCACCTCTAATAAATGGTATAATTTAACCAGATATGGGGCTCATACCTTCAACCCCAACACCCTGGAGACTGAGGCAGGAGAATTGTCACAAATTTGCAGCCAACCTGGGATACAAATGATACCTGCCTCAGAAAACCAAAAAATATAAGTATGTTGTATGACTTGATAAGTGTGACATGATTCTCTTGTTATTATTGTTTTTGTAATCCCAGGTATTACCTTTTAATTTTTCTCCCCTCGCCTTTCCTTTCTTCTTATTTGATTTTTTTTTAAATTTACATTGCAAGTTTTCATCCAGGTGTAGTCCCTTAGGCATACCCGTCCTCTCGCCCAGCCTCCCACTTCTTGCCCCTCTCGGTTATTCCTTTTGTTCCCCCAGAGAGTTTGACTTTACTTTCATTTTGTATGTGTATATTTAGTTGTGTGTAACCATATAGCATCTAGGAGCCAAAAAAAAAAAATTGTCTTTTTAAGACTAGTATAATTCTTTTAATGTGATTGTCTCCAGTTTCATTCATTTTCCTGCAAATGATATAACGCCATTCTTTCTGGCTGAATATTTATACACACACACACACACACACAATTCTTTACTTAGTCCTCTATTGTTAGACACCTAGTTGGTTCCTTAACTTAGCCATAGTAATTGATGTACAAGTGTCTCTGATGTGTTGACTTGGAGTCTCTTTGGTAAATATTAGGGGTGGCATGGTTGGGTCATGTGATAGATATATTTTGTTTTCACCTTACTTTATGTGTGTGAGTGTTTTGCCTGTAGTACACCAAGTGTGGGCAGGCTCCCTGGAGGACAGAAAGGGGGCATCAGATCCCCTGGAATTGGAGTTACAGGTGATGGTGAGCTGCTTTGTGGGTGCTGGGAACCAAACCTGGGTCCTCTGGAAGATGGAGTACTCCTAACCACTGAGCTATCTCTCCAGTCCCCTATTTTTAGTTCTGTGAGAAACCTCCATACTGACTCCATAGAGGCTGGACTAGTTCGGGTTCCCACCAGCAGCGTCTAAGGGTCCCCATGTTCGCTTCCTTGCCAGCTTTGCTCCTTGTTGTCCTCACAGCTGATGTTCTGACCCGGATGACTTGCATTCCTCTGATGGCTGGTGAGGATGAACACTTTTCCTTCCTTCTTTCCTTCCTTCCTTCCTTCCTTCTTTCCTTCCTTCCTTCCTTCCTTCCTTCCTTCCTTCCTTCCTTCCTTCCTTCCTTCCTTCCTTCCTTTCGTTCCTCCCCCCCTTTGGCCATTTGCAATTCCTCTTTTGAGTATTGTTCATTTGATTAGCCCATTTATTAATTGGGTTATTGATTTCTTCGTTTTTTTGTTTTGTTTTGTTTTGCTTTTGTTAACTTTTTTTTTTTTTTTTTTGGTTTTTCGAGACAGTGTTTCTCTGTGTAGCTTTGCGCCTTTCCTGGAACTCACTTTGTAGACCAGGCTGGCCTGCCTCTGCCTCCCAAGTGCTGGGATTACAGGCGTGTGCCACCACCGCCCGGCGCTTTGTTAACTTCTTAGTGTATTCTAGATTTATCTTCTGTCAGGTACAGTTAGCAAAGGTTTTCTCCCATTCTGTAGGTCATCTCATCCTTCTATTAATTTGCTCTGCAAAAGGCCTTTTGGTTAATGGGTCCCATTGTTGATTATTGCCCTCATTTCCTGGGCTGGCATGTGTTCAGAAAACCCTTTTCTGTGCTCATATCCTCAGGGGTTTCTTCTACCCCACCCCCCACTCCCCATCTCCACTGCTTCAGAATTTCAGGTCTTTTGGAGTTGATTTTTGTGCAGGGTGAGTGATCTCTTCTCCATGTTAATATCCAGTTTCCCCACCATTATTTAAAAAGGTCTATTTTACAATATGTATTTTTTACTTGTTTGCAAAGAGTCATGTGTTTGTCACTATGTGAGTTTATATTTGAGAGGCAGAGATACATCAATAAAGCCTAAGGCTAGCTACTTGAAAAGATACATAAGAGAAAGACAGACCTCTACCAAGATCAATCAAGAAACAAAAGACATGAGTAGTATTTATTGGTAAATATTGATAATGAAAAGAGGACATACTTGCCAATATAACAGATAGATACTTAACAACTCCTAAGAGTATTATGAACAGTTTATGCTAACAAAGGGGAAAGCCCAGAGATAGCTGGCAGGGTCATGACTTGGCTGTTGCCTTATCCCAGAGAAAAGACATTGGCAGCTGGAATGCCTGTGCTTCAAGAATCAAAGCAGGCAGCAGGATTTAGCAGACACCTCTAATTCCTTGAGTGGAGGAATGGGGTGGGCAGGCATGGCCAGCCTTCTGACATGACTGCCTGTTGTCACTTACAAAGTTCATGCTGGAGAACCATGCAATTGACTGTGACAACATCTCATGGATGTTTTAAGTAAGTTTATGGCCTTGTGTTGGGTAGTCACAGCTAGCCTGGGCTGCACGTTTGGCATGCCTGGAAGGGTCTGGCTTGGGGACCTGGCAGGTGCTGGTAGCATTACAGCAAAGAGCTGCATTTGGGGGTGGGTGCCGCCTTTGAGTGCCACTGGACTTAGGACATATGGTTGCTTATGGGAGTCCTGAGCTCTTGAGAGAAGTCTGGTTAATTTGTGTCTGCTTATGTTAACACAGGATTGGGTTCCTGTTTTAAAACTTAGCAGCCTGGTTTTCTTTTGAAAAACATGTCTTTAAATGTTTCCTGAAACATAAAATACCTTTAAAAATCAGATTAAATTCTCCCTTGAATACTTACGAGTTACCAGATAGGTCTGAGATGTGAACAGAGGCCCTACTTTGAGAAGTCTCTTGTAGCACACCACAGTGTGTGCTTGTAACAAGAGTGCTGAACTCCTTGGCACAGTGTCTATTTAAGTACTCAGATTTCTTTGCGTGATGTGGCTGTGGCTTAGCCTCAGATCTCTAGAAGTCCTGCCAGGTTTGTCTGGCTGCCCGTAGGCAGCCAGGGCAGCCCTTTCCAGACTATGGCCCCAGGTACCCTTCCTTCCTAGTGTCTTAGGCCCCCGAACTACTTGAAGATGAGCTGTTGAGGTGCTGAGTGCAGATGTCTCTCTTCTCCGTCTTGGCTCAAACAGACTCCCACAACTGAAGGAAGGAGGTGAGATAGTTCCAGAGTTTTTGTTCTGCTCAGAAGACAGTGTGAGGGGCTGGAGAGGTGCTCAGAGATGAAGAGCCTGATTGCTCTTCCAGAGGACCTGACACTGTTCCCAGAACCCACCATGGGCAGCTCACAACAGCCTGTAACTCCAGCTCCATGGGATTCAATAGCCTCCTTAGTCCTCCATGGCACGGCACACACATACACAGAACCAAAAGTCTTCCAAAAGACTTTTGGAAGCCAAGCCTAAATGAAGCAGCTTTCTCTTACGATCACGTGCTTGGAGTAGATTGATGGCTGCTGCCTGCTGTCCACCAGTGCTCTGCAGTCCTGCCTGACCCAACAGAACTACTAAACCTTTGTCTATGCTGTTTGTCACTTGTCAGGCACCCCTGTTTTGGCTGGTTCTTCTTGGCATACAAAAATGGCTACATCGTTTGTTTGTTTATTGTGAGAGACTGGGATGGAACCCAGGGCCTTGCACAGGCTGGGCAAGGGCTCCACCCCCAGCCCCAGCCCAAACACAGCCGCTGAACTGACAAAGCAAACACCGAGGCTTGTGTGACCAGTGCTTTCTTAAACTCCAAAACACAACGCCTCTTCGAGCTTTAGTACATTGCTTGGAAATGTAGAATGGGTAGGTAAATAAATATTAGTTGCGCCTATAGTATAAATGGTTCCTGGTCACTCTTGGAATTTTGGTTATTTTAATGAGGAGTAACTGAGGCCTCAGTCTCCCCTTCCCTGTCACCTTCCATTTATTGGTCTCTTCCGGGCTGTGTGCTGTAATCCCCTCACAGAGCAAATGGGAGATTCATCTGATGGTGTTATCCAGAGGCCACTGTAGTGCAGCACGTTTGGGTTACTGATTCTGTGGGAAAATTAAAAATTGGAGTTGTGAAGAAACCATCACAGTGGATTTTTGTAGCTGTAACAGTCTTATTAAATAAGGAACACAGAGCCAAATGCAGAGTTCAAAGTCCCACAAGGTCAGAGCAGTAGGTAAGAGCTGAGACTAAAACTACCTTCTTACCACCCACTCCCACTGCCGTCCTTCTTCTGAGAAAGAGACCTACTTCCTGTGTCTGTCTTTTTATTGACAGAGAGAGGGGGGACCATGAACTAAGAGGTTCATCAGTGACTCTCTCCCACCAGACCCCAACTCTTAAAGGTTCCACAACCTCCAGAGAGTGCTGCTTCAATGCCTGGGACTCCAAACGGAAGTCTGCTCTCCAGTGATTTATTTTGAGATGTCTGCAATCTGATCATTTCTAACTGTCAAGCAGCATTGTATGGTGTGACTACCTCAGAGCTTCTTTATCCTTCACTTATTGATGAGAAAATTGGCATGTTTCCACCAATAGAAGCAATGGCATTGATCTTTATGACTGTTTGTATCAAACTGGACATTGGAGAGTTATTTAATTTCACTAGTGAATGTCTGAACTACCAACATTACATAGACTCTGAAACTATTGATTCCCCTGTGATAACAAATAGACTCATTTTATGCTGTGGTTTTGTTTGTACTGGGAATTGAACCCAGGACCTTATGTGAGTAAGGCAAATCTACCACTGGGCTGTGTCCCAAACCATTTCTCAGTTTTTATTTTGAGACAGATCTTGCTAAAGGTTAACCAGACTAGTGTTGTGTAGATGTAATGGTCCTATTAAATAAGAAACACAGAGCCAAATGCAGAGTTAAAAGTCCAAGAGGTCAGAGCAGCAGCCCAGAGCTGAGACTAAAAACCCTTTCTTACCCTTGGCTGTCGTCCTTCCCCTGAGAAAGAGACCTACTTCCTGTGTCTGTCTTTTTATTGACTTTCTATTCTGCCTTCTTATTGGTTGTAAACCCAACCACATGACCTCCTCATCACTGCCTGTCTATACAGACCTCCAGGTCTCTATGGTTGGTACTGGGATTAAAGGTGTGTGTCTCCATTCTGGCTGTGTCCTTGAACACACAGAGATCTGCCTGTCATGTGATCAGGATTAAAGGTGTGCGCCACCACTGCCTGGCTTCTGCTATGGCTTGCTATTAGCTCTGACCCCCAGGCAACTTTATTTATTAACATACAAATAAAATCACATTTCAGCACAAATAAAATATCACCATACTGTTGCACTTACCCTGTAGCCCAGACAGGTCTGAACTTGGAGATGGTCCTGCCTTAGCCCCCTAAGTAAAGACCTAACCCCAGTTTTCCTGTTGCTTTAGAAATTGAATTAGGAATGCAGTGGTTACTGTTACAGTGTATACAGCAAAGACAAAATGTTAATAAAAGTTACATATTTTATGTACAATATACGATTATAATTGCATCCTCAGGGAAGGCCCTCTCCTTGGTGTGTAAAGAAGCCCTTTCCCAGGCTCTCCCCAAGCACATTGCCCCTCATCCTGTGTCTTCTATCCCCAGACACTGAAGTCTCCCCTGGGGACTCACATCAACAGCATCTTTCACAGCACCTGACACTACAAAGTTGCTGATTGAGGTCATTGACGAAGTTTAATCTTTTTATTGTGTTCTCTTAAAAAATAAAATGTAGGCACAGGTAAAATTCAGAATTAAATCTCATACATTGCAATTGAAAGTGCACATGGTCTCTGCGTGGTTGAGTGTTCGTGTTCCGATTTTCTTTCTAGAAAATCATTCCTTGTTGTGGGTAAAGTCATGCGTGGTTCAGAGCAGCGCCTTTTGCACTCAGGCCAACAGGATTCAAATTCATTATTAGCACCTTGCCGTGTCAGTGGAATGGAGTAGCACTTGCTTCACGGATGGTGTGGAAGCTTCAGCACAGTGCCTGGTGCCTGCAGGAAGTGCTCAGGAAGAGGACTCGTTCTGCCCCATGCTCCCTGCCCCGTGCTCTCCTCATCACTGCCATCGTCACCACCACCACTGTCATGTTCTGTCTTTCCTACGTTAGCCAGGGAGAGTTGTAAAGTCACACAGAACTTACCCCACGGTGTCAGGCTGATGCCTCACGAAAGACGTGGAAGCTCCATTTCTAAGATGTCAGCTAGGTGGTCAGCAAATACACTTTCTTTGAAGTTTATATGTTATTTTGTAGTTACATTTTTTTGAGCACCTGTACTAGCACCATGAGCAGATTGCTGATTTTCACCTGCCTCCCACATAAATTCTTGCTGGAGTGAAGTAGGCAGAGATCACCGAGAGGAGCCTGGTGTCAGTATCGTGAGATTGACACAGGGCTGGATCGCTGCCTGAAAACAGTGCTCTGCAGAGTCCCGCAATCCTCCTGTCTTTCTCATGAGTATGTGCCTTAAAATACTCAGTCTTTAAATACACTGGCTTCAGAGCATCAAGGTTACTGACTGGGATTTATCGTGGTTGCATTTTCTCATATAAATGTTACTATCTTTTCATTAGAAGTCTTAAGGACGCTCTCATGTTTTCATGGAAAACCACAACACTGAGACCTGTGTGCTTTCGTTTGGCTGTGCCAGTTATGGTGTGCAGAAAGCCTCCTGCAGAGATCTGGGATCTGCCTGGTCCGACTTTGAGAGCTTTTAAGAGCACCCCACTTGCACTTCCTGCTCTCTGCTTGTGCTGTATTTGAAGGTGTCCTGCTCCAAACACTTTCTGCCTGACCTGTCTGGCTGGGGCATTTTGTCACAGCAGCAGGAAAGTAACTGATACACACAGTCAAGGCAGCTCTGTAGCCCAGGCTAGCCTCAGATTCATGGCTGCCTTCATGACTGTCTTCCAAGTGCTGGAATTGCAGCAACCATGTGACCTTGCAAAACTTAAATAAATTCTGATTATGGAAATATTTATCTTTTACTCATGAAATGCAGACATTACAACAAAGACACTGAACGTCACCTCCTCCTCTGGGAGTTTAAGATAAAATTTTTATGTGTATGTGTGGGCATGATGAGTAGAATAATAGCTAAAACTAAGTGATTAGTTAATCTTTATCTGCTCTGTTCATAGCTCTTTTGTAAATCCTGACTTACTTGATCCACAGCATCCTGTTTATTCAGCTTACCCCATTTATTGTATCTAGCTATAGATAAGAAATCGGCGTGTTATGTTAGGAATCTTGCCCATTGTCATACATGTAATAAGTATGTTATGTATATGTTTGTAATAAATGATGGAGCTGGGGTTCAAACTAACAATGCATATGAACCATTATCATGCTACTTACCTTTGTAGCTACACGGCACATACCATCTGCTTCTCAATTTTTCTTGACATTATAAAACTTTGCAAAGGGATTCTAATTGTTCCTCTAATTGGGGACAACCAAAAGCAAAGCAAAGGAATCTCCTGCTCTTTAGTTTATATATGGGTGCTTCTCAGTGTCTGGGGCCTCATTCCAGGCCTCCCTGTGGGGACCAGGTATTAAAGTTACGTACGGTTGAGGGCCTTACATGAGATACCATGTTTGCCTGGGCATATCCTCCTGTATCCTTTAGTGAGCATCTGCACTTGAAATGCATAAAGGAAATGCTGTGTAGATAGTTGTTATGCAGAAATGAGAGCCCATACATTTGGGTACAGCTGCAGTAATTCCCCAAAGATCCGTTACAGAATCGATTGGATTCCTGGTTTGGAGGACTGATTAACTTTCTTTTTTTTTTTTTTTTTGTGAGAGGTCCACTTTTATAATTATAATGGTTTTTTGTTTGTTTGTTCTTTTAAGAGACAAGTTGTGATTTTATCTGTATTTGACGAACTTCCTGTTTCTGGGAGGTTAATGAGAGGATTTCATGGATCCGGTCTCCATGTGACCCACATGAGAAAAGCCCCCTTCCCAGCCTGGTGTGAGAAGCTTTGGAGTGGTGCTTGCTTCCGCTTCCTTGTGTCGGCCTGTCAAGGCCCGTGCCAATTTGCCATGAGGAGCATCAGACTGGTACCTGGAGACAGTATTTGTTAGCACGATCCATCTCCAGCTTCCGTGCCTCTCTGTTGTGCGTCTGGCCTCAGGATCTTCTTCTCCCTCATCCTACCCTCAGAATTGATTCTCTTCTTTACAGTCTGTTCTTCCGATCCTGTTCCTGTCCATCTGGACGAGCTCTCTGATGGTGTATCTGAAAATGTGCCATCTGGGCGATTTCTCAGCCGCCCGGGCAAGTTCAGGTCTGCCGATGTTGATGAGTGCTGCTGTGTTATTCTGTCTCTCCTTTGAGGACTGCTCTGGACTCTGGATTAAAAGTGCAGCAGAACCCAAACCCACAGGGAGTTTTCAGGAGATACAGGGGTAGCTGTTGCTCACTTCTGCTCTGGAGATCCGCAGTCTGGAGGAGACAGAACTATTTTCCCCTCTTCGTCAGGTGACCTTAGAGCCTGCTCCAGACATGTGCCCTTCGAAGTGTACCACACTGCCCTCCCTGGCTCCATCTTCTTGTCCCCAAGTAAAAGCCAGCCAACCGAGAGCCGATGAGATGCCACTGCGGGAGGTTGGGAACAGGAGGACTGAGTGTGGGGTGAACCCCTGCCAGGCCTGAGGAGGAGCTGAAACCCTTGCACAGCGTGACTAGAAGATCTCTGTTGTGTCCTGGAGCTTATCAGATTAGCAGTCATCTGGTTTGACTTTAATATTTTTTATCATGGAAACACCTTCATGTTCCACTGTTTGTAATAAAAGATGTATAGCCCACCTTCACAGGTCCGAATATATTCATAGGTTTTTTTTGTTGGTTTGTTTTTGTTTTTACTTATCTCAGATCTAAAGATAAGGGATTTTAAATTTTAAAAATGAAGTTTGCTATTATATAAACTTTTATAAAGATGGAACTTTTAGTTACTACTGATAAAAATGAGGTTCTGAAATGCATAGACGCTAAATTTTACAGCACATAGTTTACCCCCTTATTTGCTGGGCTGTGTTTCAAGTCCCTTAGTGAGTATTGAAAACTTAAGATAGTGCCAAGTGCTGTGTGCGCGTGCGAGAGTGTGTGTGTGTGTGTGTGTGTGTGTGTGTGCGTGTGCGTGCGCGCGCGCGCCAGACCATCCATCCATATAGCCATATACTACTTTTTCTTAGATATATATAGATGCCCATAATAAAGTTTATTTTGACACACTAATAACAATATGATAAAATAGAATGAAGATTACCTAGTACATTGTTCATTCTTTCTGGAGTGTTGCATTTACTCTTTTCTGACCACAGTTGACCAAAGGTGACCGAAGCTGCATAAAGTCACTGTGTGTGTGTGTGTGTGTGTGTGTGTGTGTGTGTGTGTGCGCGCGCGCGCGCGCGCTGCTGTCCTTCCTGTGTGGCTGCGGTTACCACAGAAGGCTGGGAAGGAGACCAGGATTTTACGGGGTAGTGCACTGTGTGTTTTAGTAATAATGTAGTTACCTGCTTACATAAGTATTAAGTTTAATTTACCTTTTTGCCCCAGTTTTCATTTTATTTGCTCATCCACCAATGAGCCCTCTGATGGAATGTAAAGACCTTTTCCAACACACTCACTAGTTTTCTCTAGCCAGAGCAAGTGAGCAGGTCGAGGTGGAGATGACCTGACATCCTGACTGAAGGGCAGCAAACCTGAACTCCGAACAGTGAACAGAAGACGAGATGTGTGGGGACAAGAGATCAGAGAACTAGTGAAGAGCCATGACTACCTTATCTTACCACCTCGCTGCCATCGCTTCCCTAGAGAGAGCTTCTTCCTGTGTAACCTGCGCCTTTATTGCTTTCCTGTTCTGCCTTCTCATTGGCTCTAAGCCCAACCACATGACTTCCTCGTCACTGCCTGTCTATACAGACCTCCAGGTCTCTATGGTTGGTACTGGGATTAAAAGCGTGTGTCACCACGCTTGGTTGTAACCTTGACCACACATGGACTTTACCTGCCATGTGATCATGTGCTACCACCGCCTGACTCTGCTTATGGCTCGCTCTGACCTCTGATCTCCAGGCAAACTTTATTTATTAACATATAAGTAAAATCACATTTCAGCACAATTAAAATATCATCACAGCCTAACAGCAGCATGGGAAATGTTCACATAGCCAGAGTGAAAGCCAGAGAACCTTACGTTCCATAATTCCTTCCATGGACACACTCCACAGAACTAAGGCCCTTCCCCACGTCCCACCTGCTAATGGTCTCCCATCACCTCCAATTACTCCCATCCTGGGCATTCAGCTCACAACACATCAGATTTGGGTTATACAGCCAAACCTGCAAACCATTTTGGCCAGGGCTGTCATTCTGTGGCATTTGGTAGACTGAGCAGGACGTATGGCATCTACCTTCTGAATTCCATTATCTTCTCCAGGTATTGAGAAAGCCTGAAATGCTCCTATTGTACATGGGGTGATGTCCCCCTCAATGAAGGGTTACTCATGCATACTTTTGTCTTTCTAGTAGTTTTGTTTTAAATTGCTTGCACGCATGCGTGTGTGCATGCATGCATGTGTGCATGGGTGCCTATACCTAGTATATCCATGTGGAGGTAATACGGATGTCAGATGTCCAGTTACATCACTCACCTCCACCCTATGCTTCTGAGATGCCTCTCACTGGACCTGGAGCTAGGCTGGCAGCCAGCAAGTCCCCAGAGATCCTCCTGATTCTTAGCTACCTCCACAGTTGTTGGAGGTAACAGGCACAAGTGGCCATGCCCAGGCTTTTACTTGAGTGCTGGGGATTCAGACCCAGGCCCTCCTGCCAACCAAATAAGCACCCCTGCCCACTGGGCCAGCTCTCCAGTCCCACATTGTTTCTACACATCTAATAAACATTCCCTTGGTCCCGGGGCTCTGACTTGGCTCTTCCGCAGTCTCCAAATGGTGCAGGCTCCTTGAGATGACTCCCCGTCAGTCCCCACTTCCTACTCATTCCCATGGCATTTTGCTTAATGTTCTTAGTCAATCTTTTCTTAAAGTTGCAAAAATTAGACATCATTATTATCATTGTTTCCTGCAGCCTTCAGTAGCTGATAATATTTACCCAAGTTTACTAAATTTTTATTGGTATTTCTTTCATTTCAAATTTTCCTTCTGAGTCTTTTTCTTATGAGATATATTTCTTGGAATTCATTTTTGTACATCATCTGCCTGGTAAACTCAATTTTTCCTGAAAATACTGGCTTTGTCCTATTTCACAAGTGCAGTTTTCTCTGAGAGTGTAATTTCTAGCTAGATACAATTTTCATTAGAGCACAGTGTCACCAGCATCCTGGCTTTTATTTGTCTAATTGCGCTTCCTTGGTAGATCAACTGCTTTCTTCGGCTTTCATGTATTTCTTTTTTTTTTTTTTTAAGATTTATTTGGTTAGTATTTGTGTGAGGGAGGGAGATGTGTGTGTGTGTGTGTGTGTGTGTGTGTGTGTGTGTGTGTGTGTGTGTGTGTGTGATGGCACATATGTGGAGGTCAGAGGGCAACTCTTCATCTTTAGGAGGGTTCCAGGATCAATCAGATCAGCGTGCATCTTGGGCAGCAGGCAGCCTTACCTGCTTAGCTGTCCTATCAGCCCCCTATCTAGGTGCTTGTAATGGGAGGCTTTTTTATATCTCATCTAATATACTCCCAAGAAACAAATCTTCGGTGATTTTGTTTGTTTGAAGCAGTCCTGCAGTTTGAATCTAGGGCCTCGCACATGCTGCACAAAGAACCCACTACCAAGCTAAGATGCAGTCCAAGCCTTTCGCAGGAGGTTGTTACGGGTCCTAGAGCCTGAATACTACTTGGCTGGAGATGTTTCACTAACAGGAAGCTGGGATTTGGTAACCGGTTGCTTCTCCTTTCCTCCATGTTTTCATCTACATTATTAGTTGACACTTGTGATCTGACAGTTAGCATTTAAAAGTATTATTGAGGGGCTGGAGAGATGGCTGAGTGGTGAAGAACACTAATTGTTCTTCCAGAGGATCTGAGTTCGATTCCAAGCATTTACATCAGGTGGCTCACCTGTAACTCCAGCTCCAGAGGATCCCACACCTCTGCCCTCTGCAGACAAAATACACTCATGGGCACATACCCACCCCTTGCCACAAACATAAAAAAAAAAATTTAAAAATCAAGATACATAACCATGTAGAATTATAAGAGGTTGTTTGGATAGAAAAAAATTTTTGAGTTGTTGATATGACTCAAGTCCATTTTAAATTCCAGAATTCAAAATAAGATGAATTGTAGAATTCAAAATAAGTCTTTGAACGCACTCATTCTTGCTGTTCTGTTTTGTCATCCACAGATGATTTTCCAGGAATATATCTGGTCATTATCTGCTAACTACATTTTTAAACTTACTGTGATCATCTCTATTTTACTCTCTTTTTGAAGATCATGTAGCTCTAGAAACTTTGATCTTTAATTATCTAGTTTCAAAAAGGGAAGAGCCATTGAGATTAATCTAGAAAAGAGAGGCGTGGGAGAGAGAGACATGGCATGGAGCTGGAAAGTCCTCAGGGATGAGGGCAGTTTGGAGGTGGTGTTCTCTCGGCCTCCGTTTCCTGTGCACATCTCCTCTGCTCTCTGTTCTCCATTGTCCTCCATCACATCAACTGTTTCTTCAGAGCTCCGCCCTCCCCAGTCCTGCCAGCTCCTGTGCTCCTGGCACATTCTGATGGCAGCATTCACATGGAGGCACTTCCCCTGTCGGGTGCCTCTCAGTCTCTCCAGTGTCACACTTCCATCCAAAACAGCCTCGATTCGCCACATGTGGCTGTTAAAATCTAAGCGAAAATGACATAGGATCTCTCTGCTGGCAACTGTAAAAACTGATGAGATACCAGAGGAAACTGAAGCAGAGACCTGCCTGTAGTGTTCACGGGGTGGAACACAGTGGGACAAAGAGAGTTCTAGCCAAATTAGTGAGTGGATTAAATATACTTCCCATTACAAAAGAAAAGCAGGTGTGTGTGTGTGTGTGTGTGTGTGTGTGTGTGTGTGTGTGTGTGTGTGTGTGTGTTTGTGTGTGTGTATGTTTTAAAGTTCACATGGAAAGCAAAACACTTAATATATTGCCAAACAATTCAGAAAAAGTTGGAGGAAATCAAAGCAAGACTCTGTCATAGGTAAGGAGTCACCACAAAATAAAGATCCATATAGAGTGTAGAAATGAAACCATGTGCAGGTAGGCCAACTGACTGTCCGCAAAGGCGGTTCCATGGAGGAGGATTGTCTTTTTTAATAAGTGGAATCAGGACAGTTAGACTGTGGCATGCAAAACCAAACCAAATACCTCCACCTAAGTACCTTAAACAAAAATGAACTCAGATGTCATAAATAAATCTAAATATAGCTGCAGAACTCTTCAAATAAAATAGAGGAGAAAATCTTTGGATCTGGACTTAAGCAATAAGGTCTTGGAATGATACCAAAAGCCAATCCATGAAAGAAAATGAGACAGATTGGACAAATGCAAAGGGTTCGCTGTGCCTTCACTTCCTAGGGCTGCCATAACAAAGTAGCACACAGGCCCTGGTAGCTGGAGTCTGCTGTCGAAATGCTGACAGGGTTGGTTCCCCCGAGCTTGCAGATGGCCGCCAGCCTCCTTGCTGTGCCTCCACAGGCCTTTTTTTCTGTGAGCCTGTGATCTTAGTGTCCCTTCCTCTTTCTGAAAAGAGATCAGTTATATTGAGTAAGAACTGACCCGTATGATCTCATTTAACCTTAGTTATGTTTAAACCACTTGTCTCCAGATGTGGTCATTTTCTAAGATACTGTGGGTGAGGACTTGAACGTATACATCAATCTGAGTGGGGTAGGGTTGCACATGTTAGCCCGTAACATTCTGCCCAAATAAACGGCAAGCTGTATCTAGAACACGTAGAGAACACTCAGACTCCAATAAGAAAATAACCCAATTATAACATGGGCGAAGGACTAGAAGACAGACGCTTCACCAAAGGATGCCAGGTCAGATATTCAGTGTCGTTTCATTGGCGAAATACAGGCTGAAGGCTCCATGCCATAGCACTACATCTTTTAGCTATGTATCGTAACGACTGATGCGAAGATGGGCACCTGGAAGCCTCAGGTCACTGCTGGCAGTGAGCAGTGGTACCATCACTCTAGCAGTAGTTTGTCAGTTTCTTAGAAAGTTAAACATGTGCCCTCCATTAGCTGACCCAGTCCCACGCCTTGGTACTTATATAACCTGAACCCGTGTGTTTGTAGGATCGCTGTTCATATTTGCCCAGAATTGAAAACAGCCCAGATATCCTTCCGACTGTGGGTGCAGCATATTTGAGGCCCCGAGTTCAGTCCTCAGATCTGAAGGGGTGTATGCGCACACTCAAGTAAACAACAAAAACCCAATTTGTTCCTGTCAGGAAGTGCTCTGACTGGTAAACGGGTAAACAGTACTAGAATCTCAATCCCAACAAAAGGAGGAATGCACTAAGGCTGTGTGTGTCGGCTTGGTGCAGGAGGCAGCTAACGGGTGACTTGCGTGGTGTTGCAGGACAGGCCTGGGCTGGCACCAAGGGAGCGGGACTTCCCTAGTGGGCTTTGTGGCAGTGGGACTTCGCTGTGTCCTGACAGTCACGGTGGCTTCTGTGCATGTGTTAAAGCGATACTCTACCTACTACAATCCATGTGATTGTCAGAATAAAAAATGTAAAGTCTCCAGTCCCTAAGGTTTATTGCATATATCCATGCCACTGAAGAGTTTATTAGCTTACAGTTGAGCACAGGTACAGGTGGCGGAGAGCGAAGATCAACGGTGTGCTGTTTTAGAAGGTGGGTCAGCAGACTGTACCATCTCCAGCTCAGCGGTTTACTGCAGCCACTGTACTGAGAAAGCAGCCATTGATAGGACTTAAGCAAATGAGCGGGGCTGTATACTAGTGCGACTTCAATGATAAAAACAGGCATGTTTTCTGTCTTGTTCATGCTAATTCAAGGTTTTCAAGTAGGATGACCTTAAAACGTATCATGAATTAATTTTAATTGTAGAAGTCTGAAAACTTACCATTAATGGTAATGATGGACAGGGGACCTCCAGGAGGAGTGTCCTGAGTAAACCAGGGACACTCGCCGTCCTGTGACCTGCTTCACTCTCCTGTGAACTGGTTTCCTTAGCGGTGGGCACCCACCTGGTGCGGTTAACTGTGGGAAAGCAGCAGGAGTGTTCCTTCAGGAGTGAGTGTGGATCACCCATTTCCTTCCGAAAGGGTGTGTGCGGGTCACACCCTGTGGTTATCCTCCCCAAGCGCTCAAAAGAGTCGGGTTTTTGTTTGGTTTTCCCCGTTGGCCTTTAAAACTCAAAGGCTTTATTTCTGTGCCTTTCCCTCATGCCTTTTCCATGTTGTTCACTTCCTGTCTTTCAAATCTCAGCATGGCTGGCATCATCTTCGGGAAGCCATCGGACCCAGAAGCTGAGTTACATCTTGTAAAGCTCAAATGGAGCAGATATTTGTGGCCAGGTCCTCAGACCTGACTGTGCATCAGAAGTAGCTTGGTGGCGCTAGGAACAGATTCCTGGGTCCCACTTGAAATCTGTTGATTTAGAGTTAATGCTAATGTTTTTTTGTGTTTTTATTTTTGTTTTGTATTTAAACATATGGTTTTTCTATAGCCTGCCACCTGGGTTACTATTTGGAATCTGTTTAGAATAAAATTAGTTGTTGCAAACGTTGTTTTAGAAGGAATTTTAGAAATAGTCTCTTCACCCTTCTTGTTTCTGCTTAGGGTAGAGGGGTCAAGAAGAGGGCACAGTAGCCAGTCCTTTCCCAGGTCTGTCCCATGGCTTATTGCCTTCCTTAGCTGTCGTTTCACATCCCATTTTCATGTTCACATTGAACATGCTTTTCTACATAGTAAGTGTTGAAAGCTCCAGGTGCTCAGCACCCAGCAGTGGTCAATTTGCACCAAAAATGGCTGTCCTTGATACTTCCTGTGGTACCCTGCATGCTCCTAGGTGCAATCACAATGCTTCTTGATTGTGTTGCTTACCTATATTCCCACATGCAGAGGGCTTTTCTCGTACTCAAACATAACTCAGCAGTGTGAAATGAGCTCAGGAGAGGTCTTCTCCCAAACTAGTCCAATCTGAAAGGTCCCACAGCTCCCTCACCAAACCCAGTTCTCAAACAGATCTGAAATCAAGAGCTGTCAAGAGCTGTCAACTGTAGATCTGCAGGGTTCTCGTCAGGCCCTCGCCAGTCTGAGAAAGGTTGCTTCGGATCTGCAGGAATGTGGGGGGCTGGAGTATGCCTGAGTGGAAAGAAGTTCAAGGGTCAGGGTCAGGCTAACCCAAGACTAGCTTTAACGTTGGGATCTAGCTCCACGAGGTCTGGGATCTAGGCCCAGGGGAGGGAGCTGGGGTAAAAGTGTGGCTGGTACTGGGCAACCGCAGTGTGTTTGCTTTGGCCAGAGCATAAAGTGCAAGTTTGGGAGTGACTAGAAAGATAGGTGGGGGCCAGATAATAAAGGGCTTTACTGAAGTTAAAAATACTGTATTTCACAACTTCGTATCCACATGCACAAGAGTGACCTTGGAAACTCCCTCCGTGCAGCACCATACAGAAGGTTACTAAAAGTGGATCATTGACCTTAACGTAAGGGCGGAAACTACAGGCTGTTGGCAAAGAGAGAGACCTGTGACTCTGGCTTTCTTAACCATCAAGAAAAACAGAGAAGCCGGGCGGGCGGTGGTGGTGAATGCTTTAATCCCAGCAGGAGCAGACAGATCTCCGAGTTCAAGAACAGCCAGGACTACTAAGAGAAACCCTGTCTCAGAAAACCAAGAGAGAGACAGAGACAGAGAGACAGCAGTGACAAAACAGAAGCCAAGCTGGACTCCATCAAACGGAACGCCTTTGTGCATCCAGGAGTGGAGGCAGCTCAGGCGTGGGAGCCCCACGGGGATGTGCTGCCTGCCTGGGGATGCGCTGCCTGCCTGGGGATGCCCCAGTGAGCGGCGGCAAGGGGGAGGAAACAGCCCATAATGCAGGAAACGTGTGGAGGGTGTGACTTAAGGTGTAAACAATCGAGAACGCTTTAAGTGGGTAAACTAGGTATGGTGGTGCACACCCCAATGCCAGTATTCAAAAGGCAGAGGTGGGCATCCCCACCCGGAGAGCTAAAGTAAAAAATTCACAGTGACAGATCTGCAAAGGTGTGGGGGAACCGGAGTGCTGTGTGTTGGTGGTAATGCCATAAGACACGATAGCTGCTTTGGAAAACAATTGGGCAGCTCATCAAAGTATCAGACTGCAGTATTTATCATACAACCCAACACTTCTCAGTACATGTAAGGTATATATTCACGAGGATTGGAAACAGATTTACCCAAAAATATATATGGTAGTACATTTAGTAGTAGTATTTACATAACGACAACTACTGAAACAACCCATGTGTTTTAGGTACTTTTCTTGTCACCTGGCAAGAAGCAACTTAAGGGAGAGGAAAGGTTTATTTTGGCTCAGAGTTGGATGGGACGTGGTCCATCATGGCTGGGGAGACGTGGCAGCAGGTAACTCCATGGTGTTGGAAGCATAGACCTGGGGCTCCTCATGTCATACCTCGGAGCAGCAGGGAGGAAGCTCATCTGGCTTCCTCCTCTTCCCCTTGTGTCCAGTCTGGGGCCTCAGCTTGTGGAATGATACCACCTGCAATCAGAGTGGGTCTTCTTATTCATTTAACACTCTGGAAACACCCACAGACATGCCCAGACATGTGTCTCCTAGGGGAGTCTTAGTCCAGTCGGGTTGACGCTGAAGATTAACTACCACTCCATATACCCTTCAGCCGAAGACTGGAAAAACAGAATGGAGTTCTGTGCAATGGAATATTATTTGGCAGTAATACCTATGTGAATCTGAAAACAGACTGAGTGAAAGAAACCAGTTACCAGGAACCACATGTTGTTCAGTTCCATTTAGTGAAATGTCCAGAATACTCAGAGAATGTGAGTGACAGCTCGTAGGTCTAGGGTTTTGTTTTGCTTGGTGGGCAGGGGGGAGGGTGATGAAAATGTGGTGTTCCCCTAATTCTTAAGTATGTGAATACACATCAGTGAATTCCTCAGTGAAGGGGAAACATTGTGTATGTGGATTCTGTCTGAAAGCGGTCCGGGAAAGTGCTGTATAGTGGAGAGCAGTGCTGTGCACCCCTCATGAGCAGAACCTCACCTTGGGGGCATGTAGAGGTGATCTGATCAGTGATGCAGCTGAAGATCAGGTCAGGTCTAGGTGCTCATGGCAGTTCTCTTCAGTTTCTGCCCTTAAGAAGTATCGACGGGCGGGCGGTGGTGATGCACGCCTTTAATCCCAGCACTCGGGAGGCAGAGCCAGGCGGATCTCTGTGAGTTCAAGGCCAGCCTGGGCTACAGAGTGAGTTCCAGGAAAGGTGCAAAGCTACACAGAGAAACCCTGTCTCGAAAAACAAACAAACAAATAAAAAAAGAAGTATGAGGAATTGGTTATTAATATTGACTTAAAACATTCATATATGTTAATATCTTAGACTGTTAACCATGCTCATTGAAAAATAAATTGCTCGAGCTGAGTCGGGTAAATCCAGAATACCTAACTATTCGAGAGAATACTGGCTTGATTCTCAAGTCAGTGAGTTCTTTAAGGTAGGGTCTTGACACCGCACTGTCCTAACTGCCTCAGCATCCCGAGTACTGCAGAGTCACGCCTGCAGCCATGACTGTGCGCTACGTGGTCATAATGCTTTAAAAGTCCTCCACGTATAGTGGAAGTTTCCCGACTTTTCTTTTGGGCTCCCACTTCTACCCCCACATAGTAATATCTCAGTATTGCCAAATAAGCTACACGCTGAGAAACATTTCAGGAAGCAAGAGGAGCAGGAGCGCACTAGCTGCCTGGGGTTTTATGCACTCTAAAGAAACCGAGTTTGGGACTGTTACTTTCTGAAATCCGTTAATAAGTCAAAGAGTACTAAACAGTGGCTTAGTCACCTGCTCACTAGGAGTTTACTGGCACAATTTCCCAGCTGAGTTTCTGCTAGTGAGAGCTCTGAGTAAATTAGTTTTTAGCCGAGTGCAGCAACCGTCCGTCGTGTGCGACTTTGTCAGTAAAGAGTGTGCCCTCCTGTGGTCACCAGGAGCAAATTTTCAACTCTGGTCAGTGAGCCACGCTTGGAACTTCACAGTCTGTGGTTCCATGATCCAGCCACCCATACCCTGAATTCCTTTCCAGTAGACAAGTGAGACTTTGAAAAGGGGCCGTTTTAAGGTGCGGGGGATGGGAACGAACGGAGCATCTGGTTGACTTGCAGATGTTTAGATGTCAGAGTGGGAGGGGAACACCATAGTGTGGTAGTCTGAGAAACTGATGGGAACTGGAGAGAGGGGCCTGTGTTACACCCCGCCCTTGTTAAGGGGCCTCCTACAGGGGTGTTCTGAGTCCGTTGTTTATGTGTCTAGCATCCTGGAGAAAGGAACAATTTAGTTAGTGCTGTTGGGAGGTCTCTCCCACTTACGGGAAAGTCACTTTGGCTTGAAGTGTTCAGATCTGGTTTCTGCTGACTCTAATGAGCATCATATTTGTTAGTTATGGAGATTATATACTGAAAAATTTTAGTGTGTGTGTGTGTGTGTGTGTGTGTGTGTGTGTGTGTGTGTGTGTGTGTGTGTGTTGGCCTCTGTGTTGTGCCTGGTGGTAAGAGGGCTTTGAATCCTCTGGAACAGGAGTTACAGCTGGTGGTAAGCCACCATGTAGGTGCTGGAAACTGAACTTAGTCCTCTGCAAAAGCATCCAGTACTCATACCACTGAACCTCTCTTCAGTCCCTGAAAAAGTGATTTTTAAATGAATTTTCCCTGCAAATTGTTTTAATTTTTAAATTCATATAGAGAGTGTATTAGTTACTTTTCTGTTGTTTTCATAAAATACCATGACCAAGCAACTTAAAAGGAAGTACTGAATTGGACTTAGAGTTCTGGAGGGTTAGCGTCCACGATGGTGGCAGGACCAGCTGAGAGCTCACACCTTGAACTCATGGAGACTCAGCTGCCTTTCCCTCTCATCAAGTCAAATACTAGGATTAAGGGTGTATACCATCACAGTGACTCTAAAAAAAATAGTGTGTAGTGTGTGTGTGTAAGTGTATTTGTGCGTGTGTGGGTGTGTGCAGGTGCATATGCACATCTGTGCATATTTGTGTGTTGAGGCCAAAAGTTGACATCAGTATCTTTCTATCACTTCCCCACTTACTTTTTGAGACAGATCATCCTAGTGCTGGGATTACAGGCACACACAGCTACACTCAGCTTCTACATTTGCCTTTGCAGAGGGTGCCAAGGACTCAAACTCAGGTCCTGTTGCTGTACAGCAAACACATTCCCAAGAGAGCCATCTCCCCAGCCCTTTTGGGGGAGGATCTACATTTTATATTTCTAGTGATGGCTCTGCTTCTTATCCACCTTCTTGGATTCTTTGCTGGTTTGGTTATGTGTGAGGTGGTGGAGGGGATGAGTCTGTGTGTGAGATGTGCAAGTGTGTGCTGCACATGCATGCTTTCCTGTATGGGGACACAGGTGTGTGCAGGTGCATGTGAACATGTATGCACGTGTATTCAGAGACTCAGAATGGATGGCTGGAGTCATCTTCAGTTGCTCTCCATCTTGTACATTGAGGCAGGATCCCCAGCAGAATCCAGAGCTTGCCACTCCTGCTAATCTGTCTAGCCAGCTTGCTCCAGGGATTTCCTGCCTGGGCCTCTGGAATGCTGGGAAGCTGAACTGCATTCTGGTCCTTACATTTGCATAGCAAGTGCGTACCCAATGAGCCATCTCTCCAGCCCCTTTGCTGACACTGCTCATTGCCCTGGTACTCTTAAAAGAGTTCCTTCAATGTCATTGTCTCCTGTCAGGTGATTGACAGATTTTCCCAGTCTACCAGGAAGGGAGTATTGTGGCTAAATCTAATCCTGGGCATATGATAAAATCTTCCCTTAATCATGGAATTGCACTATTTTTTCTTTAGACTGCTGTAAAAATTAATTAAATATAAACAGCTAAAATATCATTTTGAAAATTCTGATCCAATTATAGATAGCATCTTAAGTTGGTAAAGATTTACCCCCATTTTTAAAATCGCAGATTTAAAGATAGTTTCTCCTTAGTTAGGTGAACAGTTGTAAATGCCCATGATCTATTAATCGGACTGATTTTGAGGTAGGAGCGAGGGCTGCTATGGCTATAGCACAGGATGGTCACAGTTCATAGCAGTCCACCTGAGTGCTACGGTTCCTAGACATGCCCATCACAGCCAACTTAGGAATTGGCGGCTCTCCCTCCTCCCTCCTTCCTTCCCTCCTCCCTTCCCTCCCCTCTTCCCTCCTTTCTTAGACACAAGATGTCATATAGCCCAGGCTGTCGTCCTTCAGCTTGCTCTGTAGTAACTGAGTTACCTTGAACTTCGGATTCTCCTGCCTCTACCATGCCTGCTTTATACCAAGTTGGGTGTGGAACCCGGGGCTTCGGGCATGCTATGCAAATACCCTACACGCTGAGCCACATCCCCAGCCCCATGAGTTGATTTTTTAAATTAATTTTATTTTTCATGAGTGGCTTGTTTTGAATACATTGATTTTACTGGCAACATGTGGATTTGAGGGGACACAAGGGGGCTGCTTTCGCATTTAGAGTCTCATTAAAGATTTCAATGCTTAATCCACTCCGCAGTTCTCCTAGCGTTAGCGCGAAGAGCTCTGTGGTGTAATGCTGGAAGGAATTACACTGTGAAGTCTGAAGTAGACGTCCTGGCTTTGAACCTCAGTGTTCCCACTTGGCCAGTTGCATGACCAAAGCAAGTTTTCACTCCTGTTTGCTTCTTTTTTCTTATTTGCAACATGGGAACAGTATTGGTTTTCACTTTACGAATGCTGTGAGAGTTGAGTGTGCTAGTATCAGACCATTTAGAACTGTGCCCGGCTACTATGGTATTAAGTTTACACTTAAATTAGTGCTGGAATTCATTATGAAGGACACAGTACTGTCTGTTTGTAAAGTAGATTTGTTGTGCAGCTCGTGCTTTTAAAATATTTCTGTCTGATTGAAATAAACAATAAACTAAATGTCTTTTTATACAATTTTTTTCATGATCATTTTTCTTCTTCTTTTAGGCACGGAATGTTAACACTGGAGAATTAGCAGCAATTAAAGTGATAAAATTGGAACCAGGTAAATTATTTGAAATTTGATGTTTCTTATTGCTAGAAAGTCATTGGATATCATAGAATAATTTCATTTTTTTATATTTTGATGTTTTGAAATGGTCCTTGTAGCTCAGGTTGACCTTGAACCATTGATCTTCCTACCTCAGCATTCTAAGTCCTGAAGTCACAGGCCTCTACCATCATACAGCTAAAGCTTTTTTTAATAATGTTTGATTATCATTCTTCTACTCTCTCAGTGTTTTTTTGGGGAAGAGAGACAGCTGTCTCTCCCTTCTGCCTGTCTGAGCCCAGCGTAAGCTCTGCTCAGTTGGTAACTGTGGGAAGGAGAGGCAGTCCTGAGGGGACTGACTTCAGAACTCCCTGGACTAAGTGACAAAGTTATGCTGGTGTAGTTATTTCCAGGTAGCATTGCCCTGTTGTGAGGGGCCAGTGCAGTCCAGTGAGGAGAACTGGGCTGACATTTGGGAAGCTGTGGTCTGCTCTTTGTCTCCTGTCCTCTTGCTCTGGCTCCTGAGTTTCTCAGCCGATCTCAGCAGATCCTAACACCTGTGTGTCACTAATATCTAGTATCCCTTCTGGTTTGAGCAGCTCATTATGAAGCCTCTTAGGACCTCTCTGTGTGTTTTGTCTGCTCTAACTGTGTTCTCCTTTGGGTTCCCCACATCCTAAAACCCACGTCTTTCTGCGCTAACTCCTCATGCACATCTTCTCTCAGAACCTTCCCCTTCTCTCCTTCCTGCAGTAGGTAAGCAATTATGCTGATGTGTGGACTTGGCCCACAGCACTTTATGTTTCAGCTCCAGAATGAACAGAACTCTATTCAGAGACTTTATTTTCAGGGATGGGCCAGCTTTTCCCGTGAACTATCAGATAATAGTCTAGACTTCGCAAGCTGAAATATAACACAACATTCTGAGCTGCAAAGCCAAGACACCTTCTGTTAGGCTTGGCCTACCCTTGACTTAGCTCATTCTTAGAAGTGTCATGAAAATGAAATTTGAAGGCTGTATTGATTGATTGTGATTAAATACAGGAGAATACCATGAGCACAGAACACATTTTCAGTTCGATACAGTTAAAGATTCTCTATCATGTAATTACCTTCTAATATCACCAGTAGAATCTCTTTGCTTTTCTCTACTATTGGATTTGTTTGAAGTTGGTGAAATCGGGAGTACAATTGAGGATTTTTCATCAGGCTTTTAGTTTTTAATCAGGAGTAGAAGTTACTTGATGAAATGGCTGTGAATCCAAAATCCCCTGGACTTGAGGTCGCTCTCCCACATCGACTGAGTGTCTTCAGAAGCTTCTGCAGCTGAGGGACCAGGCCTGCTGGAGCTCTTGCGGTGGCCAGAGTGTCATCCTAGCCTTGCTCTTCCTTTTCCAGATTTTAATGAAATGTGTTTTCTCAGCTCTGAATTTACAATCTATTCAGTACATCTTAACATCTCCTTTAAAAAAAAAATCAACCTGGAGACTTAGAACCCTTCATTAACTCAGGGTTTTCTGATGTGTGTGATGATTGATTTGTGATACTGTTGATCTCAAACACTACTGTGTATCAGAAGATACACAGTTAAAGAACAGAGAATCATTCATGTCGCACTGCTCATATTTCTTTGTTCCTATCTTGGGGGAAATGTTTGCTTGTTGCTCAGTTCACCTGGGCGATTGAATCACAGACTCTGAAAACAGCCGTTCTCCTGCTAATCTGGACTTGGTCCCCTTGCCTGAGCTTTCAGGGTCTTGGTTTTCTCACCTCTAAGGAGGGATAGTAATAAATAGTAGCTTCAGTTTCAGAATGTTGTGGGAGTTTAGCAGGGCATGTCTAAAGCGCTCGTAGTAAAGCCCGGCATTCCACACTGAGAACTTACTGTAGGAAATGGCTGCTGTGTACACTGTCCTGCGCTTCCCAAGGCATGACCAGCCGTGCTTTGGCAGTTCCTGGTCACCCATCCCCCCCACACACACCCCGAACATCAGATCATTTCTACCCTTAATATTTCAGTGTATAGAGGGAATAAAAAATGAAAACATGCCGGGCGGTGGTGGCGCACATCTTTAATCCCAGCACTTGGTAGGCAGAGGCAGGCGGATCTGAGTTCGAGGACAGCCTGGGCTACCAAGTGAGTTCCAGGAAAGGCGCAAAGCTACACAGAGAAACCCTGTCTCCGAAAACCAAAAAAAGAAAACACAAGCCCCAGACCAGAACCTTTGTGTGAGACAGCGCTGCCTCTCTGGAACTTGTTGAGTTCTTTGCTTTTTTTTGTTTTTTTATTTTTGTTGTTGTTTGGTGTTTGTTTGTTTGTTTGTTTTTTGAGATGGGGTCTCCCTATGTAGTTCAGGCTGTCCTGGAACTCACTATATACACCAGGCTGGCCTCAAACTCACAGAGATCTGCCTGCCTCTGCCTCCAGAGTGCTGGGATTAAAGACTTGTGCCATCATGCCCGGCCCTGGTCCTTTCTTGGAAGGTACCTGTGCATTTGCCCTAATGACTCACAGCCGTGCTTTTGTGTCTAGCCACACAACGCGCACGTGAGGGCTCGGCGCAGCGTTACTCACGATGCCCCTACAGTGGAGTCATTGTCACCGGTGAACAAATGGACAGAATGTGTCACATACAGACAGTAGGAAGGTCATTGCTAACGTGTGCTCCAACAGACTCAAACAGCGCTAAAGGCAAGGAGCCAGCCACGGGAGACGAGATGTTCAGAGAAGGGATAACGTGGGTTAGTGAGCTAGGATTACTGCTGGTGGGTAGATTAACAGTGAGTGGACCTGAGGAGTCTCACACGCAGAGTTACCTGTCCTAAAACTGATTTCTAGTTATGGTTGCAAGCTTAAATTTCCTTAAAACATTATGAATTTTACATCTGGAATGAAGGGCCTGATTGTTTTTAATATGCCTTTTAAAAGTATAAAGGGGTAGCCGGGCGTTGGTGGTGCACGCCTTTAATCCCAGCACTCGGGAGGCAGAGCCAGGCGGATCTCTGTGAGTTTGAGGCCAGCCTGGGCTACCAAGTGAGTTCCAGGAAAGGCACAAAGCTACACAGAGAAACCCTGTCTCGAAAAACCAAAAAAAAAAAGAAAAAGTATAAAGGGGCTAGAAAACTGACTCAGTCTTGCACTATCTGCATAACCATGAGGATCCAAATTCAAATGCCCAATAGCCACCTAACAAGCCTGGTGTGACCCTGGCCTGTAACTCCATATGGAGCACAGAGATAGGAGAATCCCTGGGCTTCCTGGGCTTCTGCCTTGTTCCAGCTTCAGTGAGAGACCCTGAGGGACTAAGAGCATCATAATGTACCAGAAAAAACCGTGTCCTCCTCTGGTCTCTGCGTGTGTGCACAGGCTGGGACAATTTCCCCCCCACCCAACGTCACACACAGAATTTCTTTAAAGTGTTGAGTGCATAACCAATCGACAGCTGACAGCATTGATAACAGTCTCTTAGTGATAAAGTCCCCACATGGGAAATAGCCGACGTGTTTTAACTGTCATTTATGTTTGTAGGGTTCTCTTTGGGGTTTTTTGCAATTTTTTTTGAAGAAGCTAAATAATTTGCCCTGTAATTTCCCCTCAGGATGGACTAGGCTAGCTGCCTCCCAGCATCATTTAATATGTTGTGAATTCTTAGCTGTGAAAACTGAAGAATCAGGTCTGGCTCAATGTGGGGAAAGGATTGTCTTCATGGGTAGTGAAGTATTCACAACATTTCAGAGTCCTGGTGGTCAGTCTCCTTTGTAAAAATAAAACTTAAGTCTGAAATAGTCAAAGGCAAAGTGATAGACTTCAAGAATTTGTACTTTGTTTTGGTTATTTCTTTCTCTTTAAATAGCTGGTAACTATTTTGAAACTGAAGCTGAATGAAAACGAGATATTTTGGCAAAACTGTTGAAATGAAGGGTCAGTCGAAAGTATCTCACTGTGACTGCTTATGTTGTTCCTGTGACTTTAATTTATATTTCCCTTTCTCCAGTGGTGTTTGCTTAACTATAAGTCTGTACTTTTTTATTTAAATTGCAAAACCAATTTTGATCATTGTTATCAAAGCAGAAAAATAGAATTAAAGCAGAAGCAGAAATTAAAGTTGTTCATCATTCTGACTTGTAGAACCACTGTCAGCTTCCTTATTTTCTCCAGATTGTTTGACACTTATGTAGAAATACCAAACATAGACATGATTCCATTTACACTGAACCAAACAGGTTGTGAAGAGCTGGTCAAAGATGAGGGATAGGCAAGATGATACTGTGGGTCAGCTTACTTTGTTAGCATACCACTGCACCAGGAAACAAGGATTGTGAAGAATAAATACAGTAGAGATGCATGTGATAGACAGTCCTGAGAGCTCCGACATGGCCCTACAGAGGTGACTCACTTGATGGTCAGCAGTGTGAGTAATCTTCCTGCTGCAAACATCAGGCTGCGTGGGGAAAGACAGCATCACACTCAGCAGCAGGTCTAAGTTCTGTAAGAAAAGATGATCTCTGGTACCTTGCCTGTACATCGCATTCCTTTTTGCCGCAGTTCTGGGAATCAAGCCAAGGGCCTTGCACATGACCAGGCAAGAGCTCTGTCACTGGCCAGTGTCCTCAGCCAGGCTCCATTTCTGACTGTGTTCTCACAGTGGTAGGCCTGGCCTTGCCCGCCACAGAGAGCAAACGTGTGTGTGTTGTGGATGTACTAGGCTCATTGTATGTCTCCGACCTTCATTTGGGAAGTGTGTCATGGGTATTTTTCCATGTTACTGCCTCTCCACTGTCATCTTTTACTTTTCAAAAAATGTTTTAAGTTCATGGATGTTTTGCCTACGTTCATGTCTTTGAACTACATGTGTGTAGTGGCCTGTGGCAGCCAGAAGAGGACATTGGAGTGCCTGGAACTGGAGTTACAAATGATTGGTAGCCACCACGTGGGTGCTGGGAACCAAACCCAGGTCCTCTGAAAGAGCAGCAAGTTCTCTTTATACAAAGCCATTTTTCTAGTCCTTGGCCAAGCCATTAGTTTTTTTTTTTTTGTGGCGGGGGGAGGGGGCTTGTTTTGTTTTGGGGGGATTGTTTGTTTTCTGGTCTGAAACAAGGTCTCACTATGTAGACCAGGCTGACCTGGAATTCATAGAGCTCTGCCTGCCTCTGGCACCTGAATGCTGGGATTAAAGGCGTGCGCCACCACGCCTGGCTATGAGGGTACACTCTGTTTTGTATGAGTGCTTCTGTCATTGTGTCAGAGCTGATTGATGGCCATTTGTGTGGTAGGGTTCTGGGAAGATGTATCCTAGAAATAACACACACAC
Organism: Peromyscus maniculatus bairdii; assembly: GCF_049852395.1. Lineage (NCBI taxonomy): Eukaryota > Metazoa > Chordata > Mammalia > Rodentia > Cricetidae > Peromyscus > Peromyscus maniculatus. Next base: position 49,343,408 of record NC_134873.1, on the reverse strand, counting down.
ACAGAGGATGTACTTAACATGGCCAGGATTTATTTGTGTTCTGTTTGTTTGTTTGTTTCTCTGTGTAGCCTTAGTTGTACTGGATCTCACTCTGTAGACCAGGCTGACCTCAAACTCACAGAAATAGGCCTGCCTCTGCCTTAAAGGCCTGTGCCACCGCCCTGCAGGATTTTTTTATTTATTTATTTTTTTTGTAAGCCTTTGTGAAAATTTAGTATAATCCTTATTGAGCAACGAATGTTAATTGCCATTCCTTTGGGACTAGAGATTGGCTATCTTCCTTTACCATATGTAACTTTTTGGCCTTGTATTTTGTGAAAAATCTGTTTGTGTCAATCATTTGGTTAGTATCTATTCATTGTCTACCCAGTGCCAGACATGGTACCTAAGGCAGATGAACCTGACCCTTGAGAAGCGTAGATTTTAGTTAACAGCGACACAGTAAGTGTGGAAATGTATGAACAGTAAGCTAATTTCACGATCCCAAATAAGATGTTAGGGTACTTCAACCAGTGTCATGGTGTCAGGAGACTGCTCAAAGCAATGGCATTGACCTGAGATTGGAATGATAGCACAGTCATAGGATACTCTTGGAGAAAGCCATTCCAGGTAGTCACAAGCAAGGACAGTGTTCTAAAGAAAGGACAGACATCAAGATAGAGGCAGAGATCACATAGAGAACAGGTCACTATGGCTCCATCAGTGGGAACCAGTTCCCGTTGGAATGAGATGAGCTTCCAAAACTAGGACTGGGTCACAGATGTCCCAAGGACTGTGATAGGACCCTATGAAAGGCTTTGAGGGCTGTCTGCCTGAGGAACAGGATCAGTAGGACCCGTAACCTGCTTTTGCTTTGTATGTGCTATGTGTCTTAGCATGCCCAGTGGACACGCATCTGTAGTTCCAGAAGTCAGGCTAGTGGCGCAGTTTCAAGATCCTCAGTATATAACTAGCTCTTAAAAAAGATATGGGGGTTGAAAAGTGTCCATACCTTGATAGTAAGTCTCTGTGCTGACGCAGTAAGGCAGATCAAGCCAAATTAAAAACAAAAGACCAGGTTTATTGGGCAGAACATTCCCAGGTGACCTTTCTGGCCCCCAGAGATGAGACAGAGAGAGGAGACCAGAAAAAAAAAAATCATATGACAGCTCTCCAGTAGGCAGTTTAAATGCCCTGTCGGTGAGGTCTTGGACAGCTCCCGGGAGGAGCTGCTGCGGGGGGGGGGGGGGGGGGGGGGACACGACACGCTTTCTGAGAGGGGAGGGGTTTAGGACGGGGAGGAGTGGGGCTAGGCATAGCTTCCACCCGAACATCCCAGCCTTCTTGGAAATATGGGTGCTGGTTCAAGTCTGGCTACTTCCTGCTGGCATGGGACCATGTGGGGAGTGGGAGTCGGGAGTCAGTGGGCTCGTGCTCAGTGGGAGCTGTGGGTGAAGAGGCGTTGGGTTAACTGCCATCCTGGAGACCTCAGGGGTCTTGTTTCCTGAGGAAGTGGAGAAGGCAAGTTGCTAGGAGAAAACATAAGTTATTATCGTCGGCCCTATGAACGGGACTAGCCATGGGGAGAGTAGAGGTTGCCATTAAGAAAGGAACAGAGATGTGCCCTGGTTGTACTGACAGAGACGAATGAGCAAGGCAGAAGAGCAGATAGGCCCTTCATTGGAACGTCTTGGAAAACCAGAGGGTGGAGGGTCCCAGTTGCTGGATAGACCATTTATCCTGAATAGGTGCCCACTTAGGCCTGGAGAGATGGTACCAGCATGGATGTCCCAGGAGCTTGGCAGCTGAGTGGGTGGTGAGGATCACAGTGTAGGGTTCTGTCCATCGGGGCTCTAGAGACTTAGGAGGTCTTGCTTGAGGGGTACTCAGTCTCCTGGACTCAGGGGCAGTTGGGTCCATTGGTATGGGGGCAGGGAGAGAGCGAACAGCATGTGAACAGAGAAGGGACCTCAGGAGGGAGAGGTAGGGTAGGTACCTGGACAGTGGAGGGGTCTGGGCTGGGAAGTGGTGATTGAAGAGGGAAGGCCTTCCATAAAGGAGCTCAAAAGGGCTTGGGCCTGTAGGAGAGTGGGGTCCCAGAGGCAGATAAGGGCCATGGGGAGAAGGGAGGGCCAAGATAACCTGGGTTTAATGGAGGGCTTGGTGAGTCGTTGTTTGATGAGTCTGTTGGCCTTCTCAATCCTTGTGGGTGGTGGGGGACATTGAACTTCCAGGAGATGTTGAGGGCTTCCGACATGAGCTTGATGACCCGGAAGTGAAGGCTGGCCTGTTGTCCATTTGAGTGGTCTGTAGCATGCCAGACCGAGGGATGATGTGTTCAAGGAGTACCTGAGCCACCACATCTGCTGTTTCCCTGGAGGTGGGAAATGCCTCTGTCCACTGGGTTCTAGCCCAACCGGTTGGGCCTTTGAGTCGGCCGTTTCTTTTCTGTCCAAACAACTAGACCCCACCGTGTGTGGATATCAGCCATGCTTGAGAGCCCTAGCAGAAGCTGAATTCACCCAGGAGGCCCTCAAGATGGCCCTGTTCCAGCCAATCACTGTACACTCCACCCACTGCCTCTCAGACCTTTTGAGTCATTCTCTCTCCCTCCTTGGGCCCTCACAGGACCAGGTCTTTCATTTACTGTGTCTAGAAAATCCCCACATTACCTTGGCCTCCAGCCCTGCTCCAGACCCTGCAGCCCTCCTCCTCCTCCCTTCCTCCTCCTCCTCCCTTCCTCCTCTGGTGTCCTCTCTCACTCCTGTGTGGGGTCCCGCCCGGCCTGTCCAACAGTCCTGAGTAGGGGAGTGAGGGTTGAGAAGAAACAGCTAAGAAAAACAGAGACATTAAAGAAAAGACAGAGACACAGGATAGGTTTGGGAGGGCTCTGAGTCAGTACCACAGCAGCCCCGAGTTTATTTCTCACAGCCTCTTTATACCTAAAGTAAGGGGGAGGGGCAAAAGACCTCCCCCTCTCAAGGACACCATGGTTCAAGGAGCAAACAAGCGTAAACACCTCCTTAATTCTCAAGACATCGTTGACCAAACATCCTGTTATTTGGCCTTGAAAAGCAAAATATCTAGTAGCCATGCCTTTGGCCAATCATCCTGTTATCCAGCCTTAAGAAGCAAAGACAAGCTTGAACTCTCTTGACTTTGAGTCAAGATGGAATTAAGCCACAAGCTGGAGTCACTGTGGGCTCCCACACTCCTGCCCAGAAGCTGAGGCCTTATGCTCACCCCAGCCTGATCTCCTAGACCAACTCCTCACAAACCCCCAACTCACCCTCTTCGTTGACAGAAGCTCTCTTATAGACAGATCAGGAAACTGCCAGGACATGTATGCAGTGGTCACTTCCACCAAAACAGTTGATGCGATCCACCTGCCGATGGGGACCTCTTCACAAAAGGCTGAATCACCTTGACTAGAGTGCTCCCGGTAGCCAAGGGTCAATGGGCTAACTAACATCTGTACTGACTCTAAATATGCCTTTCTGATAGCTCATACCCACTCTGTCCTTTGGAAGGAAAGAGACTTCCTCACTACCAAGGCCACTCCCATAGTTAATGGACCCCTTATGGCCAAGCTCTTGGGGGCTCTCCAGCTCCCCTCACCCCCAGAGGTAGCCCTAATCCACTGCCTGGGGCATCAGTTCTCCAAGGACCCGATGGCCTTAGGGAACACCAGGGCTGACTCAGTAGCCTAGAGCTGGCCTCCAGCTGCACTGGATCAATAAAACTGGGAGAAGAAAGGGTTGAGGTTAGGGCCCAAGGTTAATTCTGTTAGAGGTCTACTAGAGACGGAGAATTCAGCAAAGAAAGCTTGAGCATAAGCTGCCAGTCGTTCAGCTAGGACACAGACATGGTAAGTATTTTGTCAGACCCCAGGAGAGTCTTGACATAATGCTAAGAAGTATATGGATTACAGTGAGACTGAGGACCGACATTTGCTTTGGTAGATTTAGTAGCGGTCAGTGACTGAAGGAGCTGTAGAGAGAATGAGGGGAGAGGAAGTGGAGATGGCAGGAAAGAGTCTCCTCTCGAGGCCTCCTGTGAAAAGGGCGAGCAAGACGCGGAACATTAGCTAGGGAGGGACTTGTGATTTATGGTGGATTTTTCTAGGGTACACGATGCATCCCAAGAAGGTAAGAGTATGATGCTTATGCAGCTGGGTTGGTGGAACTGAAGAGGACATGAGTGCTGGTCAAGGTGGGGCCGTTTTCTTTTTGAACCCGTGAGATGCAGTTGCCAGCCCAGAATGAGAACGGCAGTATGTGCTGGCGGGTCAGTGACAGACACGTGTGAAACAGTGTGGAGAATGGGAGGTGGTGATCTTGTTTCTCCTTCCCCTTCCTAGTTATACGTGAGTGTATGGATGCATATATGAATTTATGAATCTCTGTATACTTTCTGACACTGATACATCTCCAGCGGAAATGCAGATATGGATATACATAAGTCTAGTACGTAGCTGTTGCTCATATACAAATGTGGAGACCTTAGCTATAAATGTCATTGTGTTGTGCTGTGTGTATGTGTGTTCGTACCACTGTGAGTGTACACACACACACACACACACACACACACACACACACACACACACGTGTTTTCTCCATGAGTGACGAGTGATAAAATGCAGGTTAGAGACAAGCACAGGGCTGGGTTGTAGTCTGGTCTGGAGCATGTGCTGTGGTACAGGATGGTCTTTGGGGCTCACATGGTCGTTGCTTATGACGTCGGAGCGTTTGGGTTGACCTTCGTTTTTCCCTGTCTGTGGCGGCTTGTTTTGTCAATGCCATCTGCTGTAAATTGGTAAAGGTTCATTGGCTTTTGCCTAAGATTTTCCTGGTTTTAGGGCTTCAAGTGCCGAGTTGCAGAGAAGATTCACCACCCTAGCTGTAGAACAAGTTACTCGTTTTATACCAGCTGTTTTTGCTGTGCACAAGTGTGGGTCAAAAGAATAGGAAGGAAAGATGCATGGATATGTTAAAGGTAAAATGCCAAGAATTGGGGAAACGCTGCAATACTGAGGGATTAAGACCCTTTCTGGTTAGTGTTAGAGTTTTCGGGAAGAAAACAGGATGTCCTAAAAGAACTCACTGTCTCTTCCTAACAAGTCATTGAGGAATGTGGCATCTTTTCCCCGTAAATGAGTCACCATTTTTTAGCATTAAAACTTCTTCACATTAAAGGGGGCATCGATAAGAATGTGGTGCCACAGGCCTCACTAGACTGTCATTCTATGAGGACAAACTTGATTTTCCACAAGATTCCCAGTGCCTGATAGACACTCAGTAAATACTTGCTAGATAAATCAAATTAATGAGGAAGATGTGAAAGATAGAGATGATTAGTTTAAGCCAGGACATTTGTTGCTACTAATAGCTAACATTTATTTAAACTTAATTTGTGCCAGCCACTGTTCTAAGTGAGCTACACGCATCGACTCATTTAATCCTTATGTTATTACCCTATTTTTTATAGTTAAGAAACCGGAGTCCCTTGCCCCGATTAATGTAGGGCGAGGATTTTGAGTCCTGGCAGTCCAATTCCACAGCTGGGCTCTGTCATCACTCTCTGGGGCAGTGGTTAAGAACACTTGTTCTTGCAGAAGACCTGGGTTCAGTTCCCAGGATCCACACAGTGGCTCACAACCATTTACAGTCCCAGTTTCAAAGGGACCCAGAGCCCTCTTCCAGCCTCTGCAGGCACCAGGAAGAGATGTGGTACACATAACATACATGCAGGCAAATACTCATGCAGATTAAAATAAAATAAATCTTTTAAAAAAACATGTTGATTTCTGACTTCCTAACTTCGTCCTCCATAAGAAGAGAGGACCTCGCCTTCACGTTGAGCCCAGGACTTGGCTTTGTTCTGAGCCTGACAGAGCACTGCTTTGTTTGGACTTCACCTCAGCTCCGCTCCTCTCCAGACAGTGCTAGCCTGGAATAACTGCCTTGTCCTGCGTTTGCTGAGATGGTCCAAGATTCCTCTGGTATGCGATCTCCCTCATTTGCAGTGCGTCAGAGAACCTGATTTTGTGAGATTAAAGGGCCGTTTCTTTGATCTTAAACTTGCCTGGGCTAGAACACTGCCAACTCTTGAGACCCAGCGTGAACAGAATGTAAGGACAGAGCAGGGTAAGCGCCTCCATTGAAGCTGGCTGGCAGCCCAGAGCTCGGCACATGGGCACTTGGACTCCATGCCCAGTGAAGGACAGGCTCAGGACCACCACGACCAAGTTCTCAGCACATGGGAGAGTTACTGTCCCAGAGGGACAGAGATAGAGGGAGCAGGGGAAGGGAACCAGGGAGAGAGGGCAGAGGAATTTGTCCCCAAGGGATAAGGACTGCCTCTGGACAGAGAGGAGACAGATGTGGCGCATAGGAAAATGGCGGTTTATAAAGGTACAAGGGGAACCCCTGTGTTAGGATGAGGTCTTTAATTTTAATTGGTCATGTTAATTAGGTGAGCCAAAGGGGGCTTCTGATTGCTGGACTTCAGTACTTTGATAGCTGGACCTTGGTGGTCAGCCTCAGGAGGAGGAAGTGGCCAGATAAGGGAACAGACCTTGGTGAGTAGCTTTAGGAATGTGATCTAACGGTTTAGCAAGGCAGAGGGAATGGGGGAGAAGGGCAAGGCCCGCCAGAGCCGCAGGCTCGAGTGCCCTGGTGTCCCTTCACTCAGATTCTGATAAGGGCATACTGTCTGCTACAAGGCTCTCAAGTCTTCCTTCAGTGACTTCAAGTCAGGCTTTCGGGTGCGTATGATCCCCTGTATCATTTGTAGCACGAGTGACTGAAGTGGGGTATAAATGCAGACTGAGAAGTGATTACGTAGCTATAGGAGTAAGTCTCCAAAATGAGAGCATTCGCCGCTTTCCAACCCAGCCCCGAATGCTGACAGTGATGACCAGGGAGGTTCCTGGGGTGGGCTGGGGTAGAGTTTTGTCCCTGTGGGAGAAGCGTGTATCAGAGTGCCGTGCAGAATCTAAAAGTGACAAGGCCCAGCAGGACTCCCCCGACTGCTCCCCAGAGTAGTGTCTGGTGAGCCGGCTTTGCTGTCAGCCTTCGGCGTTCCTTTTCTCTTTAGTGGCCGCTGAGGCACTCTGCCCTTTATGTTTCATCATAGAGGACAGGTCTCCAGGGAAAGGGCTCCTGGCCCCCGGGCACTGCAGCGGATCCCCGGCCACCGGTTGTTTGCTCTGCCCTGCCCTGTGTTTATTATCGTTGTGGAGAGAGTTGTCATTACATCACTTAGGATTCTGCTCGTCAAAGGGGGCCGGGCAGGGCCGGTGCTTAGCCACTGTACTGTGTTGGACCATGTTATGAACTCCAGGCTGACAATACTGGACAGGTTAGGTGTTTACCGCCTGAAATTAATGATGCTTAGAAATAAAATGACTGAAGATCTTTTATCTTATCTGCACTTTCTTTCTCTTTCTTAGCTGTGTGTGTCTGATCGGTGATCAGCTTCAAAAAATGTTTACTTATTAGTATTTTATTTATTTATTTATTTATTTATTTTTTTTTTTTTTGGTTTTTCGAGACAGGGTTTCTCTGTGTAGCTTTGCGCCTTTCCTGGAGCTCACTTGGTAGCCCAGGCTGGCCTCGAACTCACAGAGATCCGCCTGGCTCTGCCTCCCGAGTGCTGGGATTAAAGGCGTGCACCACCATCGCCCGGCAGTATTTTATTTTTAATGCTACAACATTGGGATGAGAAACCTCGTTTATGTTCTCTAGTCCATGTTTAAATTTTTCTGTGTTCGTAGGACCCTTTATTAGTAGTGCTGTAGATAGCCTGATATCCACCCTCGTAATGAATTTAGGTGTGAAATACAGTCTTGTTGCTGTAAGAATAATATCATACAACAGAGTTTATGGTTGTGTGTGATTGAAATTTGTACCCTTTGAACATCACTTCCCCACCCCCAGCCCTCTGCCAGTCTTCGGTAGTGACCATTCTATTTTTATTAGATTGGCTGTTGTAAATTCTTGGTGTAAGTTAGACTCATGTTGAACTTCCCTTTGTGTCACTGGCCTTTCCTTTAGCATCTGAACCTTCGGTTCCATTCCTGTTGAGGCTGTCAATGTCAACACCACAGTTCTCGTCTGAAAAGGAATAAGGGATAGTCTACTCTGGAGCCATTTTGAGTGACCATGTCCCAGGAACACAGATTTAGGTGACCCCAATTTCTGTGTTCCAACATGGAAGCAGCTTCACAGGGTTTTTATAGTTTCACAGAACAAAGAAAGCCATAAATCAAGGCAAGCTTAAAATGCATTGGTGGTGTCTTAGGGTTTCTATTGCTGTGAAGAGGCGCCATGACCATGACAACTCTTATAAAGGAAAACATTTCATTGGAGGACTTACAATTTCAGCAGTTTAGATCATTATCTTAATGGCTAATATGGCAGCGTGCAGGCAGACATGGTGCTGGAGGAGGAACTGAGTTCTACATCTTAATCCTCAGGCAACAGGAAGCAACTGTGTCTTCACTGAGTGTAGTTTGAACATAGGAGACCCCAAGCCCCACCCCCATAGTGCCACATTCCCTTCAACAAGGCCACATTTCTTACTTACAGTGCCACTCCCTTTGGGGGCCTTTTTTTTTTCTTTCAGACCACCACAGGTGGGTATATGCTATCTGATGACATTCTTAGCTATTGGATTGGTAGAAGCTACTGGTCTGCTAAGTCGGTAGATTCTAAAAGACTTTTACTTATTATCAAACTTTGTTAGTTTTAATACAGAATGGGGCAAGGATGTTCCAGAAGGCTAACGCTAGCCCAAGATAAGGTAATTAGCTTCCTAACCTGCAGAATCCCAGTCTCTCCACAGCAGTGAAAAGAAAGTCCAGTTGGTCCGTCAGTCTCGGCACAAAGATTCCTTGAGGAGTGTTTGATTGAAAGCCAGACATAGCTTCTTTTCAGGAATTTTCATTAACAAGGCACATGATAGTTTCCATGTATGACTGAATGATATTTCATCCTGTGTATGTGCCTCTGCGTGTGTGTGTGTGTGTGTGTGTGTGTGTGTGTGTGTGTGTGTGTGTAACATTGTGTATATATCCCACTTTCTTTAGCCATTTATTTGTCAGGGGATATTTGGGTTGTTGCTCCCTCAGTTATTGTGAACAGTACTGCAATGAACAGAAAGATGCAAATACTCTTTGATCCTGTTTCCAGTTCTTCTGAATATCAGAATTGTCTCCTATAGTGTTGTAGGGAGCCCATCAGAGATGGCCACTCAGACACAGTTTGTAGCAATTGAAAGTCTTTATTCCCGGCTGCTAGAACTACACTCAGGTATTTGGGTCGTAAATGTAGCTCAGGTGTCCATAGCACAGAGTTTTTGAAGGCAAAAATCACATCCTGGCAGCTCTCGGCAGCTGCAGCGTGATGGGGGCAGGCGGGGAGTGGGGGGGGAGTGTCGCAGAAGTCAGCAGTTTAACAGAAGCTAGCTGTGGCGTCTTGACTTCAGGGTCCTGGGATAGAGTTTGGTAGTTTTCCATGGAGTTCTCCATCAAGGAGATAAAATTTTTGATACGCCTGAAACAGCTTCAGCAAAAATACAAAATGGGGGAACCTCTGTGCTGTCTTGCCCTGTCACGCTCTCTACTGGATCTGTGGGCGTGGGTCAGATCGTTGACTTCGTCTGTTTTAGAGGGGCATAGTTGGTCCTAAGGACAAGTAGCGTAATTGAGTTTATTCTTTGTTTGATGTAACTGGCCATGCAATTGAGGATGCATGGTCCTATTGTTAGCAGGTCAGAATAAGAATCAACTACTGTCAGGCTAATGTTGGCAGTCAGGTGGTCAGCTGTGGGGACCAGATAAACAGAGACTAATACAAAAAAACCTGAGTGTAGTCCCAACCAGCTGGAATAAAAATTTTGATTTGGCTATAACTGGCAGAGTGGTCATCCCTTGTGAGCTCCCCATAACAATAGCAGCTGCACAATTTTATATGCTGACCAACCATGCCCAAGGGGTTCAATTTCTTGATATCCTCAGAAATACTTTTGTAATTGCAAATTTAAAAAATTAACAAATGAAAATTGTATATACTTATAGTTGAAATAAGATATTTGATCTTTGTGCATCTTGTGGAAATTGCATGCCCCATCATCTGGTGATATATTGTGTACCCTAATAAAATTTGCTGAAAGATCAGAGAGACAAGGAACAAGCCACTGCCACATCTTACCTCTAGGACTCCTCAGCCTGAAAACGCTCTCTAGCCGAAAGGGGCTTCTGGCGGAAAGAAGCTTCCTCAGCCAAAAGCACCTCAAGACAAAAGGCCGTTAGCCAGAAAGCCTTTAGTTCCTGTTTCCTTGGGGCTTATACACCTTTCTCCACCCAGCCGTCACTTCCTTCCTAGTGCTGGGATTAATGGCGTGTGTGCTTCCCAAATACTGGGATTAAAGGTGTGAGATCTCAAATGTTGGGATTAAAGTATTTAATGTGACTCCCAAGTACTGGGGTTAAAGGTGTGTGCCACCACTGCCTGGCTCTGTTTCTCTCCTAGACTGAGTCAATCTCATGTAGTCTAGGGTGGCTATGAGATCCAGATGGATCTCTGCCTCCCGAGTGCTAGGATTAAAGGTGTGTGCCACCGCTACCTGCCTTCTATGTTTAATCTAGTGGCTGGCTCTGTCCTCTGATCTTCAGGCGTATTTTATTAGGGTCCACAGTCTATTACTGCACAGCCACTCTTCATTCAGTTTTTAGTGGCGTTGTTCGGTTGCTTGTTCCTGTATTTTAGGCAGTACCTTCTTGCCAGGTAGGTGGTCTGCAGGCGTTTTCCTCCTGGGTAGGCTGCCTTTTCCCAATGTTTCCTTTCCCATGCAGAGACAGAGTCAGACTTAGTCTCACTGTTCTGGGTTTTGTTTGTTGTCGTTCTCTGTGGTTTTAGTCTTGTTTCTGATGCCATTTGCTAGACCAATGTTACAAATGTTCTTGCATGTTTTTCATAGGAACTTTACTATGTCTTTAAATGCAAGACTAGGTTTCTAGTCTTGCATTTAAGTTTTCAGTCCATTTCTGAGTCATTTTTGTCTGTGTGTGTGAAGAGGGCTGGTTTATGTTTTTGGCGTGGATACCCAGTTCTCTCTGCACCGTTTGTTGTAGAGACTGCTGTTGCCCTGGTGTATGATGTTGGCACCTATGGAAGGTTTTTTTTTTTTTTGGTTTTTTTTTTTTTTTGGTTTTTTTTTTTTTTTTTTTTTTGGTTTTTCGAGACAGCGTTTCTCTGCGTAGCTTTGCGCCTTTCCTGGAACTCACTTGGTAGCCCAGGCTGGCCTCAAACTTACAGAGATCCACCTGGCTCTGCCTCCCGAGTGCTGGGATTAAAGGCGTGCGCCACCACCGCCCAGCTCCTATGGAAGGGTTTTTGATCGGATATGCATGAGTTATCACTGGACACCCCTTGTTCTTCCATGGTTTGTGTGTAAGTCCTGGTCTTTCTTGCCTTTTCCACCTTCCGGAGCAGCATTCCCAGACTCCTGCTCCAGATGTCATGTTGTCTCCCATAGGATGGGATGGTGTCCCTATCCTAGAGTCATCCCTTTGACTGAACCTGCAAACTCCGTGGCTACATAACGTTCATCAGTTTCTGGGACAAAGACCCCTGGGGACATTGCCGAATTTTCATCTGTTACTATAGTTAACATTTATTGAATACTTCATGTATGCTGTGCTGGTTCTAAGAACGTCATGTGACCTTGTATTTTTCTGCCTGCTTTGTGATTCTTTCATTACATGCTCCACTTGTCAACTTGCCTATTTAATCTCAGGGGTTCTCATGGGGTGGCGGAGTGATGCTGTGTTACAGCTCTGAGGGGAAAGGTATCCTGGCAGTCGGGAGCCAAGGAATACCACAGAGTCCCACTTAAACACAAACCTCCCACAAGGGATTTATTGGGAAAGACACAGGAAGGTAGCAGGAGACAGTCTTTATATAGGTTTCTTGGGAGTGGAACTTTCCAGGGTGGCCTGGATTGGTGGGATTCTATGGCCTGGTCTTGGATATTGGGGCAAGCTCAGGGATTGATGGGATTTTGTGGCCTGATCTTGGGCCTTTTTTTTTTTCCCACTGTAAGGTGGAGCTTGGCCACCTGCATCTTGAGAGGCTAGAAATAGCCATGATAGCCATTAGAATAGTCTGGGTGGGGCAGGGCCTGGCCTCCCCAGGGGCTGGGCCTGGCAGCTAGAGCAGTGTTGGGGCAGGGCCTGGCCACTTGGCCCCGAGGGGTCTGTCTACAGGCACATCTTCTGAAATGTGAATCCATATTATTACCTAAAAAATTATTCAGAAACGAGTGTAGAATTGAGAAGCAGTTTAGGAAGTTATCGGATTTAACTTTCTACTTTTTGGTGACCCAGCTAAGTGTGCTAGGAATTTCTTCCTTGTGTACTTTCTTTGGAATTGCATACAAGCTTTAAAGAAAGTTCTCCGAGTCATTCAACTCCTTTGGGTTACTAATGTATAAGCTGTGTTTTCTTTTTTTCCTACCTAAACTTACATCTCTCAGTTCCCTTTAAAAGTGGAAGCTTTCTTTGGGTTTTGAAATGTTGGGTTTCACTTGTCTAGGGTTGACTTCTTGCAGGGAGTGGGGGAGGGAGGATGATACACACTTGGATCAATAGCATTTCATAGGAAACAATATTGAAAGTATGAGCCACTAATAGGAAAAGGAGGAGTAAACGGCCCAAAGACGAGGCATGCCAGCTGTTGCTTAACACTAACCCGATGTGGTTCTTCTCACCTGATGTCCCCTGAGGGACTGCATGCTCATGTGTGTGGACTCACTCAGATGTGTGTCGCGAGCTAAGGATATGGAAATGAGGTAGGCCTGATCCTGTCCTAGAGGACTGTGTGCTAGTGAGGACATAGACACATGTGATGTGTGTGGAGATCACTGTACAGTTAATAGGTTAATAAAGTTAATAGAGAAGCCCCTGCTAAAGGGGCTCTGGATACAGAAACCCTGGTCTTGCACAAGTGCATCTTAGGGGAGGAGGTAAGGCTCCTTGTATTTCAACTGTATCATTAAGTCCCCTCCTTCCTCCTCCTCTTCCTCCTCAGTGCTGCCCACAGATCAGGGATTTCTCTATAATGACCACTAAAGACTCTTGGGCCTCCCCAGAGAGAGAGCTTCAGCCATCGACTACCACATGCTGTGCTGACTAGATCAGCCTTGACCACATACAGCTCTGCCAGGACAGGTGACAAAGGAGTGATTGTCCACGCCCCCCAGCACATTTCACAGGTCCATGAAACTTGGCATCAGACCCATATTGTTTCTAACTTGCATTTCTTCCTGATTACTGAAGATCGGGAATGCTTAGTGTGTGGAATGAACACACAAGAGGACGGGGTGATGTGACTTGGTGAGGATTCCCTGTCCTCCTCCAGAGACTTGTGACTTTGCACACACAAACTGAAGTCATTGAGGCCCTGACAAACCATCTCTTTCCCACTCTTCTTCCCTTGTCCTCAGGATTCACAGTGAGGAGGGTTTGAGTCAGGGTTCGGATGGTCCCCACTAGGCCTCCGCTACATTTGCAGTAGGAAGATGCCATGGCCAGAAGCGTCAGGGCTTCTCACTCTGACAGCCTCATGCTTCAGTGTGAGCAGTCATGGGTAAAACCGTCTTTTTTACTTTGCCATTACTCCCCATTTGATTGGACTCTCCGTGGGTTATAGTACTGAACACTGAGTTGCTCTGGTTTAGGTGTGAGCTCTGTTTTCTCTCTGCCTCTGGTTCCCCTGCCCTCCCTGCACCTCTGTTTCCCTCCATGACAAGTGCGCTCTCAGCAGTCCCAGCATGCGATGGATGGTGCGGTAAGGTTGCCAGGTCTTATTCTGAAGAATTTGGGCAAGGAGGGAGCAGGGCAGGTGATTGGCTCATAGGCTGGCCTCTCTCAGCCTTCCACTGTTGGGGAGGGACTAACGGAAGAGGCCTGTGCACAGGGTCACCTGTAGCCATACTGCGGGACGGTGGGCCTAGCAGCATAGCGGAGCTCACACCTTCATGTGCCCAGGGTCTTCCTCTAACTTCACAGACGATTATGCTGAATGTTAATGATTCTCCTGCCTCTTTCCCGGCTGTCTACAGGTGGGTGGCCACCACAACCAGCCAGATGTTGTTTAGTAACAAGGGAACTAATGAGTATTTCCTATTGAAAATTGTATTCGTAATATGTATTTCCTTGACAGCGCCCAAGGTGTGATAGTACTAGCAGTAAATGTCTATGGAAATTACCCTGCCAGGCTCTTCCCAGGTATGCAGCCCTGGGAGGTCAGTTGTTATTTTACTAAGCAGGAAATTAGCACAAAGAGATAAGTAATTTGTCCAAGCGTGTATGCCTTAGTGAGAATAGAATTGGAACCTAGAAGTCTGGATGGGCACTGGTACTTTTCATTGTGGTACTGTATTCCTCTCAAATAAGGGCTGAAATTGTTATTAAAAGTAATGACCCTAACGAACTGGTTGCATTGGATGTAAAATTTATTACCTACGTTATAGTTAATCATAAGTTGGATTATCTTCAAATGAGCATCTTGACTCTTCCCTACTGACTGTTGGCCATGCTTGCTTTGTGTCCTAGGAGAAGACTTTGCGGTTGTACAGCAGGAAATCGTCATGATGAAAGACTGCAAACACCCAAACATTGTTGCTTACTTTGGAAGCTATCTCAGGTACATTGTTTCTTTTCCTTTGAAAAGCAGTAATGATCACATCACCTAATCCATCTAACTGAATAAAATTGACTCCGGTGCTGTGGTTCATGCTTAGTGGAGAGGATCTTTTCTTTTCACATGAATGGAATTTTTGTTTATGACCTATTATGCTAATTCTGTAACAGTGACACCTCCTGTGACTTGGGAATTCCGGGTGTGGTTTCAGGGAGGAAGCTGGCTCTAAGTGTACCTGCTGCTGCCCCTTTCCTCTCGGCTTGAGAGTTCAGTCGGAGCATCTCATCCCCAAAAGGTTTTGTTTATTTGTTTAAGGATGTTTTTGTATGTCCTGTCCTTCTGGTCTCATTCTTTTGCTTCATTTTGTTCAAAAGACTCGGAACTGTAATTATTTCCACAACACACTTTTCCAGGACCCAACGTGAACTTTTGACTATGCACTCAGCTCTTTTGTTGTTGGGGCAGGTCCCATGCCATGGAGGATCCCGCCGCAAACCTGGCTCCGCTCACTGTCTGCACAGTGAGTCTGACACTGTGACCTAGTTGCTTTTAAGGTCCCTCTATAACAGGAGGCTTGGAGAATGTTTTTCTCGGTCACCGGCCAGGGTCACTAGGCCTGTTACAGGCTCCTGTTCTCACGTGACCCACATGCAGAACATTGTGAACACAGCAGGTAGAGGCCCCTGGGGAGTTCAGACCAGCTCTGCTCACTCTAGCTGAGCCTGTTAGAGTCTGTTAAGCGGGGATAGGTTGCATGGAAACAGGAAAGAGATCCTAGCCCTCTCACGGTGGGGTGGGTCAGTGCTGTTGCACAGTTCCGAGTGGATTCTTGTCTGCCAATTTGACGCCGCCTACACAGGGATTGGTTCGAATAGCAGCCTGACAGTACATCTTCAGGACCTGTCGCCGTGGTAGGAAGTGGGCCCAGCCGGGCAGTAACTTGAAGAAGATCTCCTAAAATACTTAAGTTTATGGTGCTAGTAATTGATTCCAAATACAGTAAAAGTCACCCCTGCGAAAGGACTTGTTCACCTGCTGCTGGTCCTGACAAAGTGACCAGCCTGGACTCTACTCAGCATTCCAGAGCGTTCTTCCTAGGACAGGCTGGTCTTCTAAGGAGAGCTGTTGTGCTTCCCTGGGGACATGGGTCTAATCCTGTTTCTCAAGCACTGGGGGGCATGCAAAGCAAACCTACGTATATGGCACCCTCCGTGTGGTAAAATGACCGTGGTCTTCTTGCAGGGTCCGGACAACAGTGTGATACAGAAGTTAGGGGCTTGAGTGAAAATGTCAGGATCCTGGCTTTCCTCAGTAATTAGCAATGTGGTTTACGGCAAGTTATTTAGTCGTTTGGTGTCTGCTTTTCCTCCTCTGTAACATGGAGGTGCTGACACTGTGTGGTGGGAACCTGTGATGACTAAATGTGAGTCCGTGTGAAATGGAAGGAGCAGCCTTAGAACATCACGAAGCCTACTGAATCGCACCTCACTGTTCTGAAAGGACGTCACATCAGTCCTGATAGTTCCCTTAGCAGTGTGCTTCTTCGACATTACTTCCAGCTTGAGAGCTTTTACGATGCTTGAGAGCGCTGAGCATCAAGTTTGCTTTCATTTTATTTTACCCAAATGTAAAGATTACAGTGAACTTTTTTCACTCCAACTAAAATTAAAACAAAGTTGGGGTTCTTTTGAAAACCAAAACTGAGTTCTTTTAGTGTTATGGGATTGTGACGCGAGGATGCCGCTTTAGACGGGTGACTGTATCCCACTGCCAGCGTTGCTGACGAAGACTACTTGAAATCAAATGAAGAACAAAGAACAACAGCCCTTCCTTCCTGTCTCCAGCTCTCTTCCAGTCTTCTCTATTCCTGATTAGGTACAAACTTGGACCAAAGAGGGGCATGGAATCCTAAGAATTGGGTCTGTATTGTGTTCAAGCTGGAAAGGACGGAGAGATCTTGTCACCCAGCCACACTGACAGCCGAGAAAACAGGACGTAATAGAACCTTTCTTCTTGAGGCTCAGTTGCTTGTTACTGGCAGGATTGAAGCCTGGCTCTGCCTATCCTTCACTGATGCCTCTTTGTGGAGCCAGCTTATTTTACAAAGGGCCAGGGGTTTGGAGTTCCGTACACCACCCTCAGAACACTCTGTCACAGCTTTCTTCTGTTGATGCTACTGGAGTGTATTAGAACAGATTTAGACAAGAAGATGAGGAGGTCCAAGTGTGACTTGACTTCTGACAAACCTGCCCTTAGGGATCAGAATCAGCCCATGAATTTCCTTAGTAGATGCCCAGTGAATAGTTAAGTTCCTGAAGCACACTTCATAACAGACTGTCTACTCTTCACTACATGAAGAGATCCTGTCTGAGCTCCTGTGGAGCTGAGTTCTTGACATCCTTAACAGGCCCTTCGGCAGCATCAGCATGAAGTGTAACAAGAACTACACAGACTGAACTTTCTTCTGGTGGCTTAAAATTAAGTAACAGTGTGCTAAACATTTAATGCACATTGTCTGTTTTTTTTTTTTTAAAAGAAAAAAGAATTAAATCACCAAAGACTTTTCCCTTAACTCCATTAGAGCCAAGGACAGTTTAACTTCAGGTCCTTGCTAACTTTCTTTAGACCGAGAAGAAGGCTGTAATTGTCACTGTTAGTATACAGTTCCTCTGTAAAAGGAACCTTGAATTCTGGAACATGCTGGATACAGCAGAGTTAGGCGGGCAGTGGAGTTCTCTGTGGAGATCTTTGCCTGCCTTTCCCCGTGTGAACACAACCGTGCTGTATCAGTCAAGTGAAAGGAACATCTGCTCTCTTACACTTCACTTGGGTCTCATCGGTTCTCTGCCAGCGTCTCTTCAGATAGTGAGGGCATTGGGAAAACATCAGGCCGTGCTGAGGGTTTCTAGCAGAGTAAGTCGATCACTTTCTGTTCCCTAAGGAGAGAACACACTTGATGGGTTACTGTCTGTTCTGAATATCTATTTTAAAACAAACCAAAAGATTTCAAATTCAACTCCCAGTTAATTAGCCCATCTGAAAATGTCCAGCAGTTACTGAACTTTGTGTTTTTCACCTTGATCACTTGCGTTGAGGGTGAGTTATTTTTGTGAATGCAGTGGTGCAGCCATTGGTGGCCCGGGGTCTCTGTTCCCGGGGAAAGCAATTTAGCATGCATGCCCAGCAGTACTATCCCAGTGTCCTGCTCACAGCTTTTGTTCCGCTTGTCCTTATGCCCTGTTTGTGAACACCTATAAGTCACACATAGTTTATTAATGATACATCTGTGGTATGTGGAAGATGAAAAGGTAGACTAAGACTTTCAGATCAGTACAAGAGTTGTTAGAATTTTTCTCCCTTTAAATTCTAATAACAGTAAACTGGAAGATTAAAATAGTAAGAGACAACCCCACCTTTTCTATTCTCGTTTATTTATTTATTTATTTTGGGGTAAGGTAGAAAAATGGATTTTGAAAGGTTAATTTTACAAAATAAGAAAAGGCTTCTAAGCATTTATTGAGGAATAACATTTATTCCAATTCAGATACCTAGCCACAAAGATCCACGGATTGTTGGCCTGCATAAAATGGGCCCATTGACTCAGGCCCGTCCTGTGAGACAGACGGTGTATGAGTGACCCAGTGCCCTGTGGATTTGTCATCACAGGGGAGACATTTGAGACAGACAGAGTCGTTCTTCTAAGACATTCTGACTACTCAAGCTTTTTAATTTTTTTATAAGAGATTTTAACCAAATGGAATGTTACAAATGTAAAGCATTTTTAGTGTATTTAAATGGTGTCAGCATATAGAGTCCATATTTTCTCTTTGCCTGTATAAACTAGAAAGGCACTGCATAGACTAAATAACCATTGTACGTAAGTAAGAAGAGACAGGGAACGGAGCTGTTTTGAGTGGCAGACAGTGGCGGTGAATCTGAAAGACAGCCGAGAACTCGTCCCTGTGCGTTTTCTCTGCTGTGGGGAACTGTTTTCAAACTGGAAAGGGCAGGCAAAGCGTTACTGAGATGGAGTTGCAGCATATGGCAGGTGAGGAGGTAATTACAAAGCGGCGAGACACTTTCAATGAATTTAAGCTTTCAGATTTCTATAAGCCCTATCTCACACTGAACACTTAGCAGATGTGATTGTCATCCACTATCAGTGGGTGTCTTTTTCACAAATAGAAGAGACACTGAAGATTAGAGATAATCAATGACTAATTTGCAAAAGAGAGAAAGATGGCTTCTAAAAGATACAATCAAATCCCATATCAGCCATTGCCCAGCAAACACGGTGAATAAATTATTAATCATGTCATCAGTGAGCGCCTACACGTGGCAGCTAGCCTGGCCTTTGAGGAAAGCAATACCAAATCAATCCCACCTCATTTTAATGTTTTTATTCTTAACAAAGAAAAAAAACTTTACGTCTTCTGTGAGTTCCTGGAACAATTTAAGGTGACTTAAATAAGTGACTATGAGGTCAATTATAGTACAAGTGAAGAGACAACCTGCAGATGGAGAAACCTCTGTTAGCTATGGATCCTACGAAGAATGGATGACCGGAATATATCTGGAACTCCAGGACTGGCATCATAGCTCAGTTGTCTTGCAAGCACAAGGTCCCAAGCTCAGCCCTTGAGACCCACATAAAAATACCAGGCCTGGTAGCTCATCTTGTAACCCCAGTGTTGGGGATGAGGAGACAGGAGGGTGGGGCTTCTAACTGGTGAGCTCAAGGCCGGTGAGAGGCCCTGTCTCAAGCAGGGTAGACAGCCTTCCTGAGGCTTACCCCCAGGTTTGTTCTCTGGCCTCCACATACTTGGACATGTATACCTACATTAATAAAGAAATGGAATATGGTGTTTTAGTAAAGAAGATGGCTGTTGGGTTCTATGAAGAATTCACACATGTCAGTGTAGCAACCTCTAGTCAGAGGTGCTTCCTCAGTTTTTTGTTGTTCTTTTGGGTTTTTTTATTTAAAAAATTGTTTATTATTTAATGCACTTGAGTGTTTTTCCTCTGTAAATGGTATGTTTACCATGTGTGTGTGTCTGGTGCCCTCAGAGGCCATGGATACCCTGGAACTGGAGTTACAGGTGTTTGTGATCTAATGTGTGGGTACTGGGAATTGAACCCGGGTCGTCTTCAAGAACAAGTGCTCTTAACCAGTGAGCCAGCTCTGCACCCTCCTCGCCTTCCTCATTCTAAATAAGACCACAGCCAGCCATTCTGAGAGTTCTTAAAACTTGGGCAGCCAGCCGATATTTCTGTGGGTTGTGTTTGTTGATCGGTACCGTTTCCGAAACAACCACAGGATGTCTACATCAGCCGTGCGGCTAGTGCGCCGATTCCATTTGTGTGCCGCCTCATGAGCTGTCGGTCTTCAGTGGTTTCTGATTCCTTTGGGGCTTTACTCTCTTGAGTATCTTCTGGAACCATGGTACCTTGCTTCTTCACACTATCAAGTCAGCCGACCTTTCCACCCTGGTTGCTCATGTGGTTGCTCTGTGCCACATGGTCTGCTGTCCAGAGCCAAGCCGGAGGTTAGGTGTAGCTAATCCAGCCATATTTGACCCCCTAGTAATACCAACAGCTCTGCTTTTTAACGCACTGTTCCTGTAGCACTCAGTGTAGTGCTTGGTTTTAAACACACCACATTTCAAGAGGGCTGTTGACAAGTTCAAGATCATCCAGGTGAAGGTAACTGTACTGAGGAGTCCACACCTAGAGTTGCTCTACAGTGCAGCCCCAGCGTATTCTAGCGTCATCTCTGGCCATTGTCTCTCTCTCTCTCTTTTTTTCCAGGGGTGACTGAGCACATGTGTAATCCTCTCTATTTCCAAGACATGCCTTTTTCATTCTTTGTTTTTTGTTTTCGAGACAGGGTTTCTCTGCATAGCTCTGGCTGTTCTGGAACTCCCTCTGTAGACCAGGTTGGCCTCAAATTCGATTTGCCTTTCTCACTTTTAAAAAGTGAGTCCAAGAGTTTTTTTCTTTTTCTTTTTTTTTAATCTAAAATTTTTAATTGAAATTTTTTTTATTCATTTTACATACCAAAACCACAGATTCCCCTCTCATCCTCCTCCTGATCCCTCCTAGCCTCCCCGCCCACCCACCCCTCATCCCCTCCTCTAAAAGGGCAAGGCCTCCCGTGGGGAGTCAGGAAAGCCTAGTACATTCAGTTGAGGGAGGATCAAGCCCCTGCCCGCTTCATCAAGGCCGAGCAAGGCATCCCACCTTAGGTAATGGGCTTCAGAAAGTCAGCTCCTGCACCAGGGGTAGATTGGCCATTGTCTCTTGAGGTATCATTTGTTCCATTCTGTTCCCCAGCCTCTCAAATGTGGTGTCTTCTTTCAAGTTTCCGTCCTTTTACACAGGCCCCTTCTCTGTCTCTCCCTGGTGAATTCCTGCTCAAACTTCAAGACCCAATTTAAATGTTGTCTCCTCATAAAACCTTCCCTTGATTTGCCAAGATATTTTCATCTCTGAGCTCTCATAGCACATTAATCCAAAATTCAGTAAACAACTTCTTTTTAAGATCCTATAACTTTAAAAAAATTATAAATGTGTTTATTTGTACAAATTACTAAGTTTCACTGTTGTGCTGGCCACTTTTGTCAACTTGACACAGGCTAAGGTCATCTGAGAAGAGGGAGCCTCAGCTGAGGAAAGGCCTTCGTAAGATCAGGCTGTGGGGCCGGGCGGTGGTGGCGCACGCCTTTAATCCCAGCACTCGGGAGGCAGAGGCAGGCGGATCTCTGTGAGTTCGAGGTCAGCCTGGTCTCCAAAGCGAGTTCCAGGAAAGGCGCAAAGCTATACAGAGAAACCCTGTCTCGAAAAACCAAAAAAAAAAAAAAAAAAAAAAAAGAGAGAGAGAGAGATCAGGCTGTGGGCAAGCCTGTTGACACTTTCTTAATTAATGAATGATGTGGGAAGGCCCATGGCTTCTCCTTCAGCTGCTGACTCCCTTTAGTGATGTGGGGGTGTGAGCCAAATGAACCCTTTCCTCTCCAAGCTGCTTCAGTCATGGTGTTTCATCACAGCAGTGACAGCCTTAACTAAGTCGGCTGTGATATTCCATGATACATGCATATAGTTTGCTTAGACTGTCTCTCTCTGTCACCGTCTCTCACATTCTTTGGGTTCTCCCCCCTTCCCTATTAATACTCTGAGGTGCTGTAGTTTATGCTTGGGAGAAAACGTGCAATACTTGTCTACCAAGACCCATATAGTAAAACTGGAGGCTTTGTGAGTGACATTCTTGCAGCTGCTCACGTCTGCTGTCTTGGTCCAAGGACAGCTTAGACAGTATATAAGTGGACAGGTTTGACTGTGTTCTAATGAAACTATATTTATGACACTAAAATTCCCATCATTGTCCCATGTCAGATATAGTCTCTTGATCTCTCCCAACCATTTAACCATTGTTCCAGGACTATACAAAACCAGACAATGGACTAGATTTGGGCCAGTGGCCATATTTTCTTGGCCTCAGATCTGATTCTCTTCATTGGCAGGCATTTGGTCAGTGTTAAGTACCCAGGCAAAAGTATCTCCTTTGAGACATTCTCAGACACCCAGGATGTAGAATTACATGTCTAAAATTGTTCATTTTCAGCCTTAGAGAGACAAGGAACAAGCTTGCCCTGGGCTCACCCCGCCAGCAGATAGAGAAGTGCTGCGCCAAGCTAGCCTTACACTAACAAATTCTTAACTCCTTGTGCTTACTTTCACCTCGGTTTATTAATTAGCTTATCTAACCACACTTAGGAATGCGGTATTACACACAGATTCCCCTTTCTCCCTTCTTAAGCTTCCCTATTGATTTACGGTCTCTCTCCCTCTCAATTGACCCCTTTCCCTTTAAGAGTTCACTGAGGCTCTTACAAGTCACTCCCACCTTGAGTCATAAAGAAAGCCTGACGGTTTGTTTATTATTTCATTCATTCATGTATTTGTTTACCTATAGAACAGTTAGAGTTTACCAAGTCCAGAAACTCCTCTCCCATCTCTGCCCCGGGGAATGGTACAGTTCCTGGTGTGTTTAAGAGGAAAAAGTAATTAATGATTGAATAAAGGAATAAACAAAGGAAAAAGATGTATAAATCTTTGCTCACTATTTCTTCTGTCACTGCGTGATTGCTCCATCTTAGGATATGAATGAGAAAGGATGTGAATGAGAAACACTAAACAATAGTGATCAATTTATATAGGCTTTGGAAATGTTACTCTGGAAACTTCATTTGAGGATTCTTTTATGTTTGTTGTTGGTTAAGAGTGCTATCAAAGTGATGTGTTTGGGATGGATTGACATTTTCTGTGCTAATCTGGGTAAAAAACTATAGGACAGGAAGTTTTTAACTAAAGGGAAGTTCCATTTGAATGTGCCTAACGACAGCGTTATAGTCTGTACATTGTGTATCTTAAATAGTAAAATTTAGGGTTGGGTTACACCAATGCAGTAAGTCATTTACTCGGGTTTAATTGGCATTTTAAAAAGATAGCATGTTGCGTTTATGTAGTTTTTCAGTGTTATAGCACAGATGATACTATCACAAACATTTTAATCATGAAGACATAATGCACAACTCTTTCTCTTCACAGGCGAGATAAACTTTGGATCTGCATGGAGTTCTGTGGAGGCGGCTCCTTACAGGACATATATCATGGTGAGACTAGAGTTGCTTTATAGATACTAAGCAGTCTGTTATCTACTATATCCGAACATTAATGTTGTTTAAGAAAAGAAAGCTATGCTTTATTTTTGAATTGTGTGATACATATGGATGAAAGGGTCATTTGCTTTATACAAGAGAAAGCTATCTGCTGTGGGATTACTTGCTAACTCTGAAGGAACATCATAGTTAGTTCAGAACTTCAAACTCTGCCCTCACAGAAACGAAAGGCTCTTAATGACAGAAGATCATGATACCTGAGTGTGATGGTTTAAAAGAGAATGTCCCCCATAAGCTCCTGTGTTTGCATGCTTGGCCCCCAGTTAGTGGACCTGTTTGGGAAGGGTTAGGAGGTGTGACCCGTGTGGAGGAGGTGTGGCCTTGTTGGAGGAGGTGTGTCACTGGGCGTGGGCTTTGAGGTTTCTCTCTGCCTGCAATTTGTGTGTCAGATGTGAGTTCTCAGCTGCTGCTCCAGCACCTCACCTCCTGCTGGCCGCCATGCTTCCTGCCGTGATGATAGTGGACTCACCCTCTGAAGCTGTAAGCCAGCCCCTGATTAAGGACTTGCTCTCATAAGCTGCCTCTTACATGGTGTCTTCTCTCAGCAAGAGAACAGTAGCTAAGACCTGAGTGGTGGTGATGCTGACGTCATTGGCTTTGCTCTCAAGTGTTCATGGAGCTGCACCTAAATGTCTGTCTGTTCTCTTAGTGCAAAAATCTAGGGAATGAGGACATGAAAGTCAGTGGTAGACTACAGAAGACTCATAAGATTAACTCTGTTTGCTGTTTTCTATGGGATTTTTTTTTTTCTGTCTACCATTTCTATCCTGGTTCTGACTAGAGTAGGCTTATTCTTTCCTGGCAGATTTACTTTTTGAGTAATGTAAAACACAATAACTCAATAATTCAAGCAGTCAGTTTCTTTGAGAAAACATTGTACATTTTCTCTTGAGTTCCTATTCTCAAGTATGGAACCTTTTAGTAATTCCAGGTTTGATTGTACTAAAGAAGATGGTGAAAGGCCTTTTTAGTGGGAATTTTACTAAATAATTCAGAGTTCCTTTCATATCACTTTATCTTCCTCTAGTACAGGTTTATTCAGTGTAAGAATGATGTAACAGTCTAGTGTATTCTAACAACCACAGTCAAGGAGGAGAAAGGAAGGGTAGGTTTTCTGAAATCATCTTCCAAAGCTCAGAGGGGAGGGCAGGCCTGGTTCATCTTGAGACGATAGGCAGCTTTTAGGTAGATATGGGAGGAAGTGTGTTCTAATAGTCAGTGATGTAGCAGTGACACTGTGGCACACAGGTCACTCCATTTAGCCTAGGATGGTGCATATAGGGGCCAAAATCATGTGAGAGTCTTGAAAGCCAGACAGAAGAGCATGTGTGATGCTTGAAATTGAAACCTGGGCCATGTGCATGGTTAGCAGGGCTCTACCACCAAACCGTATCCTTCACTCAAATTATAACTTTTTTTGAGATAAGGTTTCTCTGTGTAGCCCTGGCTGTCCTAGAACTAGCTCCACAGACCAGGCTGGCCTTGAACTCACAGAGATCTGCCTGCCTCTGCCTCCCGGAGTGCTAGTATTAAAGGAGTGTGCCACCACCTCCTGGCCAAATTACAACTTTTAAAAATAAATCAAATGAAAACCTCATGAACTCTAAGATTCTAGGAAGAGAAGAACTTCTCTTTCATTGGATAAAGAAACCTAGAATGTTACACTGTTCCCCACATAATGGCAGCATGGAGATGGGGTGAGGGGGTGGGGAAGTGGGGAATGGCGGGGTGGGGAGGCATCTGCAAAAAGGAAAGGAAACTTGTTTGACGTCCACACAAGCATACACATTATAGCCTAGTCAAAAAGTATTGCATACTGCCAGGACACTAACTACTTCATGGAAACCTGGGTACGGCCAAAAGAGTGAACTTCATGGCGGTGGGAGCACGTGGAAGAGGCTGCTTACATCTTGACAGACAAGAAGCAAAGAAAAAGTCAATACTGAGAGGTCCAGGGCAAGACACAACACTAAGGACGTGTCCCCAATGGCCTCTTTCTTCCAACTGTCCCCCCAACACTTCTTACTTTTCACTACTCTCCATATTCCCATGATATTATAAATCCATCAAAATAGCAATATATTTATTAAGTCAGGACCCTCGTGATCGAATTGTCTATAGAAAGGCCATCACAGACACTCAGATGTGCTTCACTAATTTTCCCCATTGTTACGTAATCCCATTGTCAATGAAGATTAACCATGACATTACTAAATACCATAGTCACTGGGTACTCCATAAGCAGAAGAAACTTATTTCTTATAGTCCTGGAGACTGAGAAGTCTAAGATGGAGGTGCCAGCAAGTTGAGTGTCCAGGAAGACAGGTGACAGCATCTGTCACATGGTAAATGGAAAGGAAAGGCAGCAAAGACGCCTACATTGCTTCTGATCTCATTCTTAAGAAAGTGGCCTTTTCATGGGGCTCATCTCCTAGGGTCTTACCTGCTAATACTATCACACTGAAGATTCAACATGGAGGCTAGAGGATGAAGTGTTTACCGTGCAAGTGTGGAGACAGTAGTTTGGAACCCTGGCACCCATGTAAAGACAAGCTAGTGGTTCCACCCGTGATCCCAGCACTTGGAAGATGGAGACAGGCAATCCCCAGAGCGGGATGGCTAACTCGACCAGCTGAGGTGGTGGACTCCATATTTAAGAGAAAGACCCTGTCCCAATATATAAGATTGAGAGTGATTGAGAAAAATACCCAGCATCATCCATCCTGTGGCCTGCACACACATGTGCAATCACAGGTGAACACACACACCCTGAAAAAGATTCCACATGAATTTTAGAGGAACATATACTCAAACCATAGCAAATGCACACACAGGAACTATTGTGTACATCCAGAGGATAAGCTATGACTACCATACTTTCAGTTTTCAGTGAGTGAAGTAATTAAGCATATAGCAAGCAAAAGTAAAAGAAGGTAGCAAGAGGCAGATAAAGTTTCAGATCACACCAAATCACGACTCTATAGCATCCAGCAGAAAGGCCTGCCTGGGGCAGCCTCATGACAGCCAACAAAGGCAACGCCATCAACCTGGGGACTTGAAGCACCAGCGGAGACTGACTGGGGAAGTTGCCGTCAGCTGGGACCCCCAGGTGACCTTTCTCCGTGGATGGGGTGGCAGCTTTGCTTCCACTGGCATTTTCCATGAGGGAGATAAACAGCAGCAGCCTCTGTGGGCGATGCTTCACCTCCTGGCGCTCAGGGGTGTGGTGTTTGTAACATCCTTCGCTGCTTGCTGCTTTTCTCTCCCCATTACAGTGGTGCCAGCCTGACCCAGCACGGATGGGCGCTTTGGAGGAGACAAGGGAGGGCCTCCTCTTCCTTCACAGTCTTGAAGCAGCGCGTACTGTCCATCAGGGGGATTTACATTACACTCAGGATAAAATGAAGGCGTGTCCATCGCCGTGGAAAAGTGTCACACTAGTGAAAGAGCAGGTTTCCAAACGGTGTGCTGAGTTTGGTTGTGCTCCTTTGTGTGTGCCGTGCGTGTAAAGCTGCCATGGCTCACCTCCCAGGCTTCTTTCTGACTTGGCAGTGGTGTGAAAGGAGGCATACACGCAGATTCAGTACAAACCGTATGCCAGCTTTTGAGTTTGGCCTTTCCCCAGGCTGTTGTTCTCTTGGTTACATTAGTAGACAGTGGTAGCAAGCCACAGATCCCACTGAGCAACCAGACCCTGAGGTAGCAACTGATGCTTCGGTGTCCAGGACTGCTTAGCTGTGATGGCGTATGTTGGTATATGAAATTCAGTTTTGACCTAGAATATTGTCAACTTAAAATGGATTTATCTAGAATATAACCCATGATAAGTTGAAGATCATGTTATATAAAATGCCTGTATAAATCAACTTATAGATTATAGATGGAACTTTTTATATTATTGAGTAATATTCTGGATAGGGAAGAGACCTTTGCTTTCTTAACTTCTGTATTGACTAGAATTTTCATAGAGAATATACTTTAATTTTATAACTACAATGGTGATACTTTTAGAGAAAATATTGATTTAAAGCCAGCTGTGATACATGTTACTCATCAATAAAGAAACCTTAATGAAAGCTTATGCCACTTGGGCATTCTTTTAACATCTGTGAATATTGGATCAGCAAGGTATAAAATAAAATCAATTTTAGTCATTTATTTGTTTATAAACATAGTATGGCTTTTCTGTGTCAGGCATTGTTGCAAACACTGGAAATACAGCAGTGAGCATGTCAAACTTAAAAAGAATCACAATGAAAACTCTGCCTTTTTGACATTGGGTTTAGTAGAATTGTTTAGGTATGTTGAGTCTGTTCTTAATGGGATTTGTATGTCACTTAGTGGAAGTGTGTGTTGTTAATCTTGCTGATACTGATTTTCTTCTCTTACAGTAACTGGGCCCCTCTCAGAACTGCAGATTGCATATGTTAGCAGAGAAACACTACAGGCAAGTCATATTTAAAGTGCTATTCTTTATTAAATGCTTATGTACTGTGCATTACTGTCAAGGGACAAGATCATCTAGAACACTTTTAATACAGTTGTATTATTTTACTTACGTGTATTGTTCTGTTTTTGTGGTGTGGGGAGTTGAACCCAGGGCCTCACACATACTAGAGAAGTGCTCTACACCAAGCTATATCTCTGGCCCTTAATACATTTATAAACTGTTAGAAATACAAGCCATATTTACAATCAAGTACTATAAAACCTAAAGATTATAATATAACCTAGACTTCAAGCACTGTGGGTCTGTATATTCCTCTTAAAGATAAAGAAAGGCTTGAAAATTCAGTAATATCAGAGAAATTGAAATGTATTCTGATTCTGTTGGGACATACATTTCAAAAATTCCAACTGTTTGCATAGTTCACGAAGTGTTGTTTTAGAAGAATTAGTGGTTCAATCTGAGCTTTCTTTCTCGTTCTCATCTTGACTCTGGTGTCTTCTATAATAGTTCATTACAATGAGTTGATACTTGGCTTTCTATAAAAAGTAAATAAAATGGTGACCACTACTCACTTGTGCTGTGTGATAAATCTTGCTTATTTTTCTATTTTATTTTTAAACTCTAGGGATTGTATTATCTTCACAGTAAAGGAAAAATGCACAGAGATATAAAGGTATACATTATATTTTTGGCCTGTTTTTTTGCTTTTAAATGACCTGTTTTTCACTTTAAAAATCACTGAGCAGACTTCTTGTGATTATTCTATTTGATAAGTTTGCTACCTGAAATATATTACAGTCATAAATGTGAGTGATCTGTGGTGAGTCTCATTACATTCTTAGAGTAGCGTTGTTGAGGCAGGACTACGTAGACTGCCGTCCAAAGTGTGGGGCCGAGTGGGTTAGTTTGGAGTTTCGTTCGGTTGGTTTTGGTTTGGAGGTAGTTAGAGACATCGTGTGTGTGTGTGTGTGTGTGTGTGTGTGTGTGTGTGTGTGTGTGTGTGTGTGTGTGTGTTTAGTTTTTCGAGACAGGGTTTCTCTGTGTACTTTTGCATCTTTCCTGGAACTCACTCTGTAGCCCAGGCTGGCCTCGAACTCACAGAGATCCGCCTGGCTCTGCCTCCCGAGTGCTGAGATTAAAGGCGTGTGCCACCACCTCCTGGCTTTTTATCTCATTTGTAACTTATTTCTTTATAAGGTACAAATTAGCTCCATAGCTTCCATAAAATCACAGTAAACTGCCTGATTACTGTATCGTCTACTAGTCTGGCGCTCTTAAATTAGTGAAAGATATCATTAGTAATGTGTCTGCGTGGGTGGAGGAAGCCTTGGTCACTCCCGGAGGACAGCGGCACTGGCCAGGCTGGGACTGGCTCAGGCTGACAGGACTCCTGAGGGGGTTTCTACCGCACTCTCCACTGGAAATGGTTCTTGCTTCCGTTTACTTCCTTCTTCTTTGTTTACTTCCTTATACCACTCTCTCCCTCTGTTACTACTTTCTCAAGTTTTAAATTTCTGACCTTTTGAGGGAGAAGTGACTCTTGTTGCTTTCCTAGTCCCCGAGGAAAGCCTTGGACTCTGTCCTCAGAGAATGCTCACATGCCCACGCAGTCCAGTGTTCCCTGGAACATAAGTGGACTCATGGACTCCTGCTGTAGGTATTTCCCAGAAGCCCTTAAAAGACATGAGCAGGGGGCTTTGCACTTCCAAGGTAAAGGAGCTTCCGTGGAGATCGGAGTGATAAGGAAGGGTCCAGTCATTGGCCTTGGATGGTTGATGGGGAGGATTGGTAGGTTTTTGTCAGAAGTGGAGATTGGCGTGTTCTCCAAGTGGAAAGAACAATCTGAACAGAAATACAAAGTGAAGCATGAGGCCCTTCTGGAGACTATAATATCTGTATTACATTACTGAGCAGGGAGTGTGTGGGTTTCGTAGGTGATGAGCTTGGCTGGGTAGTTTTGTGTTCCTTTGGGGTCTGGGTAAATTCTGACCATCGGCCCAGCCTCTGCCCTTGTCTGAGCCTCCATCCTATTCTGTCTCACCTGTATCTGTAGGAGCCTTCTTCCTGCTCCCAATGCTTCCATCCTTGAGTGCTTCTATAGTTACTACTGTAGGTGACAAACAGAATGGCCTTTTAAAGTCAGGGCATGTCACTCCCCTGCTTACCAGCACCATTGACTTCCCATAGTACTCACTGAGAAATGCAGGCGCTTGGAATGTGGCCAGCAAGGCTATGTGTGATCCAGGCCCTGCATGCATTTCTCTGAGCTCGCCTCACAATCCATTCCTCTCTTTTACTCATTTTGACTCAGCCATGTACGAGTCTTTCTCTTCCCTCCATTTCCCAAATAATGACATGGAGACTTTTTATTATGAAAGCTTGGTCTTTAGCTTAGGTTTGTTTTTAACTAGCTCTTATAACTTAAATTAACCCATATTTTTATTAATCTACGTTCTACCACATGGCTTTACCTCTATCCCATTCTGTGTATCTAACTCGTTAGGATTTCTCTCAAACCTCTGTTAACTCCTCCTGCTTCCTCTCTCTGCCCAGAAGTCCCTCCTGTACCTCCTGCCTAGCTATTGACCGGTCAGCGTTTTACTACACCAGTCACAGCAATAAATCTTCACAGTGGACAAACGTCCCACAGCACAGCCACACTAAATTTGCGGTTCTTGGAATATTTCATACTCATTCTGCTTCTAGGTCTTTGTGTCTGCTGTCTTTTCTTCCTATAATGTTCTTGTCCCAAATTTGGGTGTGGCTGTCTACACTTACTTCATTGAGACCTCTGCTTAAATATCGTCAGCTTTCAGAGGACTTCTTCCCGTTTTTTGTTTTCAGAGAGTTTGTTTCTGCCTGACTTTGAATCCTTAGTTGGGCCAGAAATAATCATTTTTTATCTGCTTTCTCACCTACACACACAAACACTGGAACTTGTTTATTACTGTACACCAGAACTTAACGTGCCTGGCTGGCAGTCAGTTGTCTCTCAGAGAGAAGCAGGGACGTGGGGGGGGGGGGCGTGGAGAGAGGGAAGAACAGGGGGGTCAGAAGCTGTGGTGTGTGTGTGGAATGATAGAAGTGGGGAGAGAACATGGAGGTCCGACTGCCCAGAGAGAGGCAGATTGAAGCCCTGATGTGGGCCCGTTTGCATCTCCTTCCTTTCCACATCGTCCCAGAGGTCAGGGGCGTGGTGAGTGACTGTAGCTCCACCTCATGGATGATGTTCTAGAGTCTAGAAGTCTCCATTTTCTCTCTATTTTTTTTCTTGGTTTTTTGAGACAGGGTTTCTCTGTGTAGCTTTAGCTCTCCTGTAACTCACTCTGTAGATCGGGCTGGCCTTGAACTCACAGAGATCCACCTGCCTCTGCCTCAGGAGTGCTGGGATTAACAGTGTATGCCGCCACCTCCTATAAACAAACTGTTTGTTTGTTTGTTTGTTTCTCTCTCTTTCTCTCCCTCTCTCTCCCTCCCTCCTTCCTTTCTTCTTTCCTTTCTCTTCCTCCCTCACTTTCTTCTTCCCCTTCTGCTCTTCTGCTGTGTCTTTTTCTCTTGTCAGTTAGAGGTGGGGATCTAAGAACATTTCCCCTGAGCAGTAATCACACCAGCACGTTGGATTAAAGAGCCGCCTGCTTTGGCATTTAAAAGATGCATGGGGGAGCTGTGGACCCCAGCTAGTGATGGGTGTGCTAGCTGACTCTAACCTCTTGAGAAAGCCGTTAGGATAGAAAGCCTCGCCTGTCAAGAGGCAGGACAGTCATGTGCCAGCAGTGGTGGGTTCCATAGGGTAAGGGGACTTTTTAAGGATGGGAAATACAGTAGTCAGGTTTAAAGTATAATCAGAGCAATGAAATGTGAGTCTAAAATATAGTGTAGCAATGGTCTGTGATCAGCAGAGAAGTAGCATTCAGATTAAAATGTGTCACTTCTGTGTTAGCATTCATATCTTGTTATTAGCAAGGAGCCCTTTTTAGGGGAGCACATGATGTAAATATCATGAAATTAACTGAAAATTGGACAGCAATGTTTTCTATAATTATGTAACATTTTAGTTGAACACATTTTAAATTTAAGCATTTCTAGATCTAAGGTTGTGATTATTTAATATGTATAGTTAACCTAGTATATGTTTCACCTAATAAAATGTCTGCCTCCCACTCAACTAAAATGTTCTCCCTTTGAAGGGCGCTAACATTCTATTAACGGATAACGGTCATGTGAAGTTAGGTAAGTAAATCAGAATCCCAGCGCATGCACACATCTTTTCTGAATTGTAGTTGGACTTGCTTGGGGTTTTGTTTGTCTTGTTTTTCAGGACTACAAGTCCTCTGTCCTAGATCACCCCTAGGGATAGCATATTTGTTTTTTCAGGACTACAAGTCTCCATCTGTCCTTGGTTATCCCTAGGACTAGCATATTTATTTTTCAGTGGAGATCTCATCGTAGGCCAGTCACCTCTCATTTCCTTCCTTCTAAACAGTTTGTCCTTCACAAGAAACAGATTGTTGCAAAGACACCATGAAGTCATATGCGTCGGGACTCTTCTACCTCTAAACCCAGGGGCTGGGCTTCCAGTAGGAAATCTCTATAAAACTGTAACCAGAAAGGAGGACAAAAATAAAGCAATAAATGTCCAGTAACCCCAAAAATCCTACATCATTTATCCAACTTTAAAAAGCAAATGCACTATTATTTATATAAGAATAGAATTTCGATGCTAAGCCGGGCAGAGGTGGCGCACACCTTTAATCCCAGCACTCGGGAGGCAGAGCCAGGTGGATCTCTATGATTTCGAGGCCAGCCTGGTCTACAAAGCGAGTTCCAGGAAAGGTGCAAAGCTACACAGAGAAACCCTGTCTCTAAACACCAAAAAAAAAAAAAAAAAAATTTCAATGCTAAGTGTTGCTTTACTTTAAACAGTAACTTACAAGGTATAATTACAGTAAAGTTCAGAACCAGTAATGACTCTGTATGAGTTTAAAACAGGAAAAGTGTTCACTATAGTAACTTTATTAACTGATAACAAGAATGTTTTAACAAATATGGAAAAATTATTTTGAAACTATTTAGGACAAACTAAATTTCAAAATATACGTTTGTTTTATAAAAATGTCAGTAGGGCTCTGGATGTTAGCCTAGTGGGAGTCCTTGTCCAGAATACACAAGGCACTAGGTTTGTCCCTGGCTCCACAGCATAAACAAACAAACAAAACTGCTTTGAACTACAGCCTACTGTAGGATTAATCAGATTGACAATATTTATCTAGTAATTAACATACAAGATCGTTTTCCTAAGCAGCCTGCCAGTATGGGAAAAGTAGAAAGGATTCGTCCTGTTCTGTTCAGTCCTGTGCCCTTGGTGTCTTACCTAGTGAGCAGTTTCTACGAGCAGCGCATCCGTGGCCATGTTCCATACCTTACTTTCTCGTAGTCAAACACACTAGAAAATACTAGGCCTGAGCATGCCTGGGGAGTCGTGACAAACCCCCAGTAGTGACCGCATTGTGCTGCCGAGGTCAGGATTTGGGGACTGTCATCTTGGGGTCTTTTCAAGGTGGGTGGGTTTACCAGTGGCCATCTTAGTCTGCAGATGTCACTCTGCGTCTGGCAGGGACTGACTAGAATAGACAGCTACTTAAAGGTCCTTTCTAGTAGTACTCCTTGAAATAGTCCTAGAAACTAGAAATTATATCAGTAAGTGTGGGTTTCCATTTTCCCAAGCCCGTTCCTTCCTATAAAAATGATTTGATCTTAACCTTCGTTGTTGTTTGAGTCATGCAAGTTACAGGGGAATTCTTCTGACTGTGCTACAAACCGCTGTGTGATATTTCAATAATCCATCAAAGTTAAAAATATAACATGATGAGGGGGTTCCACTTCTGTGAATTGATGAGAGTAGTTATTGAAAGTTTGGTATTACCTTAAATGATTTCATTTTCTCCCTCTCTTTTTTAATAGCTGATTTTGGAGTTTCTGCACAGATAACAGCTACAATTGCCAAACGGAAATCCTTCATTGGTACCCCATATTGGTAATTTTATTTTAATTTACTTAAAATTTGTATTGTCCTGTCATTATTGGATACAGCATTTCTTTAAAAAAAAAAAAAAAAAAGGACTGTTCAGAATTTCTAGGCCTAAGACAGAGTGCATGAAATAATCAATGAGTTTAATAATTTAAACATGTATTCTTATGGGTGGATTACTTGGCCAAAAAATATACTACATACTGATTTTCATAAGGCAGGGAAGTCTTTAAAGTTTGATTCAGTTGTTAGGTTCCCGATACTTAACACATATTTTAATGTTTTTATATTTATCATTTTTTTCCTACATGCTCTGATGATTATATTAGTCACAGTTTTCAAGAACCTTGCTGGTTTTGGTGTTTCTGGGAACTGAACGTAGGGCCTCAAACATGCTAAGTAAATAGTCTACCACTGAGCTGTCTCCCCAGACCTCTGTGCAGTCTTCGTTGACTGAGATCAAAGGCAGGTTTCTGGCATTTGGAATCTTCTTCCCTGCCAGGCCCCAGTTCAATCCTTCAGTCTTTTTCTAGCAGTCTCATCCACAGACCTTCCTTTCTGCCCAGACCTGTCTCTGGATAGTCTTTACTACCGTAGGAAACCCGTCCTGCCTTTCATTCATTACTCCATCCTTTCGGCCACGAAACTGCCTGGGTGGCTCAGCTGAGCACTGAGCAGTGGTGGGCAGGCACAGCTCTGCTCTGGTTTTTACCACTGTGTAGTCTTGCCATGCCTTCAACATCAATGCTCCCATTCCCCAGACATCTCTAGTCTGACCCTCAGTACTCAACTGCTACTGGGTTTTTGTTTTGTTTAAGTGGGCCACGATAAATATAATTTCTTATATTCATTTGTCCCTTTATCAAATACAAATTTTTTAAAGTCAACTAGAGCTAAAATGACTTTTACAAAAAACTTACAGCCCTGTCTTTTGCTATGTCCAGTACAAGCCATTATTTGTAGACTTTGTTGGAGTAGTTGAAGATTTCAGCCTTTCATTCATCTTTCATTTGTCTTGTCCTTACAGTGTTCTTGCTGAACCAGTTAGTCGTCTATCACCACTCTTCACTGTTTCTTTTTAATTTGCTTAGATCTTGATCTCCTAGAAGACATGCCATAGCTCCTCACATTGCCCAGTTCTGTAAGATGTGTCTGTATGATTTTCTATACCCATAAAACCTGTCAAGCTGGGGCTGGAGAGATGGCTCAGTGGTTAAGAGCACCGACTGCTCTTCCAGAGGTCCTGAGTTCAATTCCCAGCAAGCACATGGTGGCTCACTACCATCTGTAATGAGATCTGGCGCCCTCTTCTGTACACATAATAAATAAATAAATCTTTTAAAAAAAAAAAAAAAAAAGGAAAAAAAAAACCTGTCAAGCTATCGTGTGTGTGTGTGTGTGTGTGTGTGTGTGTGTGTGTGTGTGTGTGTGCGTGTGTGTGTGTGCGCGCGCGCGCGCGTGTACACATACAGGAACTTTACTGCATGTTAGACTGACACTCTACAATTGAGCTACATTTCCATGTTTTTCTTCCTGGACTAATTCTTTCTGGAGTCTTCTGTCTTTTCTTCTCTGGTCTGTGTATGCTCAAGTGTAGCCTTTGATAGAGCTTTGCCCCGGGAGTGCCTTTCTTGGATTCTAGGTCTTCTTTTTATCTTTTTTGAAATACATTTTAGTATCTTTCTGGTAAAAGGTGTATGGATGTCAAAGCTTTAAGACTTTGCATTTCTAGCTTCTTCACATTTGATTGGCTATAGAACACTAGGTTGGATTTTTTTTTGAGGTGTCGTGTACGTGGCTTTCCTGTGATGCCGTGTAAAGCCATCCTGATGTACGTCTCTTTGACTGTAACTTGTCCCTCCCCCCCCAAAGTGATGCTTCTTATTTTGATATTCCATGATGATTCCTGCTATTGATATCCCAGTATTTGCTTGTTTTCACCTTTATTCATTCACACTTGTCATTGGTTTCCACCCAAGATTAAAGTCCTTCACATTCTAGATGGTCCTCCTGGGAAGAGCTCCTGTCCTGCAGTGTTGACTTGGTCATCTCTCTGCTGTATTTCTTCTCTGGGTTTCAGTAGTTACACCTTGGGCCACTTGAATCAACCTACTAGTTTTCTCACTTTCTCCCAATTTATTTGTTTGTTTGTTTTCTAGACAGGATTTCACTATTTAGATCTGGTTGTCTTGGATCTCACTCTGTAGACCAGGCTGGCCTCAAACTCACAGAGATCCGCCTGCCTCTGCCTCCTGAGTGCAGGGATTAAAGGCGTGCGCCACTCCGACCCATTTCTCCCACTTAAAAAAAAAAAAATCTTATGTTCAAGATCCAGGTGAATCTGTGACTTCAGGGCTGGCTGATGGTCTGTCTGCATAGCAAACTGCAGGTCTGCCAGGGTTGCAGAGTTGAGAGGGTCAAAAAAATCTTCAGGTGCCTGCGAGAATTCTCAGCTTTTTACATTTAGACTTTCATGAAGGAGGCTCCCCTCAAAAGTTTAAAAATTATTGTATATTAGTTCACACCAAAGAGCGAGATGGTAGCAGCCGGCTCTGGAACTGAGTATGTAAATATACCTGTAGTCCCAGCTTTGGGGGGACACTCACTGGAGCCCCAAGATGTTGAGGACAGCATGGGGCAAATTGAGCCTGGCTCGGAATATGAAGGCAAAGCTGACTCACTTCTCCGTGTGCAGGAAAGGTAAGGGATGGACCTGGTGGTCAGTGTTCCCAGCACAGGCAGGCAGAGGAATTCCATATTCTGGATCCACTTCGTTCCTGAGTGAAGCCTGTCATGTTTCTTCTTGTCCTTGTCCTGTGGGAATGAGGAAGGAGTAATTGCTGGGCTCAGTGGATGAGAGTAGGAATCGGGGACATTGAAGCGCTCTTCCTGTCCTCAGCTGGCCTCAGCCTGACTCTTAGCCTGTAACTCCACAGCAGGTGGGGCAGTCTTTGAGGCTGATCAGCCATGCCTTCTCCTCCTCTGTGCCCTTGGGTTACCTTGTCTTCTCGGAGCGTTATTCCACACTCCCTCTTCGTCTCTCTGTGCTTGTAGGTAAGCTATATCTCCTAGGGCTTCAGAAGGTGTGTATTTGTTTCTCCTCATTCTGCTCTTCCGGGTTCTGGCTTGCTTTCAGAGAGGAGCAAGGATTCGAGGAGCATCTATTGCTCTTCCCAAGTCCTCTCTCCCCAGTTTGTCTTGAAGCATCTGGAGGAACACATACATCTCCTGACTCACCTGACTCTGTACAATGTGTGTCGATAGGAACTGATCTTTACCTGCAGCTCCAGAAATTAAACACTGGAGAGTGGAAATACCCGGGGAGCATGGGAAGCTGGGTTAGGTGAGGTGGGTTAACACTCCTGCTCTCTGTCTGTCTTGTGCCGTGCCTTTCCCACCTGGGTCTCAGAATACAGAATACAGAATCTCTCCTGCAGAGTGCTCAGGCTAGTGACTGGTCAGGAAAGCCTGCTGAAGTGGGAAGACTGGGCGTTAGTAGTGACTGAGCTCGGACTTACTCAGCAGTTCTGGGTGGAAGATAACCATCAAGACTAAGCCGACTTCCATCATCCAGACACATTTCCTGTACCCACTCCTCACCTCTGGCGACCCCTGTGACCTGTGTCTCTAACAAGTTTTTCTAAAGCATTCACTTTAATTTTGGTCATAGTTTGTCTTTTTATCTTTCTAGTAAGAGTGGTCAGCCAGGCATGGTGGCCTACACCTTTAGTCCCAGCACTCGGGAGGCAGAGGCAGGTGGATCTCTCTGAGTTCGAGGCCAGCCAGGTCTGCAAAGCAAGTTCCAGGACAGCTAGGACTGTACAGAGAGACCCTGTCTTGGGAGGGAAAAAGAATGTTCGTAATATTTCATTACATTGTGTATTTGTAGCAGCAGAAACCCTGTCTCGGGGGGGGGGGGGGGGGGGATGTTAGTATTTCATTACATCGTGTATGTGTAGCAGCAAGCTCACCTGTGGCACTGGTTCACATGACTGTGGATGGCAGGCGTAGACCAACATCTGGGTGTCCTGTGAAGCTCTCCGCTGTGCTGGGCTCATAAAGGGCAAAGGCTGCTTTTCAAGCCCTGCAGGGGCTTCCTTCCAGCTGCACTCTAGCTGCCAGTAACGAAGTCCCAGCACACTTTAAAGTTTACTTTTCTTATCACAGTTTCAATTTCCATGAGAGAGATTTCAAGATGAAATCATTTTTAAGACCAAGTGCTTTGGAAATTGCCTGTTCTTTTTGTTTTTGTCTTTGACTGTGACTGACCTGACTCTCCTGCAGTCAGACTGGAAAACAGTATGTGCATTGGTAAAGCACCCACTCAGCTTGCTCTTTTGAACTGGAAAAGTTGCATGTTTTTCTCAGTTGTTTCTAAAACTTTGGTTTGGAATTTCAAAGCTTATGTATTTGAAATTTAACCATTTAAACAAATCAAAGTATAATTAGACTAAAACAGTAGTGAAGTTAAAAGGAATTTAAAAAGTTACCAAATTTGACCACCTTCCCTCCGAATAAAACATTTTGAAAAGGAGGCATTCATTTTGATAACTTTTTTATTATTTCGATAAAACTTTTTAAGAACATTCCAAAGTTTATAGTAAATACAAATTAAATACTAAATGTGAGATTATCGGTGCCAGGAGAAATGGTGAAATAAAAGCAATGGCCACGTTGCAGGTTAGTGATGCAGGTATCACGGAAACAACCCTTCGTTAACGATTGGTAGTTCTTTACAGAACTTTGGGGAACAGAGATCGGGATGTGAACAAATTTGGGGCCGGGTACTGTCATCCCGGTGAATTTTCATCAACTTTGTAGTGTAGGTAACTGATGAAGGAAACACTGGGGAGGTTGAGACGCCTCCCAT
This sequence comes from Peromyscus maniculatus bairdii, assembly GCF_049852395.1. Lineage (NCBI taxonomy): Eukaryota > Metazoa > Chordata > Mammalia > Rodentia > Cricetidae > Peromyscus > Peromyscus maniculatus. Next base: position 49,304,635 of record NC_134873.1, on the reverse strand, counting down.
GAGACGTCAGGAACTCGGGGAAAGTGGGTCTTTTAAATATGGCCTATCTGTTTTCAGACATCAACGATTAACCAGAACTTAATTTAGCGATTGACAAGTCCATGTGCCTCTTGTAAGAGTAAAGGGGGCACGCTAAAGACAAGGTTTCTGTTTTCTGAATATTCCCTGCAGGATGGCCCCAGAAGTGGCAGCTGTTGAGAGGAAAGGAGGGTACAACCAGCTGTGTGACCTCTGGGCGGTGGGCATCACTGCCATCGAGCTGGCCGAGCTTCAGCCACCCATGTTTGACCTTCACCCAATGAGGTCAGTGTGTCCAGTGCAGAGTGACACTTATTCACCATGCCATGAATTCCTTTAGTCTTGTTAGGACTAGATATTCCTCTTACTAGAATGTGAAATGTTGAAATATGCAATGTTTTATTTGTTTTTCAGGGCATTATTTCTAATGACAAAGAGTAATTTTCAGCCTCCTAAACTAAAAGATAAGTTGAAGTGGTAAGTATCTTTGCTTATTGACTTTTATAGCAAGATGAGCAAAAAGGGAATTAAAATACAGAAGCTTAATTTTCAACCTTTCTCAGGTCAAATAGTTTTCATCATTTTGTGAAGATGGCACTTACCAAAAATCCAAAAAAAAGACCCAATGCAGAAAAGCTACTACAGGTATTATTTTACCCCCAAACAGTCTCATATTCATAAGATAAGGTGTTTCATCAAATTTCTAAAGTGTTCTGTGTGTTTTATTTATAGCACCCCTTTGTCACCCAGCCTCTGACAAGGTCTTTGGCAATAGAGTTGCTGGATAAAGTGAATAATCCAGATCATTCCACATACCACGATTTTGATGATGATGACCCTGAGGTAGGAATTGTTTTCACTAGCTAGTGCACATAATTCTGTGTGTGTGTGTGTGTGTGTGTGTGTGTGTGTGTGTGTGTGTGTGTGTATGATTCAGTGTTTGAACATTTTTATCTAGTTAACTGTTGGTTAGGGAGGGTAACTAATTCTTTGTCCTGGGAAGTCATCACTTGCTAGATTTTTCTTACCGGCTGTTTGATGATCACTGTGGAAGATGGCAAAATCATTTTGTTGTTGTTGAAATTACTGTAGTTACTTCAAAGTAGTCACTGTAGGTTGCTCAGTCATCAAGTGAAGAGCACCTAGATGATGTTAAAACAATCCAGTCTTCTGGAAAGAGCCCTCGGGCCAGGCTTCATCCGATACTGGGAGTTGGTGGGTAACAACTGAAACCGTGATTCTCCACTATGGGAACAAAGCCAAGCCCGTGTTGTCCTCTGTTTTCATGGTTGCTGCCTTTTAAGCCATGGCTGTCCGAACCAGCAGCTGCAGCTCCTCTGCTCCCAGCAGCAGCAGTTAGGTCAAGGGCTGTAGGCAGACAGAATTCTGTTCCCTCAGGCTCCGGCTACGAAGGGAACTTAACTAAACCTCTGTCCCTCTAAAGAACTCAGGAGTCAAAGGTTCAGGTGGAACTCTGCTCCTCAGAGAGGCTGAACAGCGAGTGGCTCCCCTCCTCGCGTCCTCCTAAAAGCCCCTGTGCTTCTCCTCGCCCCTCCTTAAAGACCCTTTCTCACCTGGCTCCTCCCTACCACTTCCGGTCAGCTAGCTGCTGACGCAGCCTCCTGACCACAGGTGAATTTTATTTAACCAAACACATCTTTGCATCATCAAACAAATGTTTGTATCTAGAGTTTTCCTGCCTTGCCCACAGTCAGGACAAATGTTTGTCACCCGCCAATCCCCACAGCCGCTCAGACCCAACCAAGTAAACACAGAGACTTATATTGCTTACAAACTGTATGGCCATGGCAGGCTTCTTGCTAACTGTTCTTATAGCTTAAATTAATCCATTTCCATAAATCTATACCTTGCCACGTGGCTCGTGGCTTACCGGCATCTTCACATGCTGCTTGTCCTGGCTACGGCTGGCAGTGACTCCTTCTGCCTTCCTGTTCTTTCTTTTCTCCTCTCTGTTAGTCCCGCCTTTACTTCCTGCCTAGCCACTGGCCAATCAGTGTTTTATTTATTGACCAATCAGAGCAATTTGACATACAGAACATCCCCCAGCAAATGTTCCAGAGCATAAACAAAAGTAACACACCTTAAAATAGTATTCTACAAGAAGCCCCTGTGTGTTAGAGATAAAATAGCCCTAACGTGCCAGAAGCGTTGGTATTGGTGGAACCCCATTTCTGTCGGCATATCCCCCACTCCTAGCATAAGAATAGCCATGTGCCTGCGGTCGACTCAGTATTTGTGGCACAGCCACGCTCCGTTACTGTTTTCAGAGTTCAAAGGTGACTCGGAAGGAACGAGAATCCTCTCCATAAATCAGGTGGATGGTCAGCATGTCCTCAGGGAGAACCCTGCGTCAACTCAGCATCGTTCTAGCTCTCCATAGTTATACCCTGATCAAAGGACCGTCTTTTTGATAAGTTCTGAAAAGGAGTTGGCAAGTAGGAAAGTGAAGTGTAAAGTGTATTTGATCCAGTACTAGGGAGATCATTTGTTTGCTATTTTGTGTCAGTTTAGGAAACTTGGCAGTATGAATTTGACTAGTACACAGGAGGTCCTGTATCTGCACAGTACAGGGGCTGTTAAAGTGACCTCTAGGCCAGCCGTGGCGGTATATGCTTGTAATCTCAGCACTCAGGAGGCTGAAGCGGGGAGATTAGAAGCCACGGTCTGCCTGGGGTGTATAATAAGACTCTAGACCATGTAAGCAAAACCCGGCAAAGCAGTCTTAATAATCAATGGAAATAATTAGATTTTTTTTCCATGAGATTTTAATTTTTTGTCAAAGCATTAAAAATTCTTATTATCAATTATATATATATATATATGGATGAAATTATGTAGTATTAACATATAATAGGAAGTAAGGCTAATATATGTGTATTTCGTTTTCATGTTGGAAAATAATGTAAATCACTGTAGCCGGCTGGCCAGTGGCTGCCAAGTCGGTCACACCTCATCTTTCGACTTCATGACACAGAGCAAGGATGCTTTCCGCCATGCTCCTTCTGGTCACACTTGTGATGTGAGCCTGCTGTTCACATGGCAGTTGGTGAGCCAAGGTGGACGGCTGTATTTGCTGCAGGTCCAACCAGCATGCTGTAGTGACTGGGATCAGCAGTGCCAGGCAAGGGCCGTTTCCTATGGCAGGGCAGTAAACGCTCTGCTGTTGTCTGAGCTCAGCTCACTTGTAACACGGCATGTCCTCTTTGCACTGTGTCCAAAGAAGACAAATAATGTATTAAATGGAGACACCGTGTGGAAGGAGGCTTCTGAAGACTCCAGGCAGCGGCAATGGGGGTGTGAGCCTTTTGTACAGGAGAAACTTGTTAGCATCGTTATCACCTGAGATGGCTGCTACATCCAGCCTCAAGTGTAGGAAGGAGCTGCTGAGGGTTCCACACAGGCCTCAGGACGCCCTAAGGTTGTAAGAACGCCCTGCATGTACAGTAAGTAGATGAGCTCATCCCCACTCTGCCCTTTCTTAGGGGCAGTCTCTTAGGATAATTCTAATACAAGGAAAGAGAAGAGGGGACTACTCCTTCAAGAAAACGAACATAAGGGAGAAAATTTGTTCACTGAAGAAAAACAGTCTTTAAAGCTTTTGGCATTGCTCCTTGGGTTTCTCTCTTGTTCACTTAGTGGAAAGGCTGCAGCAGATTTTCTTTAATTACAGATTTCCCTCTGCCACGTTTCTCTGTGGTTTCTTTTCAAAAGCTGGTTGCAGCCTTTGAACAGCTATTGGATTATGGAAGTATTCAGTTTTGAATGTGAATTTATATTCGGCCCAGTGAACACTATTGGGAAGCTACTGTGGATGAAATACATCCCCTAATCTTCAAAAGCTCTGCTTCAGGAGTGAGAAAAAAGAATAGCCACTTTCCGTTAGAGAACTCAGACACACTTCCTGTGAGGACTCAGACACACTTCCTGTGAGGACTCAGACACACTTCCTGTGAGAGGACTCAGACGCACTTCCTGTGAGAGGACTCAGAGATACTTCCTGTGAGAGGAAGTCATTGCTGTGTCCCAGTTCTCCTGCCCGTGCTGTGATAAAACCAACCGAGGGAGGAGGAGGAGGAGGAGGAGGAGGAGGAGGAGGAGGGAGGAGGAGGGAGGAGGAGGAGAAGGAGAAGGAGGAGGTTTATTTGGCTCACAGTCGCAATCATGGTCGATCGTTGAAGAAGCCAGAGCAGAAGCTGAAGGCAGGAGCCGAAGCCGACACCATGGAGGCACACGCTTGCTGTCTTGTTCTTCGTGGCTTTCTTGTACCACCCAGGGACACCTGCACAAGGTGGCACTGCCCACCGTGGGCTGAGCCCTCCCATAGTAATCATGAATTTGTAGTCTTGACTACTGGCCAGTCTGATGGAGGCATCGACCCCAGCCTGTGTCAGGTTGACAAAAAACTAACCTCTCTTAAAGAAAGATTGTACTTTTCTTGTTTTGTAAAATTCCTAGAAAATTTAAGGGAGATTATTGTTGGGGTGAGCACAAGTTTCTTTTTGTGGTAAGATGTACATGCCTGGTTATGTTTTTAAAGATGGGGACCCGAAAGTGAACTTAATGACATCAAAGCTTCAGAATTCACTGTCTTAGATCATTGACCTAAGATGATTGGCATCCATTGTCCCTAAAACTCCAGACAGAAGTGGACTTGAGTTTGAGCCCGTGGCCGTCAGTTCCAGACTTGAGTAGTGAGTGGAGGGGGAGAACCCCTGGAGGGGCTTGGTGACTCTGCAGTGAACCCTTTCTATAGAAACAGACTGCAGTGGGATTGACCATGAGCCATACTTGGCTTCACCTAGAAGGGACATTGAGGCCACCACTGCTCCCTTTGCCGAAGGTCATGTCAGACTGAGCGCTATGTGCATTTATTGTCAGACGAGCACTGGTTGCGAGCAGCTACCGTGAGAGCAGGAAGATCATCGGTATCCCTGGCCACTCCTTTTAGTTGCAGTAGCACCCTTCAACCAGAAGTGTCCCCAATAATGCCATATGTCTCTTAATGTACAAAATTTCCCTCTGGTTATAAAACACTAGCTTGCCCAGCATGATGACACTTTAATCATCATCTTTAACAGGATCACAGGTTCAAAGCCAGTGTTTGCTACATAGTGAAATGCTGTGAGCCATAGAAATATGTAGTAGGAATTCAGCTCACTGACAAAAGCTATTACCTGGAAGGTCAAGGACTTTTCCAGAGGAAGGCAAGGCTCAAGGAGTATTGGTGTTATTTGGCTTTTGAATACATCGGCTGCTTTCTGCTGTGAATTTCATGTGTGCTGTTATAGTTTCCCCAGTTGATTCCTTCTCCTGAGACCTAACAGTGTGGATTGGTCATTCTCTGGGCATAGTTTTTCCCTATACAGTTTCCCTATACATTTGGATAACAGTCACACAGGCAAGGCTTCCTTCTTCCAGGCTTTTTTTTTTTCCCCTCTTTTTTTAGTATTAGAATCAGACATCTCCTTTAGCTAGTATCCAAGGCCAGACCCAGCTCTGGACAATCTGAGATACCTCTCAAACATCCAAGGACAAATAGCAGACAGAATAAGCATTCCAGACCTAGGCTCGCTTGTGTTAGGTACATAGCTTTGTTTCTTGTGCAAATTAAGCTCAGACCCTCCTTTCTTAGAACAATGAGAGGACAGGAGAGGAAGGGACAGGGAGGAGCTAAGGATGAGGACAGAACTGAAGCTGTGTAGAGAGATTTGTCTTAGAAGAATAAAGTGAATGGACTAAAGAGCTTGGTGTGCTTAGATTTATTCAGGTATCCCTCAGATTAATTCTCGCTGCTGGTAGCATCTCTTCTGGAACCCTGGAAAGGCTTTTAGGGGCTGGACCCCAAAAGTCTTCGATGGTGAAATCCAATATGTATATATAAATAAATAAACTGGCTTATGTTACCTATCCAATAGTCATAGAACCTATGAATAATAACTTGGATCAACATGAAATGGCTTATAAAGGATAAAATTTTATGTATTTGTCAATAAGTATTTTTTTAAGCCTAAGCCAAGCATGCTTGTGCAGACCTACAATCTCAGCACTTGGAAGGTCTGGAATCAAGATGAAAAGTTCAAGGCTAGCCTCAGTTACTTAGAAAGTTTGAGGCTATTATGAGCAACATAAAATCTTAAAGTAAAAAGGAATAGTTGGTCATGGTGGTGCACATCTGTAATGCCAGAACTGAGGTAGAGACTAAATGAGTAAAAGAAGGCTAGCCTGGGCTATATAGAGATACTGTGGATTAAAAGGAGGGTGGTTGGTGAGATGGCACAGTGGTTATAAATAAGGGCTCTTGCTGCCAAGCCTAAGGACCTGAGTTCAATCCCTGGAACATGCATGTTGGAAGGAGAAAAATGACTCACTCAGGTTGTCCTCTGACCTCCACGTGCATGCCACTGCGTGTGTGTCCACACACGTGTGCACACATAGTAAATAAACAGACAAATAAAGGGATTGCTTTTTTTTTTTTTTTGACAAACCAAAAATGGTTTATTTTACTCACAATATTTAATACATCTTACAAGTTATTTCAGCCTTAAGGTATGGAAAGCATTGCTTAAAAAGGAAGTTGAAAGTTACTCATCTTTGTGAGCAGCTTGTTTCTCTCAGTCCATGAGGGTGGCCCCTGCTTCATAATTGGTTTTGTGAATTACTGTCTCCCCTATACTTGGGAACTTACCACAGCAGATTTTATGACTAGATTTTAGACAATTTGTATTTGGAGAGTCAAGCTTAAATTTTGTATTTTGAGAGTGTATCTCTGTGGCCTTTGTCCCTTCAGGGGGCCCCCATCCCCAGATCCTGAACTCTGTTCTGCCTATTCGAGCTCTTCCTTTTTGGCCACGTTAATTAGACTAAGCTGTGCCCAGTGTCATCCCACCTGCTATAACTTCGGGGAAGGTGTCATGACAGCCCTCTCTCCCGGTAATCCTCCTCTGTGTGCATTGTTTGGGGAGACTTTCTTGTACAACCCTCTCCATCAGTACAGGTACATGGAAAACCCCATCAGGGCTTTGGTTTGTCTCTGTTCTCCATGCTGGGAATAATATGGCCTCTAGATCATCGTTGTCTACTCATGTCTTCTGGGAATCCGATTCCCAACATGCTGGAGGTTTCATTCCCAAGAGTTTCCTCAAACCATAAGTTTCCCTTCATCCTTTTGATACTTGGAGTCATTGACAGCTCTCACATTGACATACGCAGAGTAAGAGTTCCAAAGCCAGCTTCTGAGAACAACCCCTTACAATTCCATGATTGCTGTGGACTTGCCTTTTCTAGCAGAAATTATAACTGTGTATCTAAAATCCAGAGAGACTAAGATGGAACAAAGAACATGCTTTTAACGAAGGGGGCCAGGGGCTCCTGAGAAACAGATGCTGGAGTTGACGGAAATAGAATTGCACAGTTTTGAACAGTCTTACTTCAGTCAGTTCACTTCATATTGTGGCAAAAAAAAATGAAACAGGCCGCCATCTCCTACCCTCTGCAAGTGAATGTGTACTTAATGGTATTTCAGAAATCTGTATGTCAAAGAATAGGTTTAAAAGACACTTGAGGGCCAGACGGCTCAGTGGGTAAAGGTGTCTGCCACCCAACCCGACAGTCGAGTTCCATCCCTCGACCTACGTGGTGGAAGGAAAGAACCAACTCTCCCAGATTGTCCTCTGACCTCCACACATGCCTGAATGTGTACACATCAGAAACCAAGATATAATAAAAATGAAACATGAGTAAAAGATGTCTGGGCTCCATTATTCTGAAATGCTGTGTACAGATCCCCAGAGTGCTGTCTCTCCTTTGTCTTCATCATGGTTTCAGGTCTCTTTTCATCTCCCGTTTGGAAGCGGTCTCGTTATACTACCCAGGCTAGCGTTCATCACTCAGGGTACCTCCTGCTGCCTCAGCCCCCACCCCGGAGTGGCTGGGACTATAGGTGTGCCCCCCCCCCCACTGCTTCTGGCTCAGTGGCTCTCAGCCTTCCTAATGCTGCGACCCTTTAACACAGTTCTTCATGCTGTGCTGACCCCCAAACATAACATTATTTCTGTTGCTACTTCACAACTGTAATTTTGCTACTGTTATGAATCATAACAAAAATATCTGATATGTAGGATGTCTGATATTGTGAACCCTGTGAAAGGGTCATTACAGACACACACACACACTTGGGTCCTGACTCACAGGCTGAGAACCACTGTTCTGTTTTCTCTGCCTGAGTATAACCAATTTATTCTTAGGAAATGGATCTGTACACCCCTAATGTTATGCGTACAAATAAACAGATACATGACTTACTTCTTTGTGTATTTCACCTAGTCTTATAAGCACGTTCTACCAGAATAAAAACAAATTTGCTTTGAGTGGACAACTTAAAATATTTTTATTTTTACGTTCATAGTTTGAACTGATACTGTGATTACCTTTTTAAAATATGAAAATTTGCTCTAATTCTCATTTTTGTAAAATGAAGCATTTCATTTATCTTTGCATAATTCTGTGGATAAAACTGACTTGATTGTCAGATGTTACATAGCAATAATTTTGGTTGTTTTTTTTTTAAGCCTCTTGTTGCTGTTCCACATAGAATTCCTTCAACAAGTAGAAATGTAAGAGAAGAAAAAACACGCTCAGAGATAAACTGTGAGTACAGACCCTTAACCATCATAATTCAGTGACCAAAAACGAGATTTTTAAACTGTAGTTTAGTTAGAATTATTTTTTTTTGTTTCTTTTTCTTTGTAAATACTGTTATATGTAAAATTTAATGAGGGCTATACAAATTTTATTTTCTTTATTCCTTTGGAACTTTTGGTGACAAGAAAGGGGATATATATGTTACATTTTGGAAGGAAAAGTAAAACATGGGAACTGAGAAGATCGACGTCATCAAGGGAATGCATCTTGGCTCCTGAGTGCTTTTGAGTTACCTGGAGAGCTGGTTAAATGCGGCCTGTGGTTCAGTAGACAGGGCGGAGTGGATCTTCTGAGAAGCTCCCAGCACACGTGTGCCTGTGCCGAAGGGCCACACTGTGTGCGAACTAGAGAGATGTCTGCAAACCAGCTGAGTTCCCTGGGACTTAAAGGTACCTTCTCAGGCTTCACCCATCCAGAGCCTGCCTAAGGGCTGGTCTCACATTGGCCCAGGAGTCCACACGTTGATCTCTTGATCACTCTTTGCTAATCTGTATCAACAACCATCAACTTCCTGTATGTGTATGTGCTGCAGGAAACTAGACACCTCTAGCCTAACTTTCCTGAGGCTCCTGTGTACTCTGTACATGTCCCTGTGAGTAGGGACAGATAACAGACTTTAGTAAGTGTCGTATTCTTCATATGTGGAGGGAAGAACAGGATTCAAACTCCATTTTGGTTATTTATAGATTTGATATCTGAGACTTTCAAGGCTTATTCTTGGTTTTAATAAATTTTTGGGGCGTATCTTACTTAGAATTTCTGTTGTTGTGATAAGACACCATGACAAAAACTTGGGGAGGAAAGGGTTTTTTCATCTTATAGCTTGTAGGCCATCATCTAGGAAAGGCACTTGACAGGAACTCCAGGTAGGGCAGGAGCCAGTGCAGACACCGTGGAGGAATCCTGCTTACTGGCTTGCTCAGCATGCTTTCTTAAAACACCCAGGACCACCAGCCCACAGTGGCACCACCCTAGTGAACTGGACAGCCCCCAACCCCCATCAATCATCAGTCAAAAAAAATCTCCACAGGCTTGCCCACTGGCCAGTCTGGTGGGAGCACTTTCTTAATTAAGGTTCCCTCCTCTCAGATGACTCGAGATTGTGTTAAGTTGAAAACAATAGCTAGTACAAGGTGTTTTATGATGACGTATAAAATTTGCTATGTAGAAGGGTGTTCCATACTGTTCCTATAAAGACAGGCTTTGGAAGAATGATTGAGTATATTTTTTCTTCGTAATGTTTTGTTTCCAGCTACCTGACATTTCTCCATGTGACCAGTTCTCAACTAAATGGTGTTCAAGCAATGCAACAGGAGTGAAAACTTCCTTGTTTGCAGAAAGGCTGCTTGATGCCCTTTCTCTTTCAGGAAGCCCCTTTGCCTTCAGCTCTTGCCTTGTGTACATGCAGGGAAGCGGTAGGAGCGACAGACACAGCCCGAGAGACAGTTACAGGCAGGGTTGGGCATTGTTAAGAGCACAAGCAGGGTTGCCCACTGGGATGGATGGTCGGCAGTCATTTAAACAGTAGCCGGAAGAAGACTGTGACAGAGGCGTGTCACAGCGTCAGGAACTCGGGGAACCCAGCATCAGAACACACGAGTGATGCCAGTGTTAGGTATGAAGAATGAGTCTCTGGAGACTTTCGTCATCCCCCTGGGAATGCGTCCCCATCCACAGAGCACAGGAACAGGGAGCAATGCTGACTACTGTTTTAATACCTTGCTGGAAGTTATTTTGTAATCGTTGATGTGAGATTGTGTGCGAACAGTGATGAAGGACTCATTCTTGAAGAGTACTCCAGACCAACTTTGACATTAGAGCACCAAAGAATAGGAGACTGCAGGAAGTTCAGCTGACTGGAAAACATCCATTGTCTCACAAAGATCCTGAGGGGCAGAAGTCTAGCGTGTGTCTCAGTCACTGTTCTTCTGTTGCTGTGAAGAGACACCATGACCACGACAACTCTTAGAAAGGAAAGCATGTAATTGGGGGGCGTGCATGGCACTGGAGCAGTAGCCAAGAGCTACATCCTGATCCACAGGCTGCAGGAAGAGTGAGAAGTAGGCCTGGCATGGGCTTCTGAAACTTCAAAGCCCACCCCAGTGATACACTGCCTCCAACAAGGCCACACCTCCTAGTCCTTCTCAAATAGGGTCACTCCCTGATGACTGAGCATTCAAATCTATGAGATTATGGGGGCCATTCTTAGTCAGACTACCACATTTACAGTTTCAGAGGGTCAGGCCATTAGGATCGTGGTGGGGCACCTAAGATCTACATCCTGATCAACGGCCAACCGAGAGAGCCTGGGTCTCGAATGGACTTTTGAAACCTGAAAACCCCCTCCCAGTGAGGCCACACCTAGTCCAACAAGGCCACACCTCTGATCTTTTCAAACAGTTCCACTCCCTGATAACTTAAGTATTCAAATATATGAACCTGTGGGTGCCATTCTTATCAAACCACTGCATTCCACTGGCTGACCTCCATAAGCTTGTAGCCATATCAGAAAGCAAAAATGTATTCAGTCCAACTTCAGAAGTCCCAGTAGACTATCACAGTCTCAACACTGTTAAAGTCCAGTCTGTTCTGAGACTCCTGGGACTCCCTTCACTGTAACCCCTATAAAATGAAAATCAAAAAGCAGATTTACTTCCACCATAAAATGGCACAGAATATATATTCCCATTTCAAAGTGGGGGAAAGGGAGCATAGTGAGGAAATACTGGATCAGAGCTAGGCCAACACTCAGCTGGGCAAACTCCACACTCTGCATCTCTGCGTCTGCTGTCCGTGCTCGCCAGCCCTCCAGCTCCTGTCAGCTTTGTGAACTGCAGCACACTTCGCTCCCTTGGGCTCATTCCGTGCTGTCTTCAGCCTTCCTTGTCAGGCATCCCAAGATTCTGGCATCTCTAACATCCTGGGGTCTCGAATACAATTCGGGCTTCATCTTCACAGCTTCACGGAAGGCCTCTCTGGGCCTTCTTGCAGGGACAGCCCTGACACACACCTGGCCTCGAGCTTTCCTTAGCCATGGCTGGAGATTCCACAACTCCTCTCTTGGTTCCTTAACTCTAAATGTAGAACCACATGGCTGAAGCTGCCAAGTTTTGCTGCTGGATGGGGAACTTGGCCTCTGTCTTAGTTAGGGTTTCTCTTGCGTGAAGAGACACCATGTCAACAGCGACTCAGAAAGGAAAACATTTAGTTGAGGTGGCGGCTTACAGTTTGAGAGGTGTAGTCTTCTGTCTTCATGGTGGGGAGCATGGAGTATGGCAGCATGCAGGCAGACAGACACGGTGCTGTAGAGCTCTGCATCTTGATCCCAAGGCAACAGGAAGTGAACTGAGACAGTGGGCAGTATCTTGAGCATACATGAGACCTCAAAGCCTGGCTCCATGGTGACCCACTTCCAGTAAGACTGCACCTTCTCCAACAAGGCCACGCCTCCTAATAGCACCACTTCCTTTGGGGGGCCATCTTCTTTCCAACCACCACAGTCCTCCTTCAGTTATGTCTGCATCAGATCTCTGTTGTAGATGGTTTCCGTCACTACTCAAGCTTTTCTTGAATTCCTCTTCACAAATTGGAAGCTTAGCTGGGTAGGGTCTTGGCCTGAGGTCACTACTCCCTTTATTCCATTTAGCATAAGACTTTTCTTTAGTCTGTTTATCTCATTGACACAGGACTTAACTCCATTACACTTCCTAGTGTTCCTTTTCCCTTCAAACTGTACATTTTCTATTTTTCTTTGACCAGCTTACTCTCTTTCATTATAGATCTGCATAAGAGTGATTACTAATAACCACAGGACACAGTCAATATTAGGTTATCTTGCAGTCAATTCTGCCAGTGCCATTAATCCAGAACTCTTCAGTTTAGCCTCAGACAGATTGTTAGGACAAGGGCAAAAGGCAGCCGTATTCTTTGCCAGAATAGCACAAGAATGGTCTCTGAGCCTGTTACTAACATTCTTTCCTTCTGAAACCTTCTGGTGCTGGCCCTGCAGTCCACATCTCCCTCCGCACCGATGTCCATGTTCCTACTAGGATGGCCATATAAACCCCACTTAAAGCGTCCAGTTGCTTTTTCAGTCCAGAGTCTCAAGGTTTTCCATTTTCTACTGACAAGCATCACTGTCAAGCCTGTCACACCAATACCCAGGTCCCTGGTACCATCATCGTCTGTCTTAGTCACTGTTCCATTGCTGTGAAGAGACACAATGACCACGGCAGCTCTTAGAAAAGAAAGCATTAGCCGGGCGGTAGTAATGTACACCTTCAATCCCAGCACTCGGGAGGCAGAGGCAGGTGGGTCTCTGTGAGTTCGAGGCCAGCCTGGGCTACAGAGGGAGTTCCAGGAAAGGCGCCAAAACTACACAGAGAAACCCTGTTTCAAAGAGCCAAAAGAAAAGAAAAGGAAGCATTTAACTGGGGGCTTGCTTACAGTTTCAGAGGGTCAGTCTATTCTCATCATGGCAGGGAGAATGGCGGATCATGGCAACTGGAGCAATAGCCAAGAACCACTTCCTGATCTGCAGGCAGAGAGAGAGCCTGGGCCTGGCGTGGGCTTCTGAAACTCAGAGCCCGCCCTCAGGGACACAAGTCCTCCAGCAGGGCCACACCTCCTGATCTTGCAATGCTTTCAAGCAGCTCCGTTCCCTGCTGACCAATAGGGCCAGTCTTCTTGGAACCACCACAGCACGGTGGAGTGTTTGTGGCTCAGAGCCCTGTTGACACCGCTGTCAGGATGTTATCTGGAGCTGTGATCGTTGAAGGCTTGGCTGGGCTAGAGGGTTGCTTCCATACTCACAGGACTGGTAGCTGAAGGCCCTCCCTCTCCTTAGGGCGGCTCACAAAGGGGTTTCCTCCACACTAGATGATCCGAGGCAAAGACAGAACCTTACCTTGAAGGTCAGCCATTAGTTAGTCTGCCGTGCTTGCTTTATCATCCCCACACACTCTGATCTAGTATAGGAGAGGACACAGAGGTCACTGGGCCATCTTGCAGCTGACCCCCACACCCACTCGTACCAACTGACGTCTGCCTTCCCAAATACCAAGCAGAAGGTCTCTTCTACTAGACCATAGCACATGAGCAAGTTAGAGCCTGATTTCAGCATGTCATTTTGCTTGTTACTTTTTTTACTCTAGAAAATGCCTAGTAGGCAAAGGGTAAACTCAGTGCAGAGCAATTGCCTGTTATGAACAAGGCCCTGGTCCAACCCCCAGTACTGCCAACCCCCAGTACTGCCAACCCCCAGTACTGCCAACCCCCAGTACTACATGCATGCATACATGAATAAATAAATTAAGATGTTACATCACTTAATATTGACAGGAAGTTCCTGTGTTCAAGGCTAGCCTGAGCTAAAATGATGAGACCCTGTCTCAAAACAAAGCCAACAAGCAAAAAACAGGAAGGAAACATCCCATATCCTGACAAACTTCTTTTTCTTCTCAGTTGGCCAGGTAAAATTTGATCCTCCCTTACGGAAGGAAACAGAGCCACATCACGAACTTGTAAGTAACCTGGTCTTGGAATGTTAACCTCTGAACATAAATCTTAAATTTGCCTTTGTGATTGGTACTGACTAGCTAGTAATTAATATTTTCAAAAGTATTTGGAAAAAAATGGTAATTTGAAATACTGAATAAATAAATCTGTGTTGCTGAAATTGAGTATTTTCAAAATTATTTGAAGAGATAAGTTTACCATTCTCTGTTTTAAATGCTGGCCTTTTTTTTTTTTTTTTTTTAATTCATGTTTGGTTTTGAGGGTTTTGTTTTTTGTTTTTTGTTTTTGTGGCCATCAGGAAAAGTGCCATGGTCTCTAAGCAGCAGCCTGGCCTGGCATGTTTAGAGTGCTAACACTCAGCAGGTGTGGAGAATGGATCGTTTGCCTCTAAACAAAGGGAGCTTGCCTGCGTACACAGGCTCCTGAGGCTTCCTTCCTTCTGTGGTGGTGTTTATGTCCTGTTGTCCAGATGCAATGCTCTCTCTGGTCCAGTCTTGGAGGCAGGGTGCTCTGCAAATATCTGAGTAGTTAATACTTTATAGAAGAGTCAAAATGAGCTTTAAAAAAAATCCTAATAAAATTGTTTTGCCAAGGCTGCAGATTATTAGTATGGTGGGTTTTTCCTTTCCCATTAATAAATTAGAAGAAAATCATGGTTAATAAATCCCGAAGGCTGATACAGTAGGAGCTTTCTCCTGAAGTTGAATGCGTATTCTCACCACTTGACTGGCACAAAGGAAGACATTAGCCTTTGTCTTACCATGTCAGGGTACTAGCCTGAAGGAAGAGAATGTTAAAATCCTAAAATGATCATATTTTAACGTTAAAGCCCACCATTCTTGTGGAAGGGTGGAGCAGGTTAAGAAACAGCCACAGTGTTTATGAATGAATGCTAACCGTGTTTTGTTAAGGCAGCCTGAGTGGACCAGCGCTAACCTAGTAACTGTGTTATCAAGCGGTCGTTGTCATGTTGCTTGTGTGGAGCCCACTTGCTATCGTTTGATTGTGCATTTGCCTTAATAAAATTGTGTTAGCAGGACCCACCTCCCCCGTGAGAGCGTCCCTTGTGAGTTTGTGGCCTGTCAGTCTAAGTGTCAATAACCTGGGTTTCTTGGTCTCTGCTAAACAGCCCGACAGTGATGGTTTTTTCGACAGTTCAGAAGAAATATACTACACTGCAAGATCTAATCTGGTATTTCTCATCTTCTGATTTTCTTTGTCAGCATTGTTTTAGTCTTAACTCTCCTAAGCTCAGACATTTGGTCCAGTTTTATCGTATTATAAACTAAAGCTTGTCATTTAGCAAGCTTTCATATATAAAAAAAATGCAGTAACTTTTTCCCATGACAAGTCAAATCTACTCAAGTGTAAAATTGCAGTAGTAAACATTTTTTTCTTCTATAAAAAATTTAATTAATTTTTTTTAAATTTAATTTCTTACACAAATGTGAAGGTTTTTTTTTTAGAAATGACATTTCTTTGTAAAAAATGTCCAATATTCGTGATATATCTTATTTTGAAGAATGATAAACCATTGATATATATATACATTCATATATGTAACGATACTACATATAAATGGCATTTATATAATGTATATTAATATATTGTATATACTATATATTGCATGCATCGTATATAATTTGAACAAATGATTTATCCCTAATTTATCAGTAGAGTCAGGTGAAATTTTGAATTTGTTAGCATTATGCCATGTCTACTTTTCTCATGAAAAAGATCTGGACTGTACAGCATCCCTGAAGTTATATATATTAAGATTATCTTCCCATTGCATAGGAGAACTTCACCTAGTAAATATTAGATAGCTAGTGCTTTCTAAAACATTACTAAGTAGTTCCTTCTATTCATATGGCTGGCCAGAACCCCTGGTTACCCCAACATTTATTCCCACATTCTGTGCTTCTGCCTCTCAAAATGGGGTTTTCTTTCTCTTTCTCTCTAACTTGATTGGATACCTCTTTGAGTCCTGGTTAGTCTAAAGTTTTATATAAATGCTGAAACCCATATCTTATAATATTTATAAAACAAGATTTTAGACATCATTCTTTTGGAGAGAGAAGTTACTGTCTCATTAGATGAAGCAATACTTAATAAATAAAAATTCTTTTTTTGTTGTTTGGTTTTGGTTTGGGGTTTTTTGTTTGTTTGTTTGTTTGTTTGTTTGTTGAGTCAGGGTTTCTCTGTGTAACAGCCCTGGCTGTCCTAGAACTCACTCTGTAGACCAGGGTGGCCTCAGACTCAGAGATCTGCCTGCCTCTGCCTCCTGAGTACTTGGGTTAAAGGTGTATGCCACCTCCACCCGCCACCAGTGCAGATGTAAGTTCTTAGCCATGCAAAAACACATAAGGTCGATTACCACAATGTGGCCACCAGTCAATTGCTGGCCGTGGAGCAAACACATGGGTACCGTGGAGGTCAGAAACCCAAAGCTGCTCTGGGCCAGTGTGGCTTTTGTGCTTCTGAGAGGAATTAAGGCTGCAGATTCACTGTGAACCGTCAGGGAAGGAAACAGATAGGTGCTCCTGTTTCCTGGCAATCAGTGTGGGATCGCTGGCACAGACCACAGTTTTAAGAGGTATTTGACAAGGAGCTGAAGTTAAGACACCGTTACACTACTTTTAGAAGTGGGAGTTAGCTCAAAGAGACGGAGCTGAGTCATCAAGGAGAAGATGATGAAGCTGTGAAGTTTCATGTGTTGTCTACAGTGGGCATCTGAAGAAAGGGGATAATGCAGCTGGGTGTGGCGGCTCATGCCGATAATTCCAGCACTTGGGAGGCTAAGGCAGGAAGAGAACTAAGTTCAGGGCCAACCTGAGCTACATACAACCTGAGTCCTAGGACAGCCTGAAGCTTAGGGAGAGCCGGTGATGAAGAAAAGAAAAGAATGGAGAAACTGGTTGTTGCAAGGCAGCAGCCTCAGAGGGCGGGAGGAGGCCGAGGGAGGCCCAGGGAGTGAGCAGATGTGTGACTCCGAAGCAGGAGGTGTGTTTCAAAGGGCTTCTTAAAGTGCGAGGATGGGGTTTCAGTGTTAACCTGAGGGGCCGGGTGGGAGACAATCCAAAGAAAAGAGTCATTTCTGGATTATAATTTCCTTCAGAATTGGATGTTCAGACTAGAATGACAATTGGCGAATGTTGCAGAGGAAGTAGGTGACAGACTCAGAAGTTGAAGTCACCCCACTATTTACTAACATCTTCTGTGAGGAATGGATGACAGCAAGAGCCAGATATCAGACATTAGAACCGTGTGGAACCAGCCCCAACCTGACTGAGTTGCCACATCCCTGGCTCCTCCCATCCTGTCTTGGAGTCAGGAGTGTCTTGTGACGCAGGGGAGGGCGTTAGGAACCCTTAACCTCTAGATAGCTATGGAAGAAGGGGGACACCTGACACACTAGACTCTACAGTGCATAAAGATCAGCTGTAAAGACTCATTCCTAGTGGTAACAAAAAGCTAGCATTTATGTCGACAGTTTTACATGTTGTGTGTTATTCTAAACACCAAGTTTGTGTTTAGAATCAACAATGGAGAGTATATATCTAGCAGTGGCCCCATGATTATATCACCTACTGATGTCATAATCATTTGGGCACACAAGACTGTTTTTGCCTTATTTTCCTTGTTTTACAAATGTAGCATTCAAGATGCAAAGGAGCTGAATGTTGTCCTTGTTCATTAGCTAAGCGTAACAGTTGGGGCTAGTGGCCTCAGCCCTGTGCTGTGGTGTGTGTGTGTGTGTGTGTGTGTG